>NC_041380.1:352990655-353044879 GCF_002162155.2 Triticum dicoccoides
CCCCGCCCGCGCGCTCCCGCTCCAGCGCCCCGCCCGGCCAACCCCTTGGCGCCCCGCCCCGCCTCTACCCGCTGGCGGCGCCCCATCCTCGGGCCTTGCCCAGCCTCCCCGCGGCCACCGTCTACAGTCCCGCTTGTCGCCCCTACGTCTGCCTTCGCCCCCCGTAGCCGGCCGGCGAGCCTCGCCCCAGCGACCTCCACCTGCTCCCCGGATTCACCTACTCGGGCGCTCGCGCCTAGCGCTCGGTGCCCGCTAACCGCCCCTATGGCATGGCCTTTGGGCCACTGCCCAGTGGGGCCCCCAGCCCCCTTTTTTAAAAAAGAAACAGATTAAAAATAAAAAATAAATTAACTAATTAATCGGGTAATTAATTGACTTAATTAACCTTACTTAATTAGCCCAATAAAATAGATTAGTTTGGTTAAACCTGCTTAATTAGTTCAGTCTATGACAGATGGGCCCCACTGCCCTGTTTGACTGGTCAGCGGTCCAAGTTGACCGCTGATGTCATGATGACGCCATGCTATCGCAATAAGTCCATTTTTGAATTAAAGATAATTGCAGAAATCATTTAAAACTTTGGAAAATCATAGAAAAATATATGTAACTCGGGTAGAAAAACTTTATACATGAAATTTGCTCAGAATGACGAGACGAATCCGAATATGCAGCCAGTTCGTCCACCACACATCCCTAGCATAGCGAAATGCAACTTTCCCCCTCCGGCCTGGCTGTTCGAAAACGCGAAACACCAGGAATACTTTCCTGGATGTTTCTCCCCTTCGCCGGTAGCACCTAGTACTGCGTTAGGTCACCCTAGCACCGCGTATTGCCATGTTATGCTTTGTGATGCTTTGATTGCTCTGTTATTTATTGTGTTCCCCCTCCGTTACTTATTTCCGGTAGACCCGAGACTGCGGTTGAACCAGTGATCAACTACTTCACCTTTGAGGGTCCGTTTCTGTCTGCAGACCAACCAGGCAAGCCTCCCCTTGATCACCAGATATCGCCTATTCTTCTCTCTACTGCTTGCATTAGACAAGTGTAGCAAGTTACTGCTTTCCGTTAATCCTATCCTGATGCATAGCATGTCCTTGCTATTACTGTTGTCACCTTTACCTGCAATCATAAATGCTTAGTATAGGATGCTAGTGTTCCATCAGTGGCCCTACATTCTTGTCCGTCTGCCATGCTATACTATCGGGTCGTGGTCACTCGGGAGGTGATCACGGGTTTATACTTATACACACAATATATGATACATGTGGTGACTAAAGTCGGGTCAGCTCATAGAGTACCCGCAAGTGATTCCGATGTGGGGGCTGAAGGAGAAGGTGGTTCCATCCAGGTAGTGGTGGGCCTGGGTTCTCGACGGCCCCCGGCTGTTACTTTGTGGTGGAGCGACAGGGCAGGTTGAGACCACCTATGAGAGAGGTGGGCCTGGCCCAGGTCGGCGCCCGTGGTTACTTCAAAATAACAGGCTTAACGATATCTTGGTATTTGATCTGAGTCTGGCCACTGGCCTATACGCACTAACCAACTACGTGTGAACAGTTATGGGCACTCGACATCATGGTATCAGCCGAAGCCTTCGTGACGTTAGCGACTGAGCGGCGGGAGCCGGATTGGACCGTAAGCCTGCTCTTGTATTAAGGGGGCTAGGTCTGCTTCCGGCCGCCCATGCAACATGCAGGTGTGCAAATGGGCGATGGGCCCAGACCCATGTGCCATAGGATTTAGACTGGCGTGTTGACCTCTCTGTTATGCCTAGGTAGGGTTGCGACGTGTTGATCTTCCGAGGCCGGGCATGACCCAGGAGAGTGTGTCTGACCAAAAGGGATCGAGCATGTTGGGAAATGTGGTGCACCCCTGCAGGGAAGTATATCTATTCGAATAGCAGTGTCCCTCGGTAAAAGGACGACTCGGAGTTGTACCTTGACCTTATGACAACTAGAACCGGATACTTAATAAAACACACCCTTTCAAGTGCCAGATACAACTCGGTGATCGCCCTCTCACAGGGCGACGAGGGGAGGATCGCCGGGTAGGATTATGCTATACGCTGATACTTGGTTAACTTACCTCTACTCTCTTCTACTGCTTCAAGATGGAGGCTGCCAGAAGCGTAGTCTTTGATAGGACTAGCTATCCCCATCTTATTCCGGCATTCTGCAGTTCAGTCCACATATACTACCCATTTCATTGATGCCAATGCATATGTAGTGTAGATCCTTGCTCGCGAGTACTTTGGATGAGTACTCACTATTGCTTTGCTCCCTCTTTTACCCCTTTTCCAATTTTCTCGGATGTCGCAACCAGATGATGGAGTCCAGGAGCCAGAGGATCCCGACGATGATTCTACATGGAGTTCGGCTTCGAGAAATAGTTAGTAGGTCCCAGGCAGGAGGCCTTGCCTTTTCGATCGTTGCTACTTTTGTGCTAGCCTTCTTAAGGCAATCTTGTTTAACTTATGTCTGTACTCAGATATTGTTGCTTCCGCTGACTCGTTTGTATTCAAGCTGATGTATTCGAGCCCTCGAGGCCCCTGGCTTGTAATATAAAGCTTGTATTATTTTAATTTGTGTCTAGAGTTGTGTTGTGATATCTTCCCGTGAGTCCCTGATCTTGATCGTACACATTTACATGTATGATTAGTGTATGTGTATTGGTTAAATCGGGGGCGTCACAAGTTGGTATCAGAGCCGACTGCTTGTAGGAATCCCCCTTCCAAACTCCTTGGCCAAAGTTGAGTCTAGACATCACGAAACTTTTACTAACATGGTTGTGTGCCTTATGGGCCCACGTCGCCATTGGGTAGTATTAGGATCTTTTATTCCTCGCCTATACTCTGGGACTCTGATCTCTCTTCTATTCGGGTTAAATGATTTTGCTAACTCTAACTCTAGGTTCTCGTAAATACTTTCTCCCGGAGAGCCCCTTCGTTCCAGATGATGGCCTGCTTCACTAGAAGATTCCAAACATACTCTTTGTTATTCTCTCAAGACTTTGTGCCCACCACTTTTCCTATTCCGACCACCGATAAATCCTTATGGATAACTCCTTACACTTTTCGTTCATACCATCGTTCCCAGTTGCCCCTGTTATTACTTGATACACTGAAAACTTCTCCGATATTCCGAGAATCCCTTGTGACCACCGCTTTGCAGCTCTTTTCTGCATTAATACCCCTACGGATAATTCCTCGCACATAACGAGTATCTGCTCATCACTAGTTGTTCATGTGTTTCACACGGATCTTCAAAAATACTATTCGATCTCCCAAAAATCCTTAGCAGCTTGTTGCTCTTGAAATTCTTGCTTGCTTGCATTATGGTTAATCCCATAAGTATAGTAATCTTATTGACGGCCTTTGTCATTAACATTTTGAGTCTGTTGATTCAATATGTTGTGAATGCTTGCAATCCTCATCTGAATCCTTGTATTCATCCTTCTAGCTCAGACATCATTTTAGACATGAGTTGGTTCTTGCCCAATCAAATTGCCATTGATTGTACCCCTAAGGCTATTCAAGTTATCCATCCCTAATCAGAGTGTTGCTTCTGATCCCTTGTCTTAGAATTCATAATTCCTTTGCATTTGAGCTTTGAGTTAGTCTGTTGTTTCTATAATCTGATCTCATCGCATTCTTTATTCCTCTGATTGAGTACCGATGCTCACATCAGATCCGTTGTGGACCACCAGACCCTTTGTCGGATTTTATCCGACAACGTCCTTCATATTCAATAAGCTTGTGAGTCTTTCCTAGGATACATGATGCCTTTGGTAAATTGTATCCTCTGCTTTCTCAAGCATGCTCTACTATCGAGCTTGTGTTATTTATTCTTGAAATTTGTGGTATATTGCTCCTAAGATGCCCCGATGGGTTGAACCTATGCCTTCCCCCAAACCGTAGGAACCCGAAAGTTTTTAACGAGTCATACTCTTCTGTTGCTTCGCCAAATAAAATTTCAACACTACAATTTTTTTCGAAATGAGAAGTGAATGACAGGTTATGGATTGCAGAAGTGGGAGTCGGCCTTGAACCTTTGTGTTCAGGCCCATGGACACGATGTGGAACTTGTCATGGAAGCTTCTTGCTAAATATTTAATCATTTGAATAACTCTTCCGGTGTCGTTATTTTGGATCCCTGATAGCAATGGTTCCGACCATGCTAACTTTATTTAATATATTTCTGGAAGAAAACCATCCGAGTGCCTCGTCTATTTTGACCAGGTTAAAGTATCTAATATCGCAAGTCAACGATCTAGTTCGGTTACTATCCTGGTCTACCTTTGAGTTTTACCTCTGTTATCTCGAAAATATCACAGAACTACATAACTTCTTATGAGTTTTTCATCAACTATTATTCTCGCTGATTCTAGATTTTTTTCCCGGGTTTTGAGTTATTAGTTACTCGAGAACACCGATAAGTGAATCCATTCCACACTCCAATTCAATAACTCTAAGTAATTTTCGTTGCTTACGAGTTTAATAATCCTTCAAGTCATTCCTAGCCTGATCGGCCATATCATTGTCGTGCTAAATTTTTACTGTGCTACCTGGTCCTTCTCGGAGCACAATTTTCAATGATGGGTTAAGCCTGCGTCGGTATTCCTCGTCATATCATTTCGCCTTGAACATCAAGCTTGATTTCGAGTTAGTGTCGTAACCGTGGTTCCACTAACCTTGCGCTTCATCATTCCTTTGACTTGATGCCATTGCTGATCGATTACATCTTCATGAAATCTCTCGACAAATGTGTCGTGATCGTCATCAACAATCTGAGCTCTTCTAGGATATCAATCGACCTCATGATGAGAAATACCATCCTTGCCCCTCGATGATTTGTGTTATCATCGGCAATATTCTTGCCTTTCCCCCAACACAAACTTGTTCATGTTTTGTGTTGTATCTTGTTTTCCTTGCTATCTAGTTTGTATTATGTTCTACCTTGAAGTATTACCATCTTTTATGTCAAGGATGTTGTGAGAGTTGCTCCACCTCTTGAGAATTCGGGGTATAGTGATATTCCTCACCATCACCATTCCTTCTTGGTCCCTGTGTTGACTCTAACTGGGATACCAACAAGTGAACGATGCTGCTTTGATTTTGTACTCCTAGCAACCCTATTGCTTGTAAGTCAATGAACAATAGTTTCATTCTTTGTGTGTTGATTATCAAATCACCACACTAACATTTATCATGCTACCTTAGCCCTTATTTTGGGTGCACCTTTCAACCAATGTTTGCTCGTGGATGTTCTCCTTGAGCATACATCATTATATCATTTGATGTGACAAATGTTATCTCCTTGTTCACCTAATTGTGGAAATCCATCTTTGGAAATCTCGATGGATTGACGCTGAGTTCACCAGCTACTTCCTCATCCCCTCCTTGGTTAAATGATGAACTTTTATTTCAGAACTCGCTTCCATAGTTCATTTCCCGAGAAACTTATAATGACATCTCGTCAAAATGTGTTGCGCCTTTCCTTCTCAGGCATCCTGAGCCTGAGGTATCTTGACACCAATCAGATTTGAATCTTGGTCAGATATGATGGTTGGAACATATTCCCAAGAGTTATAACATTGGTCTTTTATATGACCTGGTAAGATGATGTCATGCCTAGCAGACCTGGCCGTAGGACCTATTGTTATAGTTCCCTTCTTAGAAAGGTTAGCAATTCTTCCATGAGGAAATCATAAGACTTATTCTATAAGTTGTTCCTGATGAATCCTTTGTGTATCCAAGTCCGACCCTTGCTTGAAGACCATGTGAGGGAGTCCTGGACTAAGGGGTCCTCGGGCGTCCGGCCTGTTATCCATGGGGCGGACTGATGGGCTGTGAAGACATGAATCCCGAAGACTGTACCTGTGTCCGGATTGGACTCTCCTTGGCGTGGAAGGAAAGCTTGCGACCGACTATGAAGATTCCTTCTTATGTAACCGACTCTATGTAAACCCTAGATCCCCTTGGTGTCTATATAAACCAGAGGGGTTACTCCGAAAAGGATATACTCATTACCATAGTCATACATGCTAGTATTTTAGGGTTTAGCCATTACGATCTCGTGGTAGATCAACTCTTGTAATACTCATATTCATAAATATCAGTCAAGCCGGAAGTAGGGTAATACCTCCATAGAGAGGGCCCGAACCTGGGTAAACATCGTGTCCTCGTCTCCTGTTACCATCGATCCTAGACGCACGGTTCGGGACCCCCTACCCGAGATCCGCCGGTTTTGACACCGACATTGGTGCTTTCATTGAGAGTTCCATAGTGACGTCAATAAAAAGTTCGATGGCTCCTTCAATCATCTATAGTGATGCTGTCCAAGGAGAAACCTTTCACCCCAGACAGATTTTCGTGTTCGGCGGTTTCGTACTGCGGGCCAACTCACTTGGCCATCTGGAGCAGATCGATAGCTACGCCCCTAGCCACCAGGTCAGATTTGGAAGCTTGAACTACATCGCGGATATCCGTGGAGACTTGATGTTCAATGGATTTGAGACCGCAGCGATCGCTCCCCCTCGGCCCGATGAACATGACTTAAATCTGTCATCGGATCACATCCAGGAGATGGTCCCTGTTGCTGCAACAGCCTTAGAACCGGAGCAGATCATGCCATCCGAGGCCACAGACTCCGCGGCGTTGGAACTACACACGGACTCAGCACCCCGCAATATTTGCGTGAATGGAACTCCGGACTCGTCTCCGACTATAAGTTCCGGACCGGGTACGCCTGCGGACACTGAGCTGGATCGGTTGTCGGTTTTTGAATTTAGCGCCGCAGACATCTTCCAGCACTCACCTTTGGGTGATGTGCTAAACTCTTTAAAGAACTTGTCCTTAGAGAAGGACTCACAGCTGAACTATGTTCGGTTCAAGCCAGAGGCTGATGATGGGAAATTTCTCTTCCCACCCGCCACCCACTTCATAGCCACTGTTGATGACTTAACCGACGTGCTTGATTATGGCTCCGAAGACATCGACGGTATGGACGACGATGCCGACCAGGAGCAATTCCAAGACACGCCATTTACTGGACATTGGACGGCCACCTCTTCGTACGATGTGTACATGGTCGACACACCTAAAAAAACTAGCGACGATGACAAAGGCGATCCAGTTGCGAATAAACCTTCTGAGACACAGTCCAAGCGTCGGCGCCCTAAACGCCGCTCTAAGCCTCATCGCTCAAAAGATGATGACACTGGCACCGGAGAAAATAGTACTTCGGGCGATGCCGAAAACAATGAAGACCCTATCGGGGCTACATCCGAACAGGAGGAACAAGACAACGGGCAAGATAACCCTGATAAACAGGCCATGCCCAATGACCCAGATGATGATAGTTATCGTCCAGTCTCCGAGGATGATGAGAGCATCGGCAATGAGGACTTCATCATGCCTGAGGCACCCCTCGAACAGGAGCTCTTCAAACGCCAGCTAATAGCCACTGCAAGAAGCCTGAAGAAGAAGTAGCAGCAGCTCCAAGTTGGCCAAGACCTGCTCATTGACAGGTGGACTAACGTCCTAGCAGCCGAAGAATACGTCCTCGAGCGCCCAGCCAAGAGTTACCCAAAGCGTAGACTGCTACATCAGTTTGATGAGGAAGCACCAGATCCCATACCTCCCTCACGCAATGCGGAGCGACCACCACGTGGTCAGGATATTGCGGTGAACCGACCACCCCGCAGTCGGGATAAAACGGCAACTCAGGCCGAACAACAGCCCGCCCCACCGCTTCGCAAAAACAGGGACAGAATAGCTTGGGACCATACATACGACATTCGGCGGGATCTGGACAGTAGAGCAGGACACACCAGATCAATCTACGGATCGCGAGGATGCTTCCTGACCCGGGATGACGGCTACCTATTCGGACGTGACAAACCTAGTCACACCCGGGCCGACAACGCAGACGGACTTCATCGAAGGTGCGCCGTGACGCGGCCCGATATAGAGGTGTCGCACACCCTCTCTGCTTCATAGATGAGGTGCTGGATCACGAATTCCCCGAGGGGTTCAAGCCCGTCAATATTGAATCATACGACGGAACAACCGATCCCGCAGTGTGGATTGAGGACTTTATTCTCCACATCCACATGGCCCGTGGAGACGACCTCCACGCCATCAAATACGTCCCATTAAAGCTCAAAGGGCCAGCTCTACACTGGCTAAATAGCCTGCCCAAGAATTCCATCGGCAGCTGGGAGGACTTGGAAGAGGCCTTCCTTGACAACTTCCAAGGTACATATGTCCGGCCACCCGATGCCGACAACTTAAGACACATAGTTCAACAACCTGGAGAATCAGCCAGAAAATTCTGGAGTAGGTTCCTAACCAAAAAGAACCAGATCGTTGACTGTCCGGATGTCGAAGCCCTAGCGGCCTTTAAACACAACATCAGTGACGAATGGCTAGCACGCCACCTTGGCCAAGAAAAGCCGAAGTCCATGGCAGCCCTTACGGCACTCATGACCCGCTTTTGCGCGGGTGAGGACAGCTGGCTGGCTCGTAGAAAAAACACAACCAGCAAGATAGGCCCCTCCGAGGCCAATAACAGCTCCGGCAAGCTCCGGCGCAATAGACACAAACGCCGAAGCAATGGCGACAACACCAATGACACCACCGTTAACGCCAGATTCAGCGGCTCCAGGTCCGGCCAGCGAAAGAAGCCCTACAAAAGGAACAGTGAGGGACCATCCAGCCTGGATCGCATACTCGATCGTCTGTGCCAAATACATGGTACCCCAGATAAACAAGCCAATCACACCAACAGAGACTGTTGGGTTTTCAAATAGGCTGGCAAGTTAAATATCAAAAACAAAGAAAAGGGATCACAAAGTGAGGACGAGGACGAAGAGCCCCGGCAGCCGAACACTGGGGGGCAGAAGAAATTTCCCCCTCAAGTCAAAACAGTGAACATGATATACGCTACACACATCCCGAAAAGGGAGCACAAGCGAGCACTTAGGGACGTCTATGCGGTAGAGCCAGTCGCCCCAAAATTCAATCTGTGGTCGTCGTTTCGGATCACCTTTGATCGTCGAGATCACCCAACTAGTATCCGCCATGGCGGTTCAGCCACACTAGTCCTCGACCCAATTATCGACGGGTTTCACCTAACACGTGTCCTAATGGACGGTGGTAGCAGCCTAACCTGCGTTATCAGGACATAGTGCGAAAGATGGGCATTAACCCCTAACGAATGAAACCAACAAAGACTACGTTTAAAGGAGTCATACCAGGTGTAGAGGCCCGCTGTACAGGCTCAATCATGCTGGAGGTGGTCTTCGGTTCTCCGGACAACTTCCGAAGCAAGGAGTTAATCTTCGATATCGTCCCCTTCTGCAGCGGCTACCACGCACTGATCGGATGAACCGCGTTTGCTAGATTCAACGCAGTGCCACACTATGCTTATCTCAAGCTCAAGATGTCCGGTCCACGCGGCGTCATAACAGTCAATGGCAATACTGAACGCTCCCTCCGAACAGAGGAGCACACCGCCACCCTAGCAGCAGAGGTACAGAGCGGCCTTCTCAAGAAGCACCATAGTACGGCTGCCGAGCCCCTGGACATCAATAAGAGGTTCCGGACTACACTCCAACAGGACAACACGGATCGTCAAGAGCTCGATTAGCAATTCGGCCTCCGTCCCAGTCGCGATGAAGTAGTGGCATTCGTACCACGTGTACATAATTACGCACTCAAAATTCCATGGACATCGATGGAGGCACAAGCCAGCCCGGGATCTATAGTTCGGTCAGACCGATCCCGGACACACATATAACTTTACTATCTCCTTTTCCCCGTTTTCAGGTTTCTCTTATGCGGGCCTCCTTTGACGGCCTGATTAATGGTCCTGTCAAAGGATAAACACACCAGATTGACACGGAGCACAGGCGTACATGGGAAGCCCTAGAGGCTAACTAAACGATTACTCTATCCGTTTTCAGGACCCACACGCAACTCGCCTTTAGTCGCGGCATGTCAAATAGCCGGTTGCTTATTGCATTATTTTGTACCAATGTGCTTGGACGCATTAACCCAACTATAATGGAAACAGTTCATGATCCAAGTTCAAGGGCCCCAGATCCTATCTCTGTTCTCTCTCTGTTTTCCTTTAAATTACTTATTTCCTAGCAACCGTACACTCTGGTACGTTTCTATTTGACAGGGGCTCCCCATCGCCCCACGATACGGCAACAAAGTTCGAACAATCCTTAAAGATAAGTTCGGCACCCCGAACTTAGCATTATATGCATTGGCTCCGAATCATGTCTTTGGTCAATAGTTGGGTTGCCCAGCTCCTATGCTTGCTACCCTATGTTTCACTAAATCGGCTAGGGTAGTAAAGGGAGAACTGTTGCGATTGTGCCCTGGTCTAAACCGAATGAGCACCACAGTAGAGAAAGCCAAAAACTGACTATCATGATGCGGCGAGAGCCGGTCAGCTGTTCGAGGGTTAAAAATTGTTGGAGATTTTTTCCGCATAATGCGAAAGATTGGCACTTCCCGATCAGATGCTGACAGCACCCTGGTTTGAACCAGGGGCTGTGCCCATGCTTTATTATAAAACTCCTTGAAAGTGCGTTATATCGACTAGAGGGGGGTGAATAGGCTATTTTTATGAAATTCTTCAAAACGTAGAAGTTATGAAGACAAATGATAGAAATAAACCTATTACCCTGCAGCGGAAGGTAGACTACACTAGGCAAGCCATAGTCAAGTATTCAATAGAGTGAAAGCACAATGACTAATAGCAGCAATGTAGTAAGGATCAGGTAGGAAGATATTGTGAAGCCACACAGAACACGCAGTCACTCAGTGAAGACAAAAGATAGTGCGAACATACAATGACTTCAGAAGGAGTAACAGTAAGTAAAGGGAAGGGAAGATGAAACCAGTGACTCGCTAAAGACAATGATTTGTTGGACCAGTTCCAGTTGCTGTGACAACTGTATGTCTGGTTAGGGCGGCTAGGTATTTAAACCTTAGGACACACAGTCCCGGACACCCAGTCCTGAACACGTAGCTCAGGACACCCAGTCCTCACCGTATTCCCCTTGAGCTAAGGTCACACAGACCTCGCCCAATCACTCTGGTAAGTCTTCAAGGTAGACTCCCAAACCTTCACAGACTTCGTTCACCAGCAATCCACAATGTCTCTTGGATGCTCAGAACGCGACGCCTAACCGGCTGGAGGATGCACAATCCTCAAGTGTAATAAGTCTTCAGATCACACAGATAAGAAGATTTAAGTGATGCCTAATTCTCATTGGCTCTGGGTGGTTAGGGCTTTATCCTCGCAAGGAATTCTCTCTCAAAGGCTTCGAGGTGGGTTGCTCTCAAACGACAAAAGCCGTACTCTGAATCTGAGCAGCCAACCGTTTATGGTTGTAGGGGGTGGGCTATTTATAGCCACTTGGCAACCTGACCTGATTTGTCTGAAATGACCCTGGGTCACTAAGGAACTGACACGTGTTCCAACGGTCAGATTTCAAACTCACACGGCAACTTTACTTGGGCTTCAAGCAAAGCTGACTTGCCCGGCTCTGGACAAGATTCGCTCTCAAAGTCTTCACTCGAAGACATAGGTTTTGTTTAAGCATCACTTCAGTCATTCTGACTGGTTCTCTTGGACCCCACTTAACAGTATGGTGGTTCCTATGACTCAACACAGAAGAAAGAGAACTACGAAAGATCTAAGTCTTCGAGCTCCATAGGCTTCATGTGGTGTCTTCTCTTGTCATAGTCTTCAATGTGAATATCTTCATATACCACCTTTGACTTCAATGTCTTCATACATTTTTAGGGGTCATCTCTGGTAGGAAAACCGAATCAATGAGGGACTTCTACCTATGTTATCCTGCAATTCTCACAACCACATTAGTCCCTCAACTAGGTTTGTCGTCAATACTCCAAAACCAACTAGGGGTGGCACTAGATGCACTTACAAATCCACTATGCATGTGAAAGTATATGAAGATAATGACATGCATAATGGAAAATGGACGTCTGCAGAATGATCTAAGTGCGGAATTTATCGTCGCACATGCGGAATTTATCATCGCAACACAAGGTGGCAGATAAGTAGCAGACGACCATCGAGTTTAAGTGTTACAACTCAAAGAACCAAATGTAGCAAAACGAGAGTTGTAAGCACGAAGCAAAATATAAAGCACCCGCCCATATGGACCCGCTTGAAGACTATCAACCTCATATGCTTCTCCCCCTTTTGTCAGTAAGGACCAAAAAGGTTTGAAGACATAGAGCATCTACTCGTTCCCATGAGGAGTAGGTGAAGCAGCAGGGTCGTTGGTGGTGTTTGGCGGTGCTGAAGAGCTTGGAGCAGAGTCGAAGCATGCTGAAGGAGGTGGCGGTGAAGTAGCATCGTCTTCATCCTCGATCACTCTGGCATTCACAGTTGTAGTAGAGGAAGAGAACTCAGAGTCTTCAAGGGATGGAGTTCGTCACAGCACTGCCCTTCGAGGAGGTGTGGAGTCAAACTTGAATCGCTCAGTGAAGCCATCCTCTTGAAGATCATCTTCAGAACACATCAGCGTTAGCCCTTTCCATGTGCGGCGAGAGGTTTCATGGGCAACAAAAGCATTCTTGGTGGCAAGATTGCGAATGCGATTAACATCCACCAAGAGGCTTTGCATCTGACGCTTCAGCCAGTCATGATGCCTATCCTATTTCTGATGAAGAGCCACAAGAAGCTCTCGGTTGTTGAGAAGACGAGTGCGCTTCTTGGGTCGTGGAGCAGTTGTACTGTCAGTGGCTTCAGTGAGAGAAGGATGCGGTGCATGTGTAGTGCCAGCCAAAGGATACACACGAGTTACGGCTTCCACGCCTTCAACATTCTGAGTGAAACTTTGATGCTCTGCATTCTGAAGACTGAGAGGTTCCTTGGCAGGCTCAGGATAGATGGCTTCAATAGACATATCCACATCAGGCAAAAAGATCCGATGGTTGCGGGCCGAGGGCTGATATGAGATAGCGGAGTGAAGTTTGATCAGCCGCATCACCCAAGGGGCGTAGAATTTCAAACCAAACAGATCAGAGCCAGATGCAGCAAGTTGGCGAATGAAGAAATCCTGTGTATTGAAGCATTTTCCATGAAGAATGTAGAAGACCAAAGTCTTCATTGCACCTTCCAGCTTGGCATGGGGAGAATGTCCTTTGATTGGCCTGAGAGTTCGCCTTATGATGTGATAGATGGTTCTTGGCAGATACTCAAGGTCTTCAACGAAGAACTCCGTGGGATAAGCAGCATCTTGGGGCAATGGCTTCATCATACTAAGCATCTGACTCATATTAGGTTCAGTCTTCTGAAAGATGCTCTCAATAGCTTCACTATGAAGCTGACAGCCATGCTCGTAGAGATCGCCAGGAGTGGGAAAACCAGTGAGCTCAATGATGTCAAAGGATTTGGCTTTGTGATGAACGTTTCCTGTCATCCACTCCAGGACCCAAGTCTTCGGATCTCTGCTATACCCACGGATGTGAAGTGTGGCATAGAATTGGAGCAGCAACTCTTCATTCCAATGCTCTTGGTCAGTGACGAACGGCAGTAACCCAACCTCTTTGAAGCAATCCAGAGCTTCTTCCAGACAGGGCAGACCAGCTATTGCTTCAATGTCAAGGCGCTTGTGTGGGAAGATGCGACCTTGGTTGTAAAGAACGCATGAGTAATAGCTTCGCTGCGGATAACTCAAGAACTGATCAGATGATATTCTTTCCCTGGAGTAGGGGTTCCTGGAGCTGTTGAAGAATGTGTTGTCTGCTCTGAAGCCATTGATATTGAAGGAGCCACGTGCTGATGCAGGACCTGGGAACCTTGGCAATCTTGGGATTGGCTTCTGTACCTAAGGCCTGTGCTCAACATGATAGTCGAACTGGGGACCGGCAGCAGACTCAGGAACAGAAGTGGCGGGATCAGTGGCTTCGCTGACTTCTGGTGCTTTTGTTGGTGAGGGCTCCACATTAGCTTCAGCCATGACTGCGTCAGTGGCTTCAGTGGTGTTGGTGGTGGCAGCCTCAAGATGTTCAACCTCCACTTGACGAGCAGGAGGATCGGTCACGATCACGTTCTCCTCGAGAACTGCTTCTTGGTGGGACAGGGGAGTGGCAACTTGTGGGACTTCTTCTTCCACGGCTGATGCAGCCGGATTGTCTTCAGCAAAGACTTGAGGCCTTGGACCTTTGCGAAGCCTGCACAATGCGGGTGACGCCTGTGGAGTTGCTATTGGCTGGGCCTCAAGGTCTTCATTCTCTTGTGGGCGATCCGCCCATGAAGCATCATGTGCAATTGGCGTCAGTGGACGACCAATGCTGATGAGTTCGCTGTGCGTTAGTATAGGCGATAATACCTGTTGGTGTTCTAGCTGAGGAAGGGCTGCATCATCTTCAACATGGTCATGATGACCAATGTCTTCAGCAGCGATGGGATCAGCTGTTGGAAAGTCTTCATCTTCATGAGCCTCTGTGAAAGCAGCCTCATGGACAGTCAGTTGACGTTCTTGTGGATCGGCCTCGGGGTGAACCATGGAAATGGGTTCAACAATCAAGGGCTCTGTGGGAGCAGCCCGTTCCTTCTTGGTCATTCTTTTCTTCTTGGCGGGGGTAGTAGCAGAGGCTTCAGGATGTTTTCTCTTCCTTGCTTCAGCCTCAGCAGTCCTGGTCTTCTTCAGTTCTGAAGCGGTTGACCTGACCTTTGGCTTCGGGCCAGTCATGCTAGTTGGGAAGACAAGGGGATCTGCCTCCTGCCTTGGTGCTTCAGGTTCAGCCATAGCGGGCTTCTTCTGCTTCTTGGCGGCCATACTGGGGTCGATGCCAAGACGCCCAAGGGCCTTGCGCTTCTCAGCCTCATTGTAGGCTTGCACACACCTATCAGCGAGGACCTTCATGCTCTCACGAGAACCCTGAGCTTCTGCACGTTTCTTTAGAAAGGCTTCCTTGAGCTCGTGCAGCATAATCTTGAAATTCTTCACGTCTTGCACGCTGAGCTTGGCCATATGCTTCTTGAACTGAGATTTCTCAAAGTCAATCTTCTGCTTCAGTTCAACAATGCGCTGGGCGATAGCTAACTCTGAAGCAATGGCGCCATGGAAGGCGACACTGAGGCCAATGGGTAGTTGGAGATCGTCGAAGCTGATGTTTGGCGTGTCAAACCATTCATCAATGAAGTTGTGGATGATTGTTACATCAAAGAGAGGCAGATCATTGAAGATTTCTGCTTCTTCTTTGCTCTTGATGAGTTGCTCAAGAGCGTCATCAGCAAGATCTTCATCACTTGATAGATCAATGGCATCATTGCGCAGAATGGCAGCAGCTGTTAGCTCCTGGCCGGTGTGTGGCAGAGGCATCTTGACCTTCTGGGGCTTGCAGATGCGTGATAAATCTTCGGACTGCACACTGTCTTCAGGAGGTGCAGTTGCTAGTGGCTTCGCCCGTGAGATTTTTGGTGAAGGGGCAGGCTTTGAAGCTTTAGGCTTCTTCAACTTCTTTGGCTTCGGCACTGCAGGCGCTTCATCTGATTCAGCGTCAGCTGCAGGCTCATTCACTGCAGTCCCTAGAACCAAGATATGGGTGATGAGGCCTTCAAGGTTGTAGAAAGGACCGACGACATTGGGTTCTGCATCTCGTGTGCCATCAGCCCTTGGAGCTGAGGGACCAGGGTTGAAGTCTAGTCCCAATGTCTTCTTGTTTTGCTTCACTGAGTTCTGGGCAAACTGGAAGTTGCGCTTGAACAGAATGTCGTCACGACACCATAGTAGTGACGATGGGTGTGCATCAACAGGCTGTGGCCCACGGACCATGCAGGGATAGAAGCCTTGTTCAATGGCTTCATCTCTGGACCTGGGTTGAAGATTCTTGTATAGGATGTCTCCCCACGGTCTCTTGATGGCATTTTTCTCAGCATATTCCTGGGTTACAAATCGGTATTTGAACCATTGTTCTGCCCAATATCTTCGAATCCATTGGATTCGGGTCTTGCGCTGATTGTAATCCTCTTCGAGATCTGTCTTGTACAGTTCTGAGAGGTCATCTGGCAGATCTCTAGATGTTTGTCCACGACGCTTTCTGTCACCCTTCCTTGCTGATTTCTCTGAAGCCATGAACTTTAAACTGAAAGGCTTCAACACGTTCAAAGGCTTCAAAGATTTTCGCTTGCTAGGCAAACAGGAACTTGCTTCGGGAGAATTTATATGATGCTGTAAGAATTCTGCAAATGAATGCAGACTATGAGAACCAAGGGATTCTCCCACGGACATGTACCTGTGACAGCATTAAGGTGCGAGGGAAAGGGAAGAGGTCATATGCATTCTCAGATGATTTTGAATATAAATTAGTTTAGAAGACATTGACCTCATCTTGCGAAGACATTCACTCATAGATAAGGAGTTGGTTCCAGATTTGTACGAATCCAGAGATCAGTACAAGTGAGGAATCTAACTACTTTGTGAAGCATAAGTGAATATACTAGGCATGTTATGAGATGCAGTGTGAGAGAGATCTAACTTGTGTGAATAGAAACTGCTTGTGGTAGAAAGTGACAAAGCCATAGGATCAACGGTGCCGTAAAAAGGAAGTTTTATTTACCACACTAAGAACTGCTAGACGGAGTGGAAGATGAGGCCGAGCAGTTCGATCTTCCGTGCCCTAACTTGGCGACGGAGGACACCTACAGCGACGGCGGAGAGGACGATGTCCGCGGTCAGCGTGAAGACGGCGTCGGAGAGGTTGCGGCAGCAAAGCGCTTCATCGCCGGCGTCGTCGAGGGCTAGCGGTGGTGATAGGGTTCGAGCGAGAGTGGAAGAAGAGATAATGACCGCCGTGAAGTGTGTATTTATAGGTACAGGGGCGGCACTGCGTTATTACACAGGTGCCCCTGGCGATTCGCATCTGAGAAACACGTGGCCATCATGCAGAATTTTGGGGTTTGTTCCACGTCCCACGCACGCCTGGATTGTCGGGTGGTCGTTCCTACTTCTCCGAGTTTCATGTGGAGGAATGAGCATTGAAGGTGGACTTAAGGTTTGTCTTTGTATCTTCTACTGACAAGGACGTAGAGAAGACATTCGACAGTTTCAATAGAATGCATATGATTTGGAGAGATAGAGTTTGAGATAGATAGCATAGAGAGGTTAGGGTCCGATCACATTCACTTAGTTCAAAAGATTCAACAAGAAGACATAGCTATAAGTGAATGCTGTAGAGGACAGAACACTAGTATATATATATAATCAACATAGTGAAGATAATCATGAAGACATGTTGAGATTGAAGCCAAACCAAATGTGAAGACATAGCAAGGTAACGCCATGAGTGAAACACTTCAAAATAGAACATTTGGTGGTGGCGTTACCCACCTTATAGGAAGTATTAGACCCAGACACAGTGCACAATTATCGTGGCGCTCCGAAGTCAAATTCCACATTAATGTATTCACACTTAGAATGTATGTCTTCATTGATTGAAGATATACTTTACTTCATGTGTTGCACATCTAAGTCATCAATATGCATAAGGGTTAGGATGTGTGCCTGATCACAGGACATTTGAGGATTCCAGGATATTTAGCTCACACCGTAACTTGCAAAATCTCTTCTCATCCAAGGGCTTGGTGAAGATATCTGCCAATTGCTCTTCAGTGTTGACGTGTATGATATCAATATCTTCCTTCACAACATGATCTCTGAGAAAGTGATGACGAATATCAATGTGCTTTGTCTTCGAGTGTTGAACTGGGTTGTTGGCAATCTTGATGGCGCTTTCGTTGTCGCAGTAGAGTGGCACTTGCTTCAGATGAATGCCATAGTCTTTGAGCGTTTGCTTCATCCACAGAAGCTGAGCGCAGCAAGATCCGGCAGCAATGTATTTAGATTCAGCAGTGGAGAGAGATACACAGTTCTGCTTCTTTGAAGACCAACATACAAGTGATCGTCCCAGAAAGTGACATGTGCCTGATGTAGACTTGCGATCAACTTTGTCACCAGCATAATCAGCATCCGAGAATCCAACCAGATCAAACTCTGAGCCCTTTGGATACCATAATCCTAGAGTTGGGGTGTGAGCCAAATATCAAAGAATTCGCTTCACAGCTAAGTGATGCGACTCCTTTGGTGCCGCTTGAAATCGAGCACACATGCAAACACTAAGCATAATATCTGGCCTAGATGCACATAGATAAAGTAAAGAACCAATCATGGAGCGGTATACCTTTTGATCGAACTCTTTACCATTGTCGTCAGGACCCAGATGATGCTTGGCTGGCATTGGCATCGTGAAGCCTTTGCAGTCTTGCATACCGAACTTCTTCAGGCAATCTTTGAGATACTTCTCTTGAGATATGAAGATGTCGTTGCATTGCTGTCATATTTGAAGACCGAGAAAGAACTTCAGCTCTCCCATCATAGACATTTGATATTGCTCTTGCATCATATATCCAAACTCTTCATTGTACTTCTGATTGGTGCAGCCGAAGATAATGTCATCCACATATATTTGGCACACAAACAGTTCACCATAATATGTCTTCATGAAGAGAGTGGGGTCGAGAGAACCAGGTATGAAGCCTTTGCTCTTCAGGAAGTATTTGAGTGTGTCATACCAGGCCCGAGGGGCTTGTTTGAGGCCATACAGTGCCTTGTTGAGCTTGTATACCATGTCAGGATGTTTTGGATCTTCAAAGCCAGGAGGTTGTGCAACATACACTTCTTCTTCAATCTTGCCATTGAGGAAGGCGCTCTTCACATCCATTTGATAAAGAAGTATGTTGTGATGATTTGCATAGGCCAGCAGTATGCGTATGGCTTCAAGTCTAGCCACAGGAGCAAATGTTTCATCGAAGTCAATGCCTTCCCCTTGAGTATATCCTTGAGCAACGAGACGAGCTTTGTTTCTAACAACTTGACCATGCTCATCTTGCTTGTTGCGGTATATCCATTTGGTGCCTATTATGTTGTGCTTCCGAGGATCGGGACGCTTGACCAGTTCCCATACATTATTCAGCTCAAACTGTTGAAGCTCGTCTTGCATAGCTTGAATCCATTCAGGTTCCATGAAGGCTTCTTCAACTTTCTTGGGTTCTGTTATTGAGACAAATGCGAAGTGCCCACAGAAATTTGCTAGCTGAGTTGCCCTTGAATGAGTGAGTGGACCGGGTGCATTGATGCTATCAATTATTCTTTCAATCTGCACTTCATTGGCAACGCGAGGATGTACAGGGCGAAGATTTTGCTCTTGCTGATCATTGTCGTTGTTAGAAGGAATGTCTTCAGGCTGAGCATTGTTTTCATGTTGATCAGGTGCTGAGATGATAAGTTCTTCTTCAGGATGAGCTTCAGAAGGTATAATTTCTCCAGTTCACATTAGCTAGATTGATTCACTGGATGGAACTTCATCTAGCACATTTGGCAGTTCCTCTCTTTGTGAACCGTTGGTCTCATCGAACCACACATCCATTGTTTCAACCACTTTGTAATGTAAGAGATTGAAGACTCTGTAGGAGTGCGAATCCTGTCCATATCCAAGCATAAAACCCTCATGTGCTTTTGGTGCAAACTTTGAGGTGTGATGTGGGTCCTTGATCCAGCACCTAGCGCCAAATACTCTAAAGTAACTGACATTTAGCTTCTTGCCAGTAAGGAGCTCATAAGATGTCTTGTTCAGAAGCTTGTGAAGATAAACACGATTGATTGTATGGCATGCAGTATCAATGGCTTCAGGCCAGAATTTTCTTTGAGTCTTGTATTCATCTAGCATCATTCTGGCCATCTCAACGAGTGTTCTGTTCTTGCGTTCGACGACCCCATTCTGCTGTGGCGTGTACGGGGCTGAGAATTCATGTGTGATGACCAAGGTATCAAGATATGTATCAAGGCCAGTGTTCTTGAATTCAGTACCATTGTCACTTCTGATATGCTTTATCTTGGTGCCATAGTTGTTCATTGCTCGATTGGCGAAGCGTCTGAAGACATCCTGCACTTCAGTCTTGTTAAGGATTATGTGCACCCAAGTATATCTAGAATAATCATCAACAATGACAAAGCCATAGAGACAAGCAGTAGTAGTAAGAGTTGAGTAATGAGTGGGACCGAAAAGATCCATGTGAAGCAGTTCGAAGGGTCGAGTAGAGGTCATGATTGTCTTCGAGGGATGTTTGGCCCTCGTCATCTTTCCTGCCTCACAGGCACCGCATAAGTGATCTTTCTTGAACTTGACGCCCTCGATGCCTATGACATGCTTCTTCTTTGCCAGGGTGTGGAGGTCCTCATGCCAGCATGCCCAAGCCTCCGATGCCAGAGCCAGCATTCTGAAGCTTTTGCTAGAAGACATACGGCAAGCTGTGGTCCTGCTGAGAAATCTACCATGTACAAATCATCTTTTCGATACCCTTCAAATACTAGAGACTTGTCAGATTCCATTAGAACAAGGCAACGATATTTTCCAAATATTACGATCATGTTTAAATCGCAAAGCATTGAGACAGACATTAAGTTGAAGCCAAGGGATTCAACAAGCATGACTTTATCCATGTGTTGATCCCTTGAGATTGCAACTCTACCTAGACCCAATACCTTACTTTTACCAGTGTCAGCAAATGTGATGTTGCTCTTGTCGGATGGACATAAGGTTTAGTCCATAAGAAGGCTTCTTTTGCCAGTCATGTGATTTGTAAACCCACTGTCAATAATCCATTCTGAAGACGCTGGTGTCGTACCCTACAGTACAGTTAGGGGGATAGGCTTCACGAAGAGCATTGTGAAGCAAAAACATTTGACGAACCAGTGGGTTATGAAAGCTTAGATCCAGATTAGGACTAATAGGGAGAGTAGCAAGCAATTCAGGAACGAAGTACATAGTAAGACCATTCGGGCATTTGATCTTGCGCCCTACAAGATGTTTAAGGTCCCCAGCAATAGCGTCAGACGATTTTGGTTTTCTGCTGGAGACCTTTCCCTGCAAAAGAGAGTTAATCTTTCTTAGCCACCCACATCTTCAAGGGTGGCTTAGAAGCAATAAGTCTAAGTGCAGCATCTGAGAACTTTGGCTTTGGAGCCCTAGCAAACAGTCTTGCAGGCGGACAATAGTACTCATAAGAATAAGCAGAATAGTTCTTGGTCTTATGAACATGGCGGTTTGATAAACCGCTCTCATATTCATATGCCTGAGTATGGTTTCCCTGCAAAACATTTGCGTTAGTGCGACTCAGGTGAGTCCTCTGTCTGTATGAAGCCTTTGGACCGTATGAAGCCTTTGGTCTGAGGTTTTTCTTCTTCACGTGAGGTGTCATGATGACATTCACAGGAAGATTCTCCAGACACCTTTTTGGAACCCAGATCTTCTTCATAGGCGGTCCATTCCTGCAGTTTTCTTCTTGTAGTCGTGAGCAGAAGCTTCATCATTCCTTGAGCTTGATCGGGAAGACTTTCTGAAACCTTTCTTCTTGGTGAATTTTTGGAACTTCTTCACAAGCATAGCAAGTTCCCTTCCAATGTCTTCAGGATCATCCGAACTACTGTCAGATTCTTCTTCAGATGAGGAGACAGCTTTTGCCTTCAAGGCACGAGTTCGCCCATAGTTTGGACCGTAGATATCTCTTTTCTCAGAAAGCTGAAACTCATGTGTGTTGAGCCTCTCAAGTATGTCAGACGGATCGAGTGTCTTGAAATCAGGACGTTCTTGAATCATCAGGGCTAGGGTGTCAAACGAACTATCAAGTGATCACAGTAGTGTCTTGACGACTTCATGTTTGGTGATCTCAGTAGCGCCGAGGGCTTGAAGCTCATTTGTGATGTCAGTGAGTCAGTCAAATGTGAGCTGGACATTCTCATTGTCATTTCGCTTGAAGCGGTTGAAGAGGTTGCGAAGGACACTGATTCTCTGATCTCTCTGGGTTGAGACGCCTTCATTGACCTTGGAGAGCCAGTCCCAGACCAGCTTAGATGTTTCCAAAGCACTCACACGGCCATACTGTCCTTTGGTCAGATGACCACAGATGATATTCTTGGCAGTAGAGTCCAGTTGAACGAACTTCTTGACATCAGCAGCAGTGACACCTTCTCCAGCCTTGGGAACGTCGTTCTTGACGACATACCATAGGTCGATGTCAATGGCTTCAAGATGCATGCGCATCTTATTCTTCCAGTAGGGATATTCAGTTCCATCAAAGACGGGGCACGCAACCGAGACTTTAATTATCCCTGCAGTCGACCTAGCTAAAACTCCAGGTGGTTAAACCGAATCACATAGAACAGGGGAGCACCTCGCTCTGATACCAATTGAAAGTGTGTTATATCGACTAGAGGGGGGTGAATAGGCGATTTTTATGAAAGTCTTTAAAACGTGGAAGTTATGAAGACAAACGATAGAAATAAACCTGTTACCCTGTAGCGGAAGGTAGACTACACTAGGCAAGCCATAGTCAAGTATTCAATAGAGTGAAAGCACAATGACTAATAGCAGCAATGTAGTAAGGATCTGGTAGGAAGATATTGTGAAGCCACACAGAACACGTAGTCACTCAGTGAAGACAAAAGATAGTGAGAACATACAATGACTTCACAAGGAGTAACAGTAAGTAAAGGGAAGGGAAGATGAAACTAGTGACTCGCTGAAGACAATGATTTGTTGGACCAGTTCCAGTTGCTGTGACAACTGTACGTCTAGTTAGGGCGGCTAGGTATTTAAACCTTAGGACACATAGTCCCGGACACCCAGTCCTGAACACGCAGCTCAGGACACCCAGTCCTCACCGTATTCCCCTTGAGCTAAGGTCACACAGACCTCGCCCAATCACTCTGGTAAGTCTTCAAGGTAGACTCCCAAACCTTCACAAACTTCGTTCACCAGCAATCCACAATGTCTCTTGGATGCTCAGAACGCGACGCCTAACCGGCTGGAGGATGCACAGTCCTCAAGTGTAATAAGTCTTCAGATCACACAGACAAGAAGACTTAAGTGATGCCTAATTCTCATTGGCTCTGGGTGGTTAGGGCTTTATCCTCGCAAGGAATTCTCTCTCAAATGCTTCGAGGTGGGTTGCTCTCAAACGACAAAAGCCGTACTCTGAATCTGAGCAGCCAACCGTTTATGGTTGTAGGGGGTGGGCTATTTATAGCCACTTGGCAACCTGACCTGATTTGTCTGAAATGACCCTGGGTCACTAAGGAACTGACACGTGTTCCAACGGTCAGATTTCGAACTCACACGGCAACTTTACTTGGGCTTCAAGCAAAGCTGACTTGCCCGACTCTGGACAAGATTCGCTCTCAAAGTCTTCACTTGAAGACATAGGTTTTGTTTAAGCATCACTTCAGTCATTCTGACTGGTTCTCTTGGACCCCAATTAACAGTACGGTGGTTCCTATGACTCAACACAGAAGAAAGAGAACTATGAAATATCTAAGTCTTCGAGCTCCGTAGGCTTCATGCGATGTCTTCTCTTGTCATAGTCTTCAATGTGAATATCTTCATATACCACCTTTGACATCAATGTCTTCATACATTTTTAGGGGTCATCTCTGGTAGGAAAACCGAATCAATGAGGGACTTCTGCCTGTGTTATCCTACAATTCTCACAAACACATTAGTCCCTCAACTAGGTTTGTCGTCAATACTCCAAAACCAACTAGGGGTGGCACTAGATGCACTTACACTCCTATGGCTAAGTGTGGGCGTTTAAGCCGTATAGTCTGATTGCCTTGTTCGTTGTGCTAAACAACTCCTTCAAGGACCATTTAATTGGATCAAGATTGTTTAGATTCCATCCCGAACACCTCCGTACTACCTACGTGAGGGCAGAAGCCGCCGACTGGCCAACCCTCGGATTACATACAACACGGCCGCACAGGAGGAAACAATTAAAGCATAACAAAATTACATTACAAAACAGGCTTTGTTTTTCATAATACAAGGCAAAGACAACACGAATACATTTATTCAAATACAACATCCTGCGAACATTGTGCTGCCGCAAGGCGAGACCCCTCCAAGACATCCACAAAATACAGTTCAGGTGTGTGGTGCTCCTTGCCCTCCGGTGGCCCTCTGGTCACCTCAATGGCATCCATCTTCGCCCACCACATCTTGCAACGGGTGAAGGCCATGCGAGCACCTTCAATGCGGGCCGAGCGCTTGACGATGTCCAGCCGAGGACAGGTGTTCACCATCCGCCTCACGAGTCCGAAGTAGCTGCCTGGCATAGCTTCGGCTGGCCATAGCCGGATTATCAAATCCTTAATGGCTAGTTTGGCCACCCTATGCAGCTCCACCAGTTGTTTCAGCTGATCGGTGAAGAACACGGGATGCTCTGGTGCCGCATACTGTGACCAGAATAGCTTCTCCGTAGAACCCCCTCCTTCGGCTCGATAGAACTCCGCGGCGTTTGATACACTGCGTGGTAAATCCGCAAAAGCGCCTGGGGAACTCCAAACCCGGGTTAGTAAAAGGTACTGCTTCTCCGCATACTTGCTTTGCATCTTAAATGTGTTACCCGCTGTGATCTTCTTGGCCTCCTGGATCTCCTGGAGGGCGGCCTGGGCCTCATTCCGTGCGGTCTCCGCGCTCTGGCGAGCCTTGGCGAGTTCGGCCCCTTGAACCGACGCATCATGCTCCAAGGCCTCGCATTTTTTCACCACATCCTGGAGCTCCTACTGGACTTCTTTGACCCGGGCCTTGAGCTTCTTATGGGCGCCTTGCTGCTGGACAGCCTTCTCCTCTGCCTCGCCCAGGGCCTTCCTCAGGGCCTCAACCTCGGTCGCGGCTCCTACACATATTACGACACCGCGGTCAATATACAGCGCCTACTCCTTCCGAACACACAACAAGGCGTCACTCACCTTGCTTCTCCTGGAGCCAGACCCTAACCTCGCCGAGCTCATTCTCGGTCCGCTCTGGCCTCTGCCTCAGTTCAGAGACTTCGGCAGCATGCGAGGTTGCGGCCAACAGCGACGCCTGCTTATCCATCCATATTACGTTAGTCTCCTATAACAAAATATTGATCCTCTATCCGGTTCTTCTTGCCGAACACCGGACAGTGTCTCAAGGGCTACTGTCTACATGGGGTTTTTCTCTTTCTTACCTCAAAACCTATCAGCAGGTTGCTGCAGGCTTCATTCAGTCCACTCTTGGCGGATCAAATCTTCTCGATCACCACACCCATAAGGACACAGTGCTCGTCCATGACGGAGGCGCCTCAAAGCGCCTCCATCAGGTTATCCGGCGCCCCCGGATGGACAAGGGCCACCGGTGGAAGCGGCGCACCCCCCTCCTTCAAAGGGGGCTGCTTGCCCGACTCCAGAGCCATGTGGGTCTCCGGAATCGTATTCGGCTGAGGGCTGAACTGGATACGGCCCTCTTCGCCAGTCTCCATGGGGATCGGCTCCCCCATGTGTCCGGCAGTGGAGGTCTCGCCTTGTGGCGCCTCCCGGACAGCGTCCTGGGCTCCTCCCCGGTTCGGAGCGGTCCTCCAGGATAACACTTCGGTGTCGTCCCTGGCCCCGGGGGAATAAGCAGGCGGTGGCGACATGCTCGCCATCTCCGACGGAGCCAACGAACCTCCAGATGAGGATCGCTGGATAAGGTCGCGGGCCGGACTACAATAGTGCAATTAACTATGTCAGGATAATGAGGAGAAAGGGCTGGATGTGCGCATGAGCGAGCCATGTCACTTACGATGCAGCCTAGAGCTTAGCGCGGGGGCGTCGTTCTGGACTGCTGTCAACGTCCCATGCGGTGTTGACCGCTGGAACGCCCTTCCCCTTCTTGGGCGTTTCCCCCTCTGGATGCGCCGAAGCCGCCCTCTTCTTCTTCCTCTCCTCAGGGGGAGAGTTGTTTTCCTCCTCCTCCTCTTCCTCGCCATTGTCCTCAGGGACAGAGGGATGAGCTTCGTCGTCTTCGGACGTCATGTCCGAAGTGCCCTTGCGATGGGGGCCACTCTTGGCCCCCTTGGCCTTCTTCTTGGCCTTCTTCTCCGGTGCCTTATAAGGCATCGGCACCAGCATCTTCGCTAGACGCGGGATGACTGGTTCTTCAGGCAGTGGAGCCAGACACTGGGTCCGCTTCGCCCTCTCCATCCAGTCCTGAAAAGGCAATGATAAACTCAGACATCGTCCTCGAAACATTCAAGTTGGGGATACATCAAAAATGACATACCTCGTTGGCGGGGTGTTTACAATCGTGACCACGGTTTGAATCCGTGGCCGGTGGCTTCTCGTCGCCCTTAAAGAGCAGCTTCCAAGCATCTTCGTGGGTTGTTTCGAAGAGCCTCACCAGGGTTTGATGCTTATTCGGATTAAAATCCCACAGAGGGCGACTTCTGTGCTGGCAGGGGGGAATCCGGCGAACTAGCATCACCTGGATTACATCGATGAGCTTGACATCCTTGGCTATCATGCTCTGGACGCACGTTTGCAACGCTATCAGCTCATCGGGCGAGCACCAGTCCGGACTCTTCTCGACCCAGGAGGTGAGTCGCATGGGAGCACCGGAGCAGAATTCGGCAGCCGCATCCCAGGTGGTGCCGCGGGGTTCCGTGATGTAGAACCATTGTCTCTGCCACTCCTTTACTGTCTCCACAAAGGTGCCTTTCGGCCAGGAGACGTTGGGTAGCTTGCTCACCATGGCTCCTCTGCACTCCGCGTGCTAGCCATCCACCACCTTCGGCTTCACATTGAAGACTTTGAGCCACTCCCCAAAGTGGGGATGGATACGGAGGAAGGCCTCACACACGACTATGAACACTGATATGTTAAGGAAAGAATTCGAGGACAGATCATGGAAATCTATCCCGTAATAATACATCAACCCGTGAACGAAAGGGTGGAGCGGAAAACCTAGACCGCAGAAGAAATGGGGGATGAACACTACCCTCTCGGTGGGCTTCGGCGTGGGGACGACCTGTCCCTCGGCCGGCAGGCGGTGGGCGATCTCCTTCGCCAGATAATCGGTCACCCGAAGCTCAGTAATGTCCTCCTCCTTGACGGAGGAGACCATCCACTTGCCCTGGCCTCCGGATCCGGACATGGTTGCTTGAGTGGAAAGGAGATGAGAACTTGGGCGCTGGAGCTCGAGATCGGAAGGGCGAAGACAGAGAGAAAGCGTGAGAGGGGAAGAGGTAATCCTTATCCCCTTATAAAGGCCCTGAATATCAAGCGCCTCCTCACTCGCCTTAGGATTCGCCTATTCCCAAGGGCCGTATAAACGACATGGTTGGATTACCCATACCCGCATAGATGAGAATCCCACGATAAGGGGACACGATCTCTGCTTTGACAAGACGTTCCAATGGCAACCGTGTCTCGGGACGTGGAACATCAAACACAAAAGCGGTTCAGAATTATGACTGGTCAAACGTGATGTCATGTTGTAAAAAGCTATCAGCATATTAGACTCGTGTAAGAATGTATTCTCTCTGCGGTTAGGTATGGTGTGTGTGACGTGTCCGGATACTATCATCGCCTCCGAAGACTATCTTGAAGTTCGGATAGAAGGGAACCCTCCTTGCAATGCCGAAGACAATCTGCACGCCAAACTCCTCGTCATTGAAGTCAGGTTTAGGGGCTACTTAGGGAGTCCTAGACTAAGGGGTCCTCGCGCGTCCGGACTGTTATCCATGGGCCGAACTGATGGGTTGTGAAGACATGAAGGCTGAAGACTATACCTGTGTCCGGATTGGACTCTCCTTGGCGTGGAAGGCAAGCTTGGCGACCGACTATGAAGATTCCTTCTTATGTGACTCTATATAAAGCGGAGGGGTTAGTCCGAAAAGGATATACTCATTACCATAGTCATACAAGCTAGGCTTTTAGGGTTAGCCATTACGATCTCGTGGTAGATCAACTCTTGTAATACTCATACTCATCAAGATCAATCAAGCAGGAAGTAGGGTATTACCTCCATAGAGAGGGCCTGAACCTGGGTAAACATCGTGTCCCCCGTCTCCTGTTACCATCGATCCTAGACGCACAGTTCGGGACCCCCTACCCGAGATCCGCCGGTTTTGACACCGGCACCATGTCAATGCTACCTCGAAGCATGTCTGTGGTACTCTGATTTTCAAGAAGAACATTTGAAGCACAATGCTAAAATTTTCTTGGTCAATTATCCAAACACCGTTGTTTGGGTTATGTCATGAAATTCCTCTCCCCTCACCTAAATGGTTTTCTACTTCTATCCTGTCATGGTTATCATGCTATGTTTGTCCTTGGAAGGATATACCCCTGAAATATGTGTTAAACACATATTTCCTTTCCATTGTTCTGTTAATTTGATAATCATATTATCATTTCTATTGTTTGGTTTAACCTTTCTTGAGGTCTATATGATCTAAGTAGTAATATCCTCCTGCTTATGTAAACACCTCGGTGTACAATTCTGTAAGCAAGACGCTGTTACTATTGTTGATGACATTCTGATAGCCATCGATGGATGAGAACTTTGCCTATTGGTCCACCTCGTTCTACGAGCAGGAAAATGATTCTCTTCGTCCCACTCCCTTGGTACCGACGTTGTTGCTGACATAACTGACATGCCTTGCTATCATGATCGTGCAAGATGTCACTGGTCCTCCTACTTTTAACACACATGGTGCACCCATAACCACAGCTCCCTAGAATAGAAACTTGACTCTCGTATACGCCCCTATTGCCAAAGATATTCCTCGCGCTTGGCTCTGTATGTAAGTCATGAGCCACCTTCCTAGAGATGATCTACTCTTGTATCACATGCATCACTTATTTTCGTTACCCTAAACCCCTTTCACCTTTAGATTAGACATCAAATGATTGTCTGCCCGCTTGACACTTCATATTGTATCTTATTACTTTGCTCTCGATGCGCTTCATTTGCTCAACTAAAGAGTTACTCATGCGCTCGTTCATGGGTTAGCACCCATATGATTTTCCTTTTATAGCATTCTATCGTTGTCCAGTTGCCCCTTATCTATTCGTAACTACGATGGAGTTCACGAAGAAAGGCTGATGACTTTCATCATGATTGTTGGAAATATGCCCTAGAGGCAATAATAAATTAGTTATTATTATATAATTTTCATTGTTCATGATAATCGTTTATTATCCATGCTAGAATTGTATTGATAGGAAACTTAGATACATGTGTGGATACATAGACAACACCATGTCCCTAGTAAGCCTCTAATTGACTAGCTAGTTGATCAATAGATGGTTACGGTTTCCTAACCATGGACATTGGATGTCGTTGATAACGGGATCACATCATTAGGAGAATGATGTGATGGACAAGACCCAATCCTAAGCCTAGCACAAGATCGTGTAGTTCGTATGCTAAAGCTTTTCTAATGTCAAGTATCATTTCCTTAGACCATGAGATTGTGCAACTCCCGGATACCGTAGGAGTGCTTTGGGTGTGACAAACGTCAGAACGTAACTGGGTGGCTATAAAGGTGCACTACGGGTATCTCCAAAAGTGTCTGTTGGGTTGGCACGAATCGAGACTGGGATTTGTCACTCCGTGTAAACGGAGAGGTATCTCTGGGCCCACTCGGTAGGACATCATCATAATGTGCACAATGTGATCAAGGAGTTGATCACGGGATGATGTGTTACAGAACGAGTAAAGAGACTTGCCGGTAACGAGATTGAACAAGGTATCGGGATACCGACGATGGAATCTCGGGCAAGTATCGTACCGATAGACAAAGGGAATTGTATACGGGATTGATTGAATCCTTGACATCGTGGTTCCTCCGATGAGATCATCATGGAGCATGTGGGAGCCAACATGGGTATCCAGATCCCGTTGTTGGTTATTGACCGGAGAGTTGTCTCGGCCATGTCTGCATGACTCCCGAACCCGTAGGGTCTACACACTTAAGGTTCGATGACGCTAGGGTTATAGGGAAAGTATGTACGCGGTTACCGAATGTTGTTTGGAGTCCCGGATGAGATCTCGAACATCACGAGGAGTTCCGGAATGGTCCGGAGGTAAAGATTGATATATAGGAAGTATGGTTTTGGCCACCGGAAGTGTTTCGGGCATCACCAGTAGTGTACCGGGACCACCGGAGGGGTCCGGGGGTCCACCGGGAGGGGCCACGGGCCCCGGCCCCTAGGTGGGCTGGGGCGCCTCCCCACCAAGGCCCATGCGCCTAGAGAGAAGAGGGGGCAAACCCTAAGGGAAGATGGGCCCTAAGGCCCATGCCTGGTGCGCCTCCCTCTCCCCCCACTTGGCCGCCACCCCAGATGGGGATTGGGGCTGCCGCCACCCCTAGGGTGGAAACCCTAGGTGGGGGCGCAGCCCTCCCTCTCCCCCTATATATAGTGGAGGCAAAGGGGCAGCCCAACACATGAAGTTCTTCCCATGTTGGCGCAGCCCTACCCCTCTCCCTCCTCGTCTCTCGTAATGCTTGGCGAAGCCCTCCTGGAGTCCCGCAATCCTCCACCACCACCACGCCGTCGTGCTGCTACTGGACGGAGTCTTCCCCAACCTCTCCTTCTCCCCTTGCTGGATCAAGGCGTAGGAGATGTCACCGGGCTGCACATGTGTTGAACGCGGAGGCGCTGTGGTTCGGCGCTTAGATCGGAATCAACCGCGATCTGAATCGCTGCGAGTACGACTCCTTCATCTGCGTTCTTGCAACGCTTCGGCTTAGCGATCTACAAGGGTATGTAGATGCACTCTCCTTCCCCTCGTTGCTAGATTGCTCCATAGATTGATCTTGGTGATGCGTAGAAAATTTTAAATTTCTGCTACGATCCCCAACAATGATGACCTGAAGCAGAGAATTGAAGACATCAATGAAAGGGATTAACTTCTTCGAGAAGAGCAGCCAAAACCGAGAAGATCCGTTAGAATTTCGTAACCAAACTTTTCCCCCTTACTCTACCTCTTAAATCTCGGGACGAGATTTCTTGTAGTGGAGGAGATTTGTAACACCCCGATAATCAAGGTACAGTAACCTCACCCTAATGTGCCATGTCAACAGGTTTTATTAAGCCAATGTGCCACTTGATGAAAATCTGAGTCAAATTCAAATTTCAAATAACAAGTCAAATTCTTATTTCTTCAAACTGTCAAATAAAAATGTTCGAGGGTTTGCAAATATTCACCAAGTATTTAACATGTAGGAACCAACATTAAATTGATTTTTAAATTACCCTAGGCATAACTTAAGTGCACAAGCAACACTTATTATGCCCATTTAAATATAAACCTATTTTCAAACATTTCCAAATAACCTCAAACTTTTTGGACAACACCAAAATATCAGTAGGTAATTATGTGGGAAGTTTCAACTTTAACTAAAATCATCTAATATCTAAACTAAATACAAAACAATAGCTATAAAAGAAAAACAGTAAACAAAAATGTAAAAAACAACTAAACTACTGGGCACTTGGCCCATCTCGCAAAATGGGCAGCGCAGCCAGCCCAACTTCACCTTTTTCTCCTACCTCTGTTCACAGAGGCGCCGTGGACGATGCCCACGCATCCATGGCAGGGGATCTCCACGTGTTGAGCATCCGTCAATCCTCGGCGACCTACAAGTGCCCCATGACTCCTCTGCTAACCCTAGTCGCCTCCCACTCCCCTCGTGCCTCCCTCACTTCGGTCCGAGCTCGTCCGAGCTTGGCCATTGCCGCGCCATCATCTTAGCCATCATCACTAACCTCCCCGAGCAGTGAGACCGTGCCAAGGAGGACCGCCATCATCATCTTCGTCCCCTACACCGCTGGATCGAGGCTAGGACGTCACGTTGTTGCCGCCGTCATCCACCTCGTCGATCCGCTCCATCGAGACCGCTCCAGCTCCCCTAAGCCCCTTGCCGACCCCGTTGTGAGCTCCCGTAGCTATTCCCCCTCCCTCCTCCTCGAATAACCACCATAGTTGTCGCCCCGATCTTGTCTAGAACCCCGCACCCTGAGCCCTCCATTGTCGCCCCCGCTGCTTTGCGGCTGCTGCTGCTACTCTGACGCACCCGCGTCCCATTTCCCCTCCCGCTCACCGCGCTCCACCAGCGCCCTGGGCGCACGTTGGCCACGTCCCGTGCGCCCCTCCGCTCCCCTGCTGCGCTGCTATTGTCGTTGTTGCACTTACTGCTTGCAGTCGCTGCTCTGTAGGTGCTTGCCTGCTTCTAGCCGCCGGCGCTACCCCATGTGCTTCTGCTGCTCATGGCTGCTGCTTCTGTCGTTGTACTCTGTTAGACGCTCCGGCCTCTGTCCGCCCTTCCTCGCGAACGCACCCGCCACCCCCGCGCTCGGCTCCGCCGCCCGGCGTCGCCCGCTGACAGCCACGCACAACCAACCCCTCGGTGCCCCGCCCACGCGGCCCCGCTCCAGCGCCCCGCCGAGCCAACCCCTCGGCGCCCCGCCCGCGCGCCCGCCATCCGTCCCGCCCAGCCTCTGCCCGCTGGCGGTGCCCCATCCCCGCGCCTCGCCCAGCCTCCCCACGGGCGCTGCCTACAGTCCCGCTCGCCGCCCTGCGTCCGCCTTCGCCCGCCGCGGCCAGCCGGCAAGCCTCGCCGAGGCCACGGCCTCGCCCCGGCGACCTCCACCTGCGCCCCGGGTTCACCTACTCGGGCGCTCGCGCCCAGCGCTCGGTGCCTGCTAACCGCCCCTATGGCATGGCCTTTGGGCCACTGCCTAGTGGGGCCCCCAACCCCCTTTTTTAAAAAGAAAAGGATTAAAAAATAAAAAATAAACTAATTAATTAATCGGGTAATTAATTAACTTAATAAACCTTACTTAATTAGCCTAATAAAATAGATTAGTTTAATTAAACCTGCTTAATTAGTCCAGTCTATGACAGATGGGCCCCACTGCCCTATTTGATTGGTCAATGGTCAGAATTGACCACTGATGTCATGATGACGCCATGCTGTCGCAATAAGTCCATTTTTGAATTAAAAATAATTGCAGAAATCATTTAAAACTTTGGAAAATCATAGAAAAATATATGTAACTCGGATGGAAAAAATTTATGAATGAAAGTTCCTCAGAACGACGAGACGAATCCGAATATGCAGCCCGTTAGTCCGACACACATCCCTAGCATAGCGAACACGCAACTTTCCCCCTCTGGTCCGGCAGTCCGAAAACGTGAAACATCGGGAATAATTTCCCGGATGTTTCTCCCCTTCGTCGGTAGCACCTAGTACTGCGTTAGGTTACCCTAGCACCGCGTATTTCCATGTTATGCTTTGTGATGCTTTGATTGCTCTGTTATTTATTGTGTTCCCCTCCGTTACTTCTTTCCGGTAGACCCGAGACCGCGGTTGAACCAGTGATCGACTACTTCACCTTCGATGGTCCGTTTCTGTCTGTAGAGCAACTAGGCAAGCCCCCCCTTGATCACCAGATATCACCTATTCTTCTCTCTACTGCTTGCATTAGAGTAGTGTAGCATGTTACTGCTTTCCGTTAATCCTATCCTGATGCATAGACTGTCCTTGCTATTACTGTTGTCACCTTTACCTGCAATCCTAAATGCTTAGTATAGATTGCCAGTATTCCATCAGTGGCCCTACATTCTTGTCCGTCTGCCATGCTATACTATCGGTCCATGGTCACTCGGGAGGTGATCACGGGTTTATACTTATACGCACAATATATGATGCATGTGGTGACTAAAGTCGGGTCGGCTCATAGAGTACCCGCAAGTGATTCCGATGTGAGGGCTGAAAGGGCAGGTGGTTCCATCCAGGTAGTGGTGGGCCTGGGTTCCCGACGGCCCCCGACTGTTACTTTGTGATGGAGCAACAGGGCAGGTTGAGACCACCTAGGAGAGAGGTGGGCCTGGCCCTGGTCGGCATCCGCGGTTACTTCAAAATAACACGCTTAACGAGATCTTGGTATTTGATCTGAGTCTGGCCACTGGCCTATACGCACTAACCAACTACACGGGAACAGTTATGGGCACTCGACATCGTGGTATCAGCCGAAGCCTTCGTGACATCAGCGACTGAGCGGCGCGTGCCGGATTGGACTGTAAGCCTGCTCTTGTATTCAGGGGGCTAGGTCTGCTTCGGGCCGCCCGCGCAATGTGCAGGTGTGCAATGGGCAATGGGCCTAGACCCTTGCGCCATAGGATTTAGACCGGCGTGCTGACCTCTGTGTTGTTCCTAGGTAGGGCTGCGACGTGTTGATCTTCTGAGGCCGGGCATGACCTAGGAAAGTGTGTCCGGCCAAAGGGGATCGAGCGTGTTGGGAAATGTGGTGCACCCCTGCAGGGAAGTTTATCTATTCGAATAGTCATGTCCCTTGGTAAAAGGACGACCCAGAGTTGTACCAACTAGAACCGGATACTTAATAAAACACACCCTTTCAAGTGCCAGATACAACTCGGTGATCGCTCCCTCACAGGGCGACAAGGGGAGGATCGCCGGGTAGGATTATGCTATACGCTGATACTTGGTTAACTTACCTCTACTCTCTTCTACTGCTTCAAGATGGAGGCTACCAGAAGCGTAGTCTTCGATAGGACTAGCTATCCCCTTCTTATTCCGGCATTCTGCAGTCCAGTCCACATATACTACCCATTCCATTGATACCAATGCATATGTAGTGTAGATCCTTGCTTGCGAGTACTTTGGATGAGTGCTCATGGTTGCTTTGCTCCCTCTTTTCCCCCTTTTCCAATTTTCTCGGATGTCGCAACCAGATGATGGAGTCCAGGAGCCAGAGGATCCCGAGGATGATTCTACATGGAGTTCGGCTTCAAGAAGTAGTTAGGAGGTCCCAGGCAGGAGGCCTTGCCTTTTTGATCGTTGCTACTTTCGTGCTAGCCTTAAGGCAATCTTGTTTAACTTATGTATGTACTCAGATATTGTTGCTTCCGCTGACTCGTTTGTATTCAAGCTGATGTATTCGAGCCCTCGAGGCCCCTGGCTTGTAATATAAAGCTTGTATTATTTTAATTTATGTCTAGAGTTGTGTTGTGATATCTTCCTGTGAGTCCCTGATCTTGATCGTACACATCTGCGTGTATGATTAGTGTACGGTCAAATCGAGGGCGTCACAGTTAGCACCTTTAGGATTGACAAAACCTTCTGGTTGCATCATATACAATTCTTCTTTAAGAAATCCATTAAGAATGCAGTTTTGACATCCATTTGCCTGATTTCATAAATGCAGCAACTGCTAACATGATTCGGACAGACTTTTAAGCATCGATACGAGTGAGAAAATCTCATCGTAGTCAACACCTCGATCTTGTCAAAAACGTTTTTGCGACAATTCTAGCTTTGTAGATAGTAACACTACTATCATCGTCCGTCTTCCTCTTGAAGATCCATTTATTCTCAATTACTCATCGATCATCGGGCAAGTCAATCAAAGTCCATACTTTGTTCTCATACATGGATCCCATCTCAGATTTCATGGACTCAAGCCATTTGCGGAATCTGGGCTCATCATCGCTTCCTCATAATTCGTAGGTTTGTCATGGTCTAGTAACATGACTTCCAGAACAGGATTACCGTACCACTCTGGTGCGGACCGTACTCTGGTTGACCTACGAGGTTCGGTAGTAACTTGATCTGAAGTTTCATGATCATCATCATTAGCTTCCTCACTAATTGGTGTAGGAATCACTAGAACTGATTTCTGTGATGAACTACTTTCCAATTTGGGAGAAGGTATAATTTCCTCATCCAGTTCTACTTTCCTCCCACTCACTTCTTTCGAGAGAAACTCCTTCTCTAGAAAGGATCCATTCTTAGCAACAAAATATCTTGCCTTCGGATCTGTGATAGAAGGTGTACCCAACAGTTTCTTTTGGGTATCCTATAAAGACGCACTACTCCAATTTGGGTTCGAGCTTATCAGTTTGAAACTTTTTCACATAAGCATCGCAACCCCAAACTTTAAGAAACGACAGCTTTGGTTTCTTGCCAAACCATAGTTCATACGGTGTCATCTCAACGGATTTAGATGGTGCCCTATTTAACGTGAATGCAGCTGTCTCTAATGCATAACCCCAAAACGATAGTGGTAAATCGGTAAGAGACATCATAGATCGCACCATATCCAATAAAGTACGATTACAATGTTCGGACACACCATTATGCTGTGGTGTTCCAAGTGGCGTGATTTGCGAAATTATTCCACATTGTTTCAAATCAAGACCAAACTCGTAACTCAAATATTCTCCTCCGCGATCATATCGTTGAAACTTTATTTTCTTGATACGATGATTTTCCACTTCACTCTGAAATTCTTTGAACTTTTCAAATGTTTCAGACTTATGTTTCATTAAGTAGATATAAACATATCTGCTCAAATCATATGTGAAGGTCAGAAAATAATGATACCCGCCGCGAGCCTCAACACTTATTGGATCGCATACATCAGTATATATTATTTCCAATAAGTCAGTTGCTCTCTCCATTGTTCTGGAGAATGGAGTCTTAGTCATCTTGCCCATGAGGCATGGTTTGCAAGCATCAAGTGATTCCAAAAGTCCATCAGCATGGAGTTTCTTCATGCAATTTACACCAATATGACCTAAACGACAGTGCCATAAATAAGTTGCACTATCATTATTAACTTTGCATCTTTTGGCTTCAAGATTATGAATATGTGTATCACTATGATCGACATTCAATAAACCATTCACCTTGGGTGTATGACCATTGAAGGTTTTATTCATGTAAACAGAACAACAATTATACTCTGACTTTAAATGAATAACCGTATTGCAATAAACATAATCAAATCATATTCATTCTTAACTCAAACACCAAATAACATTTATTTAGGTTCAACACTAATCCCGAAAGTATAGCGAGTGTGCGATGATGATCATATCAATCTTGGAACCACTTCCAACACACATCGTCACTTCACTCTTAACTAGTCTCTGTTCATTCTACAACTCCCATTTCGAGTTACTAATCTTAGCAACTGAACCAGTATCAAATACCAAGGGGTTGCTATAAACACTAGTAAAGTACACATCAATAACATGTATATCCAAAATACCTTTGTTTAGTATGTCATCCTTCTTATCCGCCAAGTATCTAGGGCAGTTCCATTTCCAGTGACCATTTCCTTTGCAGTAGAAGCACTCAGTTTCAGGCTTGGGTCTAGCTTTGGGCTTCTTTATGGGAGTGGCAACTTGCTTGACATTCTTCTTGAAGTTCCCTTTCTTTCCCTTGCCCTTTTACTTGAAACTAGTGGTCTTGTCAACCATCAACACTTGATGCTTTTCTTGATTTCTACCTTCGCAGATTTCAGCATCGTAAAGAGCTTGGGAATTACTTTCGTCATCCCTTGCATATTATAGTTCATCACGAAGTTCCAGTAACTTGGTGATAGCGACTAGAGAACTCTGTCAATCACTATTTTATCTGGAAGATTAACTCCCACTTGATTCAAGCAATTTTAGTACTCAGACAATCTGAGCACATGCTCATTGGTTGAGCTATTCTCCTCCATCTTGTAGGCACAGTACTGTCAGAGGTCTCATACCTCTCGACACGGGCATGAGTCTGAAATACTAGTTTCAACTCTTGAAACATCTCATATGCTCTGTGGCGTTCAAAGCGACTTTGAAGCCCCGATTATAAGCCTTAAAGCATGGTACACTAAACTATCAAGTAGTCGTCATATCGAGCTTGCCAAACGTTTTATAACGTCTGCATCTGCTCCTGCAATTGGTCTGTCACCTAGCGGTGCATCAAGGACATAATTCTTCTGTGCAACAATGAGGATAATCCTCAGACCACGGATCCAAACCGCATCATTGCTACTAACATCTTTCAACTTAGTTTTCTCTAGGAACATATCAAAAATAAAATAGGGGAGCTAAACGCAAGCTATTGATCTACAACATAGTTATGCAAATACTATCAGGACTAAGTTCATGATAAATTAAAGTTCAATTAATCATATTACTTAAGAACTCACACTTAGATAGACATCCCTTTAGTCATCTAAATGATCACGTGATCCAAATCAACTAAACCATGTCCGATCATCACATGAGATGGAGTAGTTTTCAATGGTGAACGTCACTATGTTGATCATATCTACTATATGATTCACGCTCGACCTTTCGGTCTCCAGTGTTCCGAGGCCATATCTGCATATGCTAGGCTCGTCAAGTTTAACCTGAGTATTCCGCATGTGCAAAACTGGCTTGCACCCATTGTATGTGAACATAGAGCTTATCACACCCGATCATCACATGGTGTCTCGGCACGACGAACTGTAGCAACGGTGCATACTCAGGGAGAACACTTATACCTTAAAATTTAGTGTGAGATCATCTTATAATGCTACCGTCGAACTAAGCAAAATAAGATGCATAAAGGATAAACATCACTTGCAATCAATATAAGTGATATGATATGGCCATCATCATCTTGTGCCTTTGATCTCCATCTCCAAAGCACCGTCATGATCACCATCGTCACCGGCTTGACACCTTGATCTTCATAGAAGCATCGTTGTCGTCTCGCCAACTATTGCTTCTACGACTATCGCTACCGCTTAGTGATAAAGTGAAGCAATTACATGGCGATTGCATTTCATACAATAAAGCAATAACTGTAAGTGCATCTAGTGCCACCCCTAGTTGGTTTTGGAGTATTGATGACAAACCTAGTTAAGGGACTAATGTGTTTGTGAGAATTGCAGGATAACACAGGTAGAAGTCCCTCATTGATTCGGTTTTCCTACCAGAGATGACCCCTAAAAATGTATGAAGACATTGATGTCAAAGGTGGTATATGAAGATATTCACATTGAAGACTATGACAAGAGAAGACATCGCATGAAGCCTACGGAGCTCAAAGACTTAGATATTTCGTAGTTTTTTTCTTCTTCTTTGTTGAGTCATAGGAACCACCATACTGTTAAGTGGGGTCCAAGAGAACCAGTCAGAATGACTGAAGTGATGCTTAACCAAAACCTATGTCTTCGAGTGAAGACTATGAGAGCGAATCTTGTCCAGAGTCAGATAAGTCAGCTTTGCTTGTAGCCCAAGTAAAGTTGTCGTGTGAGTTTGAAATCTGACCGTTGGAACACGTGTCAGTTCCTTAGTGACCCAGGGTCATTTCGGACAAATCAGGTCGGGTTGCCTAGTGGCTATAAATAGCCCACCCCCTACAACCATAAACGGTTGGCTGCTCGGAGTTAGTGTACGGATTTTGTCATTTGAGAGCAACCCACCTCGAAGCCCTTGAGAGAGAATTCCTTGCGAGGATAAAGCCCTAACCACCCAGAGCCAAAGAGAATTAGGCATCACTTAAGTCTTCTTGTCTGTGTGATCTGAAGACTTATTACACTTGAGGACTGTGAATCCTCCAGCCGGTTAGGCGTCGTGTTCTGAGCATCCAAGAGACATTATGGATTGCCGGTGAACGAAGTCTGTGAAGGTTTGGGAGTCTACCTTGAAGACTTACCAAAGTGATTGGGCGAGGTCTGTGTGACCTTAGCTCAAGGGGAATACGGTGAGGACTGGGTGTCCTGAGCTGCATGTTCAGGACTGGGTGTCCGGGACTGTGTGTCCTCAGGTTTAAGTACCTAGCCGCCCTAACCAGACGTACAGTTGTCACAGCAACTGGAACTGGTCCAACACATCATTGTCTTCAACGAGTCACTGGTTTCATCCTTCCCTTCTCTTTACGTACTGTTACTCCTTGTGAAGACATTGTATGATTGCACTACCTTTTATCTTCACTGAGTGACTGTGTGTTCTGTCTGGCTTCATAATATCTTCCTACCTGATCCTTACTACATTGCTGCTATTAGTCATTGTGCTTTCACTCTATTGAATACTTGACTATGGCTTGCCTAGTGTAGTCTACCTTCCGCTGCAGGGTAATAGGTTTATTTCTATCGTTTGTCTTCATAACTTCCACGTTTTGAAGACTTTCATAAAAATCGCCTATTCACCCCCCCTCTAGTCGATATAACGCACTTTCAATTGGTATCAGAGCAAGGTACTCCCTTGTTCTGTGTGAGTCGGTTTAACCACCTAGAGTTTTAGCTATGTCGACTGCAGGGATAATCAAAGTCTCCACTGCGTGCCCCGTCTTCGATGGAACAGAATATCCCTACTGGAAGAATAAGATGCACATGCATCTTGAAGCCATTGATGTCTACCTCTGGTATGTCGTCAAGAATGGCGTCCCCAAGGCTGGTGAAGGTGTCACCGCTGCTGATGTAAAGAAGTTCGTTCAACTGGACTCCACTGCCAAGAACATCATCTATGGTCATCTGACCAAAGGGCAGTATGGCCGTGTGAGTGCTCTGGAAACATCTAAGCTAGTCTGGGACTGGCTCTCCAAGGTCAACGAAGGCGTCTCAACCCAGAGAGATCAAAGGATCAGTGTCCTTTGCAACCTCTTCAACCGCTTCAAGAGAAACAACAATGAGAATGTTCAGCTCACGTTTGATCGCCTTGCTGACATCACAAATGAGCTGCAAGCTCTCGGCGCTACTGAGATCACCAAGCATGAAATCGTCAAGACACTCCTGAGATCACTTGACAGCTCGTTTGACACCCTAGCCCCGATGATTCAAGAACGCCCTGACTTCAAGAGACTCGATCCTTCTGACATACTTGAAAGGCTTAACACACATGAGTTTCAGCTTTATGAGAAAAGAGATATCTACGGTCCCAACTATGGCCGAACTCGTGCCTTGAAGGCAAAAGCTGTTTCCTCATCTGAAGAAGAATCTGACTGCAGTTCTGATGATCCTGAAGACATTGGAAGGGAACTTGCTATGCTTGTGAAGAAGTTCCAAAAATTCACCAAGAAGAAAGGTTTTAGAAACTCTTCACGATCAAGCTCAAGGAATGATGAAGCTTCTGCTCATGACTACAAGAAGAAAACATGTCACAAGTGCAAGAAACCTGGCCACTTCATCTCTGAGTGTCCTCAGTGGGACAATGAGAACAAAAAGAAGAAGAAGAGCAAGGAATATGACTCTGACGACAAGAAAAAGAAGAAGAAATACACAAAGTCTTCTTCCAAGTCTTCTTCAAAGTCTTCATCACACAAGAAGAGCTCATCAGCCAAGGCACGTGCGTTTGTTGGCAAGGAAATGGATTCAGAGGAGGAGTCCGCTTCTGAGGAGGCGGAGGTGGAGTCTGAGGAGGAGTCCGATTCTGGCGTCGCAAGTCTGGCTACAGCATACGTTGCCAAGTCCATCTTCAACACTGAAGACAATGACCTCATCACCGACACTGATGCAAATGACAAGGACTACTCCGCTCCTACCTACTGCTTCATGGCACGCGGTGCCAAGGTAAACACACGCACTACTCACTATCAAACATCCAGTGACGATGACTCTGATTGTGGTTCAAAACCCAGCTACAAAACACTTGCTAAAATTGCAACTGAACAACAGAAAGCCATGGAACATATTCAAAAACTGTTAGACAAAAGCGATGATCTGTTAGGCGCTGAAATGACTCGATCTGAGTCCTTAATTGAAGACATAAAAAATCTTCATGTTAAGTATGAGGAACTTGAAAGTCGTCATGAAACGCTCTCAACAACTCATGAAAAGCTTTCCTATGATTATATTCAAAGGAAGCAAGATCTTGAGAAATTGAGAGCGGCTCATGAAGATCTTCAAAAGGAAAACGAGTCACTTCGCGTCGAACAGATCAGCTCCACTCAGGAAGGATTTGAACCACCATGTCTTAAGTGCATTGAGCGTGATAATGCTACTACTGTTGCTGAATGTTCTACTGCTGCTACTGTTGCAATATCTTCAACTATTGATGTGGGAACTAACCCCTCTGCTGAGGATTCCACTGCTATTGCTGATGAGAATGCTAGGTTGAAGACATTGCTTGAAACAGGGATGTACAAAAGTCTTAAAAGGCATCAGACACTATGTGATGTCCTCAAAAAGCAGATCTTGAACCAAAACCCGAGGAAAGAGGGTGTTGGGTTCGTAAGGAAAATGAATGCTGATGGCTCTTACTGGAAACCTGAGCAGTACCCCAAAACCACATGGGTTGCTGCAAAGGAATCTTCAGCAGATCTATCCAATCTATCTGGCTTCTCTTGTGCAAATCCCATTGTCATTGATGAATCCTTTGATGCAAACTATAAAAATTTTAAGAATCAGAATGGTGAACTGTTTGCCAGGTACATTGGTACTAACTGCAGGAATGGACCGCCTATGAAGAAGATCTGGGTTCCGAAAAAGTGTCTGGAGAATCTTCCTGTGAATGTCATCATGACACCACACGTGAAGAAGATAAACCTCAGACCACAGGCTTCATACGGTCCAAAGGCTTCATACAGACAGAGGACTCACCTGAGTCGCACTGACGCAAATGTTTTGCAGGGAAACCATACTCGGGCCTATGAATATGAGCACGGTTCATCAAACCGCCATGTTCATAAGACCAAGAACTATTCTGCTTATTCTTATGAGTACTATTGTCCGCCTGCAAGACTTTTTGCTAGGGCTCCAAAGCCAAAGTACTCAGATGCTGCACTTAGACGTATTGCTTCTAAGCCACCCTTGAAGATGTGGGTGGCTAAGAAAGCTTAACTCTCTTTTGCAGGGAAAGGTCTCCAGCAGAAAACCAAAATCGTCTGATGCTATTGCTGGGGACCTTAAACATCTTGTAGGGCGCAAGATCAAATGCCCGAATGGTCTTACTATGTACTTCATTCCTGAATCGCTTGCTACTTTCCCTATCAGTCCTAATCTGGATCTAAGCTTTCATAACCCACTGGTTCGTCAAATGTTTTTGCTTCACAATTCTCTTCGTGAAGCCTATCCCCCTAACTGCACTATAGGGTACGACACTAGCGTCTTCAGAATGGATTATTGATAGTGGGTGTACCAACCACATGACTGGCAAAAGAAGCCTTCTTATGGACTCAACCTTACGTCCATCCGACAAGAGTCACATCACATTTGCTGACACTGGTAAAAGTAAGGTATTGGGTCTAGGTAGAGTTGCAATCTCAAAGGATCAACACATGGATAAAGTCATGCTTATTGAATCCCTTGGCTTCAACTTAATGTCTATCTCAATGCTTTGTGATTTGAACATGATCGTAATATTTGGAAAATATCGCTGCCTTGTACTAATGGAATCTGACAAGTCTCTGGTGTTTGAAGGGTATCGGAAAGATGATTTGTACGTGGTAGATTTTTCGGCAGGACCACAGCTTGCCGTATGTCTTCTAGCAAAGGCTTCAGAATCCTGGCTCTAGCATCGGAGGCTAGGGCATGCTGGCATGAGGAACCTCCACACCCTTGCAAAGAAGAAGCATGTCATAGGCATCGAGGGCGTCAAGTTCAAGAAAGATCACTTATGCGGTGCCTGTGAAGCAGGGAAGATGACGAGGGCCAAACATCCCTTGAAGACAATCATGACAACCACTCGACCCTTCGAACTGCTCCACATGGATCTTTTCGGTCCCACTCATTACTCAACTCTTACTACTACTGCTTGCCTCTATGGCTTTGTTATTGTTGATGATTATTCTAGATATACTTGGGTGCACATAATCCTCTACAAGACTGAAGTGCAGGATGTCTTCAGACGCTTCGCCAATCGAGCAATGAACAACTATGGTGCCAAGATAAAGCACATCAGAAGGGACAATGGCACTGAATTCAAGAACACTGGCCTTGATACATATCTTGATACCTTGGGCATCACGCATGAATTCTCAGCCCCATACACCCCACAGCAGAATGGCGTCGTCGAACGCAAGAACAGAACACTCATTGAGATGGCCCGAACGATGCTTGATGAATACAAGACTCCAAGAAAATTCTGGTCTGAAGCCATTGATACTGCATGCCATACAATCAACCGTGTTTATCTTCACAAGCTTCTGAATAAGACATCTTATGAGCTCCTTACTGGCAAGAAGCCAAATGTCAGTTACTTCAAGTATTTGGTGTCAGGTGCTGGATCAAGGATCCACATCACACTTCAAAATTTGCACCAAAAGCACATGAGGGTTTTATGCTTGGATATGGAAAGGATTCGCACTCCTACAGAGTCTTCAATCTCTTTCATTATAAATGGTTGAAATAGTGGATGTGCGGTTTGATGAGACTAACGGTTCACAAAGAGAGCACCTCCCAAATATGCTAGATGAAGTTCCATCCAGCGAATCAATCAAGCTTAGGGGAACCGGAGAAATCATACCCTCTGAAGCTCAACCTGAAGAGGAACTTATCATCTCCGCACCTGATCGACCTGAAGACAATGCTCAGCTTGAAGACAATCCCACTAACAATGACAATGATCAGCAATAGCAAAACCTTCGCCCTGTACATCCTCGTGTTGCCAATGAAGTGCAGATTGAGAGAATAATTGACAGCATCAATGCACCCGGTCCGCTCACTCGATCAAGGGCAACTCAGCTGGCAAATTTCTGTGGGCACTTCGCATTCGTCTCAATAACAGAACCCAAGAAAGTTGAAGAAGCCTTCATGGAATCTGAATGGATTCAAGCTATGCAAGAAGAGCTTGAACAGTTTGAGCTGAATAATGTATGGGAACTGGTTAAGCATCCTGATCCTCGGAAGCACAACATAATAGGCACCAAATGGATATACCGCAACAAGCAAGATGAGCATGGTCAAGTTGTTAGAAACAAAGCTCGTCTCGTTGCTCAAGGATATACTCAAGTGGAAGGCATTGACTTCGATGAAACATTCGCTCCTGTGGCTAGACTTGAAGTCATACGCATACTTCTGGCCTATGCCAATCATCACAGCATATTCTATATCAAATGGATGTGAAGAGCACCTTTCTCAATGGCAAGATTGAAGAAGAAGTGTATGTTGCACAACCGGCTGGCTTTGAAGATCCAAAACATCCTGACATGGTATACAAGCTCAACAAGGCACTGTATGGCCTCAAACAAGCCCCTCGGGCCTAGTATGACACACTCAAATACTTCCTGAAGAGCAAAGGCTTCATACTTGGTTCCCTAGACCCCACTCTCTTCACAAAGACATATGATGGTGAACTGTTTGTGTGCCAAATATATGTGGATGATATTATCTTCGGCTGCACCAATCAGAAGTACAGTGAAGAGTTTGGATATATGATGCAAGAGCAATATCAGATGTCCATGATGGGAGAGCTGAAGTTCTTCCTCGGTCTCCAAATACGACAGCAACGCAATGGCATCTTCATATCTCCAGAGAAGTATCTCAAAGATTGTCTGAAGAAGTTCGGTATGCAAGACTACAAAGGCTTCACGATGCCAATGCCAGCCAAGCATCATTTGGGTCCCGACGACAATGGTAAAGAGTTCGATCAAAAGGTATACTGCTCCATGATTGGTTCTTTGCTTTATCTATGTGCATCTAGGCCAGATATTATGCTTAGTGTTTGCATGTGTGCTCGATTCCAAGCGGCACCAAAGGAGTCGCATCACTTAGCTGTGAAGCGAATTCTTCGATATTTGGCTCACACCCCAACTCTATGATTATGGTATCCAAAGGGCTTAGAGTTTGATCTGGTTGGATTCTCGGATGCTGATTATGCTGGTGACAAGGTGGATCGCAAGTCTACATCAGGCACATGTCATTTTCTGGGACGATCACTTGTATGTTGGTCTTCAAAGAAGCAGAACTGTGTATCTCTCTCCACTGTTGAATCTGAATACATTGCTGCTGGATCTTGCTGCGCTCAGCTTCTGTGGATGAAGCAAACACTCAAGGACTATGGCATTCATCTGAAGCAAGTGCCACTCTACTGCGACAACGAAAGCGCCATCAAGATTGCCAACAACCCAGTTCAGCACTCGAAGACAAAGCACATTGATATTCGTCATCACTTTCTCAGAGATCATGTTGTGAAGGAAGATATTGATATCATACATGTCAACACTGAAGAGCAATTGGCAGATATCTTCACCAAGCCCTTGGATGAGAAGAGATTTTGCAAGTTACGGTGTGAGCTAAATATCCTGGAATCCTCAAATGTCCTGTGATCAGGCACACATCCTAACACTTATGCATATTGATGACTTAGATGTGCAACACACGAAGTAAAGTATATCTTCAATCAATGAAGACATACATTCTAAGTGTGAATACATTAATGTGGAATTTGACTTCGGAGCGCCACGATAATTGTGCGCTGTGTCTGGGTCTAATACTTCCTATACGGTGGGTTACGCCACCACCAAATGTTCTGTTTGAAGTGTTTCACTCGTGGCGTTACATTTGCTATGTCTTCACATTTGGTATTGGCTTCAATCTCAACATATCTTCATGATTATCTTCACTATGTTGATTATATAGATATATATATATATATATATACTAGTGTTCTGTCCTCTACAGCATTCACTTATAGCTATGTCTTCTTGTTGAATCTTTTGAACTAAGTGAATGTGATCGGACCCTAACCTCTCTATGCTTTCTATCTCAAACTCTATCTCTCCAAGTCATATGCATTCTATTGAAACTGTCGAATGTCTTCTCTGCGTCCTTGTCAGCAGAAGATACAGAGACAAACATTAAGTCTGTTTTCAATGCTCATTCCTTCACCTGAAATCCAGAGAAGTGGGAACGACCACCCGACAATCCAGGCGTGTGTGGGACGTGGAACAACCTCCGACATGCTGCATGATGGCCACGTGTTCCTCAGATGTGAATTGCCAGGGGCACCTGTGTAATAACACCGAGTCGCCCATGTACCTATAAATACACGCCTCGCCGCAGTCATTATCTCTTCTTCCACTCTCGCACGAACCCTAGCGCCACCGCTAGCCCTCGACGACGCCGGCGACGAAGCGCTTCGCTGCCGCAACCTCTCCGACGCCGTCTTCACGCCGACCGCGGACATCGTCTTCTCCGCCATCGCCGTAGGTGTCCTCCGTCGCCAAGTTAGGGCATGGACGATCGAACTGCTCGGCCTCCTCTTCCAGTCCGTCTAGCAGTTCTTCGTGTGGTAAATAAAACCTCCTTTTTACGGCCCCTTTGATCCTATATCCTTATCACTTTCTACCACAAGCAGTTTCTATTCACACAAGTTGGATCTCTTTCATACTGCATCTCATAACATGCCTAGTATATTCACTTATGCTTCACAAAGTAGTTAGGTTCCTCACTTGTACTGATCCGTGGATTCATACAAATCTAGAACCAACTCCTTATCTATGAGTGAATGTCTTCGCACGATGAGGTTAATGTCTTCTAAACTGATTTATCTTCAAAATCTTCTGAGATTCATATGACCTCTTCCCCTTCCCTTGCACCTTAATGCTGTCACAGGTACATGTCCGTGGGAGAATCCCTTGGTTCTCATAGTCTGCATTCATTTGCAGAATTCTTACAACATCATATAAATTCTCCCGAAGCCAGTTCCTATTTGTCCAGCAAGCGAAAGCCTCTGAAGCCTTTGAACGTGTTGAAGCCATTCAGGTTAAACTTCATGGCTATAGAGAAATCTGCAAGGAAGGGAGGCAGACAGCGTCGTGGGGGAACATCAAGATATTTGCCTGATGACCTCTCTGAGCTTTACAAGACAGATCCTGAAGAGGATTATAATCAGCACAAGACCTGAATCCAGTGGATTCGAAGATATTGGGCACAACAGTGGTACAAATACAGATTCGTGACCAAGGAATATGCTGAGAAGAGTGCTATCAAAAGTCCTTGGGGTGATATTCTCTTCCGAGGCCTTCCACCCAAGACCAAAGCTGAAGCTATTGCTCAGGGTTTCTATCCCTGTATGGTCCGTGGACCTCAGCCTGAAGATGCCGACCCATCATCATTGCTCTGGTGTCGTGATGATAATCTCTTCAAGTGCAACTTCTAGCACGCAAAGGCATTGGCCAAGGAAAACAAGAAGTCATTGGGACTAGACTTCAACCCTGGTCCTTCTGCTCCCCGGGCTGACGGCACACGCGATGCAGAACCCAATGTCATCGGTCCCTTCTATAATCTTGGAGGCCTCATCACTCACATCGTGGTTCAAGGGACAGCCATGAATGAGCCTGCAGATGACGCTGAATCAGATGAAGCGCCTGCAGCGCCGAATCCAAAGAAGCTGAAGCAGCCAAAAGCTTCAAAGCCGGACTCTGCACAAAAAATCTCACGGGCGAAGCCACTGGCAACTGCACCTCCTGAAGACAGTGTGCAGTCTGAAGATTTGTCACGCATCTCCAAGCCCCAGAAGGTCAAGATGCCTCTGCCACACATCGGCCAAGAGCTAACAGTTGCTGCCATTCTGCGCAATGATACCATTGATCTGTCAAGTGATGAAGATCTTGCAGATGACGCTCTTGAGCAACTCATCAAGAGCAAAGAAGAAGCGGAAATCTTCAATGATCTTCCTCTCTTTGACATGACAATCATCCACAACTTCATTGATGAGTGGTCTGACACACCAAACATCAGCTTCGAAGATCTGCAGCTATCCATTGGCCTCAGTGTCGCCTTCCATGGCGCCATTGCTTCAGAGCTAGCTCTCGCTCAGCGCATCATCGAACTGAAGCAAAAGATTGACTATGAAAAGGCTCAGTTCAAGAAGCATATGGCCAAGCTCAGTGTGCAAGAGGTGAAAAACTTCAAGATTATGCTGCACGAGCTCAAAGAAGCCTTTCTCAAGAAACGCGCAGAAGCTCAGGGTTCTCGGGAGCGCATGAAGAGCCTAGCTGACAGGTGTGTGCAAGCCTACAATGAGGCTGAGAAGCGCAAGGCCCTTGGGCGTCCTGTCATCAACCCCAGGATGGCTGCAAAGAAGAAGAAGAAGCCCGCTATGGCCGAACTCGATGCACCAAGGCAGGAAGCAGATCCCATTGTCCTCCCAACTAGCATGACTGGCTCGAAGCCAAAGGCCAGGTCAACTGCTTCAGAATTGAAGAAGACGAGGACTGCTGAGGCTGAAGCCATAAAGAGGAAACATCCTGAAGCCTCTGCTGCTGCTCCCTCCAAGAAGAAGAGGAAGACCAAGAAAGAACGGGCTGCTCCCATAGAGCCTTTGATTGTTGAACCCATTTCCATGGTTCGTCCTGACGCTGAACGCCAACTGACAATCCATGAGCCTGCTTTCACAGAGGCTCATGAAGCTAAAGACTTTCCAGCAGCTAATCCCATCGCTGCTGAAGACATTGGTCACCATGACCATGTAGAAGATGGTGCAGTCCTTCCTCAGCTCGAGCACAGCGAACTCATCAGCATTGGTCGTCCTCTGACGCCAATCGCTCAGGATGGTTCATGGGCTGACCGCCCACAAGAGGAAGAAGACTTTGAGGCCCAGCCAACTCCAACTACACAGGCGTCGCCTGCGTTGCGCAGGCTTCGCAAAGGACCAAGGCCTCCAGTCTCTGCGTCTGAAGCTAAAGCTGCTGAAGACATTCCGGCTGCATCAGCCGATGAAGAAGAAGTCCCACAAGCTGCTACTCCCCTGTCCCACCAAGAAGCAGTTCTCGAGGAGAACGTGATTGTGACCGACCCTCCAGCTCGTCAAGTGGAGGTTGAAAATCTTGAGGCTGCCACCACCAACACCACTAAAGCCACTGACGCTGTCATGGCTGAAGCTAATGTAGAGCCTTCACCAACAAAAGCATCAGAAGTCAGCGAAGCCACTGATCCCACTGCTTCTGTTCCTGCGCCTGCTGCCGGCCCTCAGTTCGACTATCATGTTGAGCACAGGCCTCAGGTACAGAAGCCAATCCCAAGATTGCCCAGGTTCCCAGGTCCTGCATCAGCACCTGGATCCTTCAATATCAATGGCTTCAGAGCAGACAACACATTCTTCAATAGCTCCAGGAACCCCTACTCAAGGGAAAGAATATCATCTGATCGGCTCTGGAGCTATCCGCAGTGAAGCTATTACTCCTGCATTCTATACAATCAAGGTCGCATCTTCCCACACAAGCGTCTTGACATTGAAGCAATAGCTGGTCTGCCCTGTCTGGAAGAAGCTCTGGATTGCTTCAAAGAGGTTGGATTGCTGCCGTTCGTCACTGACCAAGAGCATTGGAATGAAGAGTTGCTGCTCCAATTCTATGCCACACTTCACATCCGCGGGTATAACAGAGATCCGAAGACTTGGGTCCTGGAGTGGATGACAGGAAACATTCATCATGAAGCCAAAGCCTTTGACATCATTGAGCTCACTGGTCTACCCACTCCCGGCGATCTCTACGAATCTGGCTGTCAACTTCACAGTGAAGCTGTGGAGAGCATCTTTCAGAAGCCTGAACCTAACATGAGTCAGATGCTCAGTATGATGAAGCCATTACCCCAAGATGCTGCATATCCCAAAGAGTTCTTTGTTGAAGACCTAGAGTATCTGCCAAGGACTATTTATCACATCATAAGGCGAACTCTCTAGCCCATCAAAGGGCACTCTCCACATGCCAAGCTTGAAGGTGCAATGAAGACTTTGGTCTTCTATATTCTTCATGGAAAATGCTTCAATGCACAGGACTTCTTCATTCGCCAACTTGCTGCATTAGGCTCTGATCTGTTTGGCTTGAAGTTCTACGCCCCATGGGTAATGCGGCTGATCAAACTTCACTCCGCTATCTCATATCAGCCATCTTCTTGCAATCATTGGATTTTTCTGCCTGATGTGGATATGTCTATTGAAGCCATCTATCCTAAGCCTGCCAAGGAACCTCTAAGTCTTCAGAATGCAGAGCATCAAAGTTTTTCTCAGAACATTGAAGGAGTTGAAGCAATCACTCGTGTGTATCCTTTGGATGGCACTACACGTGCACCGCATCCTGCTCTCACTGAAGCCACTGACAGTACAACTGCCCCACGATCCAAGAAGTGCACTCGTGTTCTCAATGACCGAGAGCTTATTGTGGCTCTTCATCAGAAACAGGATAGGCATCATGACTGGCTGAAGCATCAAATGCAAAGCCTCTTGGTGGATGTTAATCGCATTCGCAATCTTGCCACCAAGAATGCCTTTGTTGCCCATGAAACCTCTCGACGCACATGGAAAGGGCTGACGCTGATGTGTTCTGAAGATGATCTTCAAGAGGATGGCTTCTTTGAGCGCTTCAAGTTTGACTCCACACCTCCTCGAAGGGCAGTGCTGCGACGAACTCCATCTCTTGAAGACTCTGAGTTCTCTTCCTCTGCTGCAACTGTAAATGCCAAAGTGATCGAGGATGACGACGATGCTACTTCACCGCCGCCTCCTTCAGCACGCTTCAACACTGCTCCAAGCTCTTCTGCACCACCGAACACCACCAACGACCCTGCTGCTTCACCTACTCTTCATGGGAACGAGTAGAGGCTCTATGTCTTCAAACCTTTTTGGTCCTTACTGACAAAAGGGGGAGAAGCATATGAGTTTAATAGTCTTCAAGCGGGTCCATATGGGCGGGTGCTTCATATTTTGCTTCGTGTTTACAACTCTCGTTTTGATACATTTGGTTCTTTGAGTTGTAACACTTAAACTCGATGGTCATCTGCTACCTATTTGCCATTTTGTGATGCGATGATAAATTCCGCATGTGCGACGATAAATTCCGCACTTAGATCATTTTGCAGACGTCCATTTTTCATTATGCATGTCATTATCTTCACATACCTTCACATGCATAGTGGATTGTCATCATAAGTTGAAGAGGATCTCCACAAGCACAACCTGCCATGTGCATTTGCATTCCAAAAGCAAACTACTTAAATGCACATCTTCAGGGGGAGCCCTTGCAACTTATGAAGACAATTCCTTATCCTTTACAATTTCACATATTATATTCCCCGTTGAAAACTTCAACTAGTTTGTCATCAATCACCAAAAAGGGGGAGATTGTAAGTGCATCTAGTGCCACCCCTAGTTGGTTTTGGAGTATTGACGACAAACCTAGTTGAGGGACTAATGTGTTTGTGAGAATTGCAGGATAACACAGGTAGAAGTCCCTCATTGATTCAGTTTTCCTACCAGAGATGACCCCTAAAAATGTATGAAGACATTGATGTCAAAGGTGGTATATGAAGATATTCACATTGAAGACTATGACAAGAGAAGACATCGCATGAAGCCTATGGAGCTCGAAGACTTAGATCTTTCGTAGTTCTTTTTCTTCTTCTTTGTTGAGTCATAGAAACCACCGTACTGTTAAGTGGGGTCCAAGAGAACCAGTCAGAATGACTGAAGTGATGCTTAACCAAAACCTATGTCTTCGAGTGAAGACTATGAGAGCGAATCTTGTCCGGAGTCGGACAAGTCAGCTTTGCTTGTAGCCCAAGTAAAGTTGTCGTGTGAGTTTAAAATCTGACCGTTGGAACACGTGTCAGTTCCTTAGTGACCCAGGGTCATTTCGGACAAATCAGGTCGGGTTGCCTAGTGGCTATAAATAGCCCACCCCCTACAACCATAAACGGTTGGCTGCTTAGAGTTAGTGTACGGCTTTTGTCGTTTGAGAGCAACCCACCTCGAAGCCCTTGAGAGAGAATTCCTTGTGAGGATAAAGCCCTAACCACCCAGAGCCAAAGAGAATTAGGCATCACTTAAATCTTCTTGTCTGTGTGATCTGAAGAATTATTACACTTGAGGACTGTGAATCCTCCAGCCGGTTAGGCGCCGCGTTCTGAGCATCCAAGAGACATTGTGGATTGCCGGTGAACGAAGTCTGTGAAGGTTTGGGAGTCTACCTTGAAGACTTACCAGAGTGATTGGGCGAGGTCTGTGTGACCTTAGCTCAAGGGGAATACGGTGAGGACTGGGTGTCCTGAGCTGCGTGTTCAGGACTGGGTGTCCGGTACTGTGTGTCCTCAGGTTTAAATACCTAGCTGCCCTAACCAGACGTACAGTTGTCACAGCAACTGGAACTAGTCCAACACATCATTGTCTTCAACGAGTCACTGGTTTCATCCTTCCCTTCTCTTTACGTACTGTTACTCCTTGTGAAGACATTGTATGATTGCACTACCTTTTATCTTCACTGAGTGACTGCGTGTTCTGTCTGGCTTCATAATATCTTCCTACCTGATCCTTACTACATTGCTGCTATTAGTCATTGTGCTTTCACTCTATTGAATACTTGACTATGGCTTGCCTAGTGTAGTCTACTTTCCGCTGCAGGGTAATAGGTTTATTTCTATCGTTTGTCTTCATAACTTCCACGTTTTGAAGACTTTCATAAAAATCGCCTATTCACCCCCCCCCCCCTCTAGTCGATATAACGCACTTTCAATAACCATATGGCTCCTGCTAGTTGCCGATAACTCTGTTACAAAACATGATCATCTCATACAATAAAATTTAGCATCATGTCTTGACCATATCACATCACAACATGCCTTGAAAAACAAGTTAGACGTCCTCTACTTTGTTGTTGCAAGTTTTACGTGGCTGCTACGGGCTGAGCAAGAACCGTTCTTCCCTACGCATCAAAAACCACAACGCGGTATAGTGATTGCTTTTTGATCTTCAGAAAGAACCATGTTCATTGAATCCGATTCAACTAAAGCTGGAAAAACAGACACCCACTAGTCACCTGTGTGCGAAGCACGTCGGTAGAACTAGTCTCATGTAAGCGTACACGTAATGTCGGTCTGGGCCACTTCATCCAACAATGCCACTGAATCAAGAATCAACTAGTGACGACAAGCAATATGTATAAACCCACGCCCACAACTCCTTTGTGTTCTACTCGTGCATATAACATCTACGCATAAACCTGGCTCGGATCCCATTGTTGGGGAATGCGGTAATTTCAAAAAAAAATCCTACGCACACGCAAGATCTATCATGGTGATGCATAGCAACAAGAGGGGAAGAGTGTTGTACATGTACCCTCGTAGACCATAAGCGGAAGCGTTATGACAACGCGGTTGATGTAGTCGTACGTATTCACGATCGACCGATCCTAGTACCGAAGTTACGGCACCTCCGCAATCTGCACACGTTCGGATCGGTGACGTCCTACGAACTCACGATCCAGCAGAGTGTCGAGGGAGAGCTTCGTCAGCATGACGGCGTGATGACGGTGATGATGATGCTACCGGAACAGGGCTTCGCCTAAGCACCGCTACGATATGACCGAGGTGGATTATGGTGGAGGGGGGCACCGCACACAGCTAAGAGATCAATGATCAACTTGTGTGTCCATGGGGTGCCCCCCCCCTCCTCCTCGTATATAAAGGAGTGGAGGAGGGGAGGGGTCGTCCCTCTCTATGGCGCGTCCTAGGGGAGTCCTACTCCCACCGGGGGTAGGATTCCCCCCTTCCCTAGTTGGAGTAGGAGAGGAAGGGAAGGAGGAGTAGGAGAGAAGGAAAGCCCCCCG
>NC_041380.1:353045092-353074114 GCF_002162155.2 Triticum dicoccoides
CGGCCTCCTGCCCAAGGGGGGGCACCAGCCCCTTGTGGGCCGGTGTGCTTCCTTCTTATGGCCCATAAGGCCAATAACTTCTCCCGGGGGGTTTCGGTAACCTCCCGGTACTCCGTAAAAATGCCCGAACCACTCGGAACCATTCCGATGTCCAAAGATAGGCTTCCAATATATTGATCTTTATGTATCGACCATTTTGAGACTCCTCATCATGCCCGTGATCACATCCGGGACTCCGAACAACCTTCGGTTCATCAAAACACATAAACTCATAATACCGATCATCACCGAACGTTAAGCGTGCGGACCCTACGGGTTCGAGAACTATGTAGACATGACCGAGACTCACTTTCGGTCAATAACCAATAGCGGAACCTGGATGCTCATATTGGTTCCTACATATTCTATGAAGATCTTTATCGGTCAAACCGCATAACAACATACGTTGTTCCCTTTGTCATCGATATGTTACTTACCCGAGATTCGATCGTCGGTATCTCAATACCTAGTTCAATCTCGTTACCGGCAAGTCTCTTTACTCATTCCGTAATGCATCATCCCGCAACTAACTCATTAGTCACATTGCTTGCAAGGCTTATAATGATGTGCATTACCGAGAGGGCCCAAAGATACCTCTCTGACAATCGGAGTGACAAATCCTAATCTCGATCTATGCCAACTCAACAAGTACCATCGGAGACACCTGTAGAGCACCTTTATAAACACCCAGTTACGTTCTGATGTTTGGTAGCACATAAAGTGTTCCTCCGGTATTCGGGAGTTGCATGATCTCATAGTCATAGGAACTTGTATAAGTTATGGATAAAGCAATAGCAACAAATTAAACGATCATCGTGCTAAGCTAACGGATGGGTCAAGTCAATCACATCATTCTCTAATGATGTGATTCCCGTTAGTCAAATGACAACTCATGCCTATGGTTAGGAAACATAATCATTATTGATTCAACGAGCTAGTCAAGTAGAGGCAAACTAGTGACACTCTGTTTGTCTATGTATTCACACATGTACTAAGTTTCTGGTTAATACAATTTTAGCATGAATAATAAACATTTATCATGATATAAAGAAATAAATAACAACTTTATTATTGCCTCTAGGGCATATTTCTTTCAGGATCAAGAAGGCGGAGTACGTCACCGAGCTGAACGTGTGCAGAATGCAGAGGTGTCGTACGTTCAGTACTTGATCGGTTGGAGCGCGAAGAAGTTCGACTACATCAACCGCGTTGTTAAACGCTTCCGCTTACGGTCAACGAGGGTACGTAGACACACTCTCCCCCTCTCGTTTCTATGCATCTCCATGGATAGATCATTGCGTGTGTGTAGAATTTTTTTTTGTTTTCCATGCAGCGATTCCCAACACCACACGCCTCAATGCGCTCGTTTTTCACTATTTTTATGTTTTTAGTTTCCATTTTTTTGCTTACTTTTTTCCCTTACCATGTGGTAGTACATATAGTACTTTATCATTTTTAATATGTTCACATACTATATCTAACATAATCCAAAGTGTATGAAAAGTTGCAAGTGGGCCCATTGTTTTTATTATATTGTAAAATATGTACATATTTGTATGTTAAAAGAAGCATGCTAAAAATATGGTACATACCTTATAAAAAGTATATATACTGCATAAACATTCTAATATACTACATACTACACATACATACACTTAAAAATGGTAGATACTAAATACAACATACAAAATAAAAGTGGGTGTAACTACACCCGATAGTAGCAGAAAATACTTTTCATAAAAAATTGAAAAATGTTAAGTGTGCACAGAAAAAATGTTTCTCATGTATACGAAAATATATACAAAAAATATATAATTTATAAATGTATACGACAAATTTACAACATGTATTTTAAAAATGTAAATTGTGCATTTAAAAAATGTTAACCTTGTATACAAAAATGTTCCTTGTATACATGAAAAAGGTACATTGTGTATGAAAAAAGTAGACATCAAAACCATATATTGGACAAAAATGTCAGGTATATACCAAAAATGTACATTGTGTGTGTTCTTTTTTATTACCATTAGAAAAATGTTGACCATGTATCTGAAAAAAATATTGACTATGTATTAAAAAAGTGTTCAAAACATTTATTTAAGAAAAATGTGCATTGTGTATTTTAAAAAAATTCAACATGTATCAACAAAATGTTTCGCGTGTACACTAAGAATGTACATTGTGTACTAAGAAAATTAGACATGTGTTGACAAAGTAACCAATGAAAAGCGACAAAGAAACAAAGAGAAACGAAGAAAACCAATGAAAACTGAAATGGGACAATAAAATCAAAGAAACCAACAGAAATGTATGAAAACAGTGAAAACCCAGAAAAAGACGAAAAACTGGGAAAAGAAACAAAAAATAGTAGAAAAAAGTAAAGAAAAGAAAACATCAATGAGAAAAAAAATAAAAGAAACAACATAACAGAAACAAAATCATAGAAAAAAGAAAACAATGAAAATGAAAAAAAGACCGAAGAAAACCAGTGAAAGAAGTAAAGAAGCCCAGAAAAAATAGAGACAACCATGATGAAACGAAGAAAACCGAAAAAAACAAGATAATAGAAAATAAAAAAAGACCAAAAATCAGTACAACCCATAGAACGGAGATATTCACTGAGAAGAAATGAGCGAGCGATCTCTCTGTCATCCTGACCGAGCGATCGAGGAGAAGAAATGGGTTGTCCCATTACACGCATGTGGAAAAAAAATCTGCTGAGGGCATCGTAGGACCCTATAAGCGAGAAATAGTCCCCGTACCTATCTGTCGATCTTTGCGGCGGATTGGCAGGGCAACATACAGGCAACCGTCCGACTAGGCCGGCCCACTAGCTTATGCAGCGAACCAGAAAACCAGACCAAGTACTAGAAGAACACCCGTGCGTTGCAACGGGGCCACATTAATTTTAAAAGTTCAATATTAATATTTTCATATATATCAAGTGACATTGGCGACCTTTTTTACCATCAATTCCTCACACACACTCTCTGCCTCCCTCTTCCTCACTCTCTCCCCCTCTCCCTCTCTCTCTCTCTCTAACACACACATATCCATCTTCTTGGGTACGGAATCATAATCCATCTATTTCACACACACACGCTAGTACATAACAATATGGATTATGTGTATTATATTTTCCACCACAACTGAGGGAATTAATTTCATGTAAATCGGCCAGCCACACCTCCAAGAATACGCGGAAGAGGTGGCCCGGGTCGGCGTCGGCGCCGTCCGGCACGGGCCACGGCCCCGCTTCCAAGCGCGTCTGCGCGTCGGCCACCCACGCCGTGTCCTTCAAGTGCCACTTCCACCGCACCAACTCCCAGGGTCACGGCCATGGCCAGGGCCAGGGAAGCCGCCCTTCTTTGCCCCCTTCACCGGCCGCGGCCAATGCGGTGCCGCGACACCCAGCCTCGCCGTCCTCGTCCTCCAGCACCGTCGCGACCCAGTGACGCAGGCCAAGCATCGGCCTCGAGAATCAAGAACGCTCGACAACGTAGAGGGAAGGAAAGGTCATATACATGTCATAAGAAAGGGAGTTTATTTACTGCTCCCTCGATGTATTGTTTCCTTTGTTTGGAGATTGATTACCATCCGTGAGTTAAGGTAAGGTTTACGTGATTGAGCGATTTTTTGAAAATCAATTATTTGTTTTCTAATTAATGTAATTGAGTGATTTAAGGTAAGGTTAATTAATTTAGATTTGATCTTTAGAGATTGTTCGTGATTGATTCTACATTACTAAATAACTTGCGCCAGTATGGAAAGTTCTGATCTGTTTAGATTTCTTTCGTTGTGTGAGAGGGTGACGCGAAAATAAACCGATGAAGTGAGGGGAGGGGACGAAAAAAATCTACGAAAAAAACCAGCGAAGGTGGGAGGAGGTACCAAAAAAAAACCATGAAAGGTGGGAGGAGACTACCAACTGCTTCATTAGGAGTAGAAATTATTAGAGATTAGAGATTATTTGTTTCCTGAAAATCTATTATTTGTTTCCTAAAGCAAATTGCATTAATGAGAGAGATTTCGTAGATTTGGCTAAGGTAGAAAAGAATCTATTATTTGTTTACTAAAGCAAATTGCATTAATGGGAGAGATCCGTTGATTTGGCTAAGGTAGGAAAGAATCTATTGTTTGTTTGCTAAAGCAAATTGCATTAATAGAAGAGATCCGTTGATTTAGCTAAGGTAGGAAAGAATCTATTATTTGTTTCCTAAAGAAAATTGCATTAATGAGAGAGATTTGTTGATTTGGCTAAGGTAGGCGGTTTTTGCGGTTCGTGGCGGCTTAGTGTGGGGTGGGACGAGGTACCAAAAAAAACCATGGAAGGTGGGACAAAAAAAACCTGGAAGGTGGGAGTTTTCCTTGGTTAACCTACGAAATTCCGTAGATTTTTTTAGGACGAAAAAAAATCGTGGAAGGTGGGACTAAAAAAAACCTGGAAGTGAGACTACCAACTGCTCCCTTAGGAGTAGAGATTATAGTGGATTTGTCTCGAAAAAATGTATTATAGTGGATCGAACGGATTACCATAACGAACCAGACCAAGGCACTGTAGCGAATATTTTTTAGAAAAAAATTGAGAACAACTTTTTCTCTTTTTGCGGGTGAAAGAACTTTATATTACTTAATCACAAGGTCTTTACAATCTCCAAAGTCTCCACAAAGCCGGACCCTAGCCAAGTCATAGTCTGACCTTCTAGTATAGCAAACCTTCAACTATCACTAGCTTTATTCCGAGAATGAGAACGAGAGACATAAGTAATACAAGTTTGTATAAGGCCCATTAAGAATCTGAGCTCATTAGCCAACGAAGCACACATTGAATGGTCCACCTCTTCAAATAAAATCATAGACACAACCATGCTCAAGTCCATCTTGACGACGATCGCCGTTTCAGTGATAAGCTATATATGCGCCTAGCTCTGCCTCTAAGAGCATCTTTAGCCGTTGGCCCTCTCAGGAGGCAAAAAAACCGCCGCCTGGGGGCGAGCCGGCGGTCGAATCCGCTCTGGGGGCCAGCCGTCGCCCCCAGGTCGCCCCAGGCACCGATATCGGCCCAGTTTTTGGCCCACTTTCGGCGAAAAGTGACCCGATATCAGCGAGAATCGGCCCATATTCGACGTGGTCCGGCATTGAATTGTAACATAAATATTTTTTTATCACATAGTTCATCATAGAAAATCAAATAGTTTAACAAAATAGTGCAACAACAAATAGTTCAATACAAATTATATAGTTCAACAAATAAAAACTCATATTTCTTCACACGTCGAGCCCAGCGTCGCCCTTAATCCTCCATAGGTGCTCCACCAGATCCTACTGTAGTTGATGATGCACCTATGGGTCTCGGATCTCCTGACACGTACTGAGGTAGGCAGTCCAGGTTGCCTGTAGCTGGTGATCAACTTCGGCTAGAGGACCCTGCCTGTAGTATGGTTCAGTGTCAAACACTGGCTCTTCCTGCTCGCTCTCGATGATCATGTTGTGCAAGATGACATAGCAAGTCATGATCTCCCACATTTGATCTTTCGACCAGGTCTGAGCAGGGCACAGGACAACAACAAATCGAGATTGGAGCACACCAAATGCCCGCTCGACATCCTTCCTGCAAGCCTCCTGAACCTTATCAAAGTGGGACTTCTTGCCTCCTAGCAGAGCGTTTGAGATAGTCTTCACAAATGTAGACCATCTCGGATAGATGCCATCAGTGTTGGGGAACATAGTAATTTTTAAAAAAAATCATACGCACACGCAAGATCATGGTGATGCATAGCAACGAGAGGGAAGAGTATCGTCCACGTACCCTCCTAGACCGTAAGCGGAAGCGTTATGAGAACGCGGTTGATGTAGTCGAACATCTTCACGATCCGACTGATCCAAGTACCGAACGCACGGCACCTCCGAGTTCAGCACACGTTCAGCTTGATGACGTCCCACGAACTCCGATCCAGCAGAGCTTCACGAAGAGTTCCGTCAGCACGATGGCGTGATGACGGTGATGATGTTGCTACCGACACAGGGCTTCGCCTAAGCACCGCTACGATATGATCGAGGTGGATTATGGTGGAGGGGGCACCACACACGGCTAAGGGATCATGTAACGCCCCGAGACCGATGTGCCAGGTGTCGTCCAGTTATTCGTTGTTGTTGCCTTGTCATTGCTTGTGTGTCATGCATTGCATATCATGTCATCATGTGCATTTCATTTGCATACATGTTCGTCTCATGCATCCGAGCATTTTTCCCGTTGCCCGTTTTGTAATCCAGCGCTCCTATGTCACCCGGTGCCCCTTCCTACCTCTTTTCGTGTGTGGGGGTTAAACATTTTCGGATTGGACCGAGACTTGTCTTGCGGCCTTGGTTTACTACCGGTAGACCGCCTGTCAAGTTTCATATCATTTGGACTTCGTTTGATACTCCAATGGTTAACCGAGGGACCGAGAAGGCCTCGCGTGTGTTGCAGCCCAACACCCTTCCAAAGTGGCCCAAAACCCACTTAAACCTCCTCCATCATCTCGGTCATTCGATCACGATCGCGTGGCCGAAAACCGTGTCTCCGATTCCGGTGTTCTTTATATAGATTTCAACCGAAATCACCTCACCTTTCCAGTGGCACACTTGGATTTCCAAGTTGAGGCCAGGTTCTTTCTTTCCCTTGCAAATCATGCATATGCATCGCATACCGCATCCCGCATATCATACCATGTTCATGTGTTGGTTGTTTACTATGTTGTGTGCTTCTTTCCGGTGTTGCTTCTTCGGGTTGGTTCCGATAACGTCGCGTTTGTGAGGATTCGTTCGTCTACGCCCGTTTGTCTTCTTCATGGTCTCATTCTTCTTCCTTGCGGGATTTCAGGCAAGATGATCATACCCTCGAAATCACTTCTATCTTTGCTTGCTAGTTGCTTGCTCTTTTGCTATGCCTATGCTGTGATACCTACCACTTGCTTATCATGCCTCCCATATTGTTAAACCAAGTCTCTAACCCACCTTGTCCTAGCAAACCGTTGTTTGGCTATGTTACCGCTTTGCTCAGCCCCTCTTATAGCGTTGTTAGTTGCAGGTGAAGATTGAAGTTTGTTCCTTGTTGGAACATGGAGATCGTTCCTTGTTGGAACATTGTTTACTTGTTGGGATATCACAATATATCTTATCTAATGAATGCATCTATATACTTGGTAAAGGGTGGAAGGCTCGGCCTTATGCCTGGTGTTTTGTTCCACTCTTGCCGCCCTAGTTTCCGTCATATCGGTGTTATGTTCCCGGATTTTGCGTTCCTTACGCGGTTGGCTTATAATGGCAACCCCTTGACAGTTCGCCTTGAATAAAACTTCTCCAGCAAGGCCCAACCTTGGTTTTACCATTTGCCATCTAGCTTTTTTCTTTCCCTTGGGTCGGCCAGCCCAAGGGTCATCTTTATTAAACCCCCCGGGCCAGTGCTCCTCTGAGTGTTGGTCCAACCCAGAGCACCGTGCGGGGCCGTCCCTTGGCAACTTGGGTTACGTTGGCTCCCGTATGCTTAGCTTATCCGGTGTGCCCTGAGAACGAGATATGTGCAGCTCCTATCGGGATTTGTCGGCACAGCGGGTGGTCTTTCTGGACTTGTTTTACCATTGTCGAGGATGTCTTTAACCGGGATTCCGAGTCTGATCGGGTCTTCCCGCTAGAAGGAATATCCTTCTTTGACCATGAGAGCTTGTGATGGGCTAAGTTGGGACACCCCTGCAGGGATTTGAACTTTTGAAAGTCGTGCCCGCGGTTATGGGCAGATGGGAATTTGTTAACGTCCGGTTGTAGAAAACCTGAAGTTGACCTTAATTAAAATACATCAACCGCGTGTGTAACCGTGATGATCTCTTTCCGGCAGAGTCCGGGAAGTGAACACGGTGTTGGAGTAATGCTTGACGTTAGGTTGTTCTAGGATCACTTCTTGATCATAGTTTCTCGACCGTGCTTTGCCTTCTCTTCTCGCTCTCATTTGCGTATGTTAGCCACCATATATGCTAGTCGCTTGCTGCAGTTCCACTTCATACCTTTACCTTACCCATAAGCTTAAATAGTCTTGATCGCGAGGGTGCAAGATTGCTGAGTCCCCGTGGCTCACAGATACTTCCAAAACCAGCTTGCGGGTGCCGATGAGTCCGTGCCGATGACGCAACCAAGCTCAGGAGGAGCTCGATGAAGATCTTGTTCTTTATGTTGTTTCGTTCTAGTTGATCAATAGTGGAGCCCAGTTGGGGTCGATCGGGGACCTTGTCACATTTGGGGTTCTTCTTTTATTTTGGTTCCGTAGTCGGACCTTGATTGTATCTGGTTGATGTAATGCTTTATTCATGTATTTGTGTGAAGTGGCGATTGTAAGCCTACTATGTATCTTTCCCTTATGTATTACATGAGTTGTGTGAAGATTGCCTTACTTGCGACATTGCTTTCAACGCGGTTATGCCTCTAAGTCGTGCTTCGACACGTAGGAGATATAGCCGCATTGAGGGCATTATAAGTTGGTATCAGAGCCTTCCCCGACCTTAGGAGCCCCCCTGCTTGATCGAATTAGCTGACGAGTTGAGTCTAGAAATTTTTTTTGAGTCATTTAGGAATTATATATCGGAGAGTTAGGAATTATTTTTACTCCTCAGTCCCTTCGTCGCTCTGGTGAGGCATCCTGACGTAGAGTTTTGACTCTTCTCTTCTCAAATTTCACTTAAATTTTTTTAGGATCACGCGGGTATCTTGGAATCATTCCGATAGTTTTGTGACGAGAACATTGTTCTTGGTGCCTCCTGTCATTTAGGGGTTGTGGTAGTGTCCCGGGAAGTTGAGCTCCGAGGTGTTGTCGTCACAATTTTATCATTGCAGTTCTGGAATAACTGAGTTTAGTTTCGCCGACATCGAAAATCTCTTTTATGCAGTTGTTGGTGAGATAACCTGGACGCCACCCAGTACTGGGGCGGGAGTTCGGGAGTATTGCCATAACTCGTATAACGGATGCTTTTTGAAGGTTGAGGTAGATGATTTCCGAAGGTTTCTTGGTTATGTGTTGAAGGATGGATACAGCTGGATGTAGGATTTGCTAGATTTGGGTGAGATATTATGCTTCCCCTGTATCCCCAACACCTGATTGCATAACCGGAAAATTTCGGGAGTTTATAAGTGGGAATTCAAGTAACTCTTAGGATATCTTTCCGACAGATGTATGATATGAAATTGGGGTTCGACGTCTAGTGGTCCGCCTATTCATGGTTGGTTTTACAGTGGTCTCGTTGTGTCTTAAAGAGTCCTTGGCTATGCCGACTCGGGGATGCTTCGTATGTCATGTGCACTGCCTTGTACATGATGGTGCTGTGCGATCGAGCCCGTGTAGGTCCCACCACGAAAACTTCAGACGAAATCTCTATCATATGTTTGTTCCGTCTTATTTTGCAAGCCAATCCTTATTTTGTTTTCAGTTGTGGTATTCGAGTTGCTTCGAAGTCAAATGTTGATTCCATACCTTTTCCAAGTGGTGTTCTCATGTTCCTATGTGAATAACAATCCTTCATGATAATCGAGATTGTCATGTCAATCCTTTTCAACCAGTGTGTCTCTCGTCAAGCAGATCCGTTCATTTTCAACATCCGCAAGATTCAATCTCAGCTTTCGCAACGGTGTTCATTTCATACATCCCAAGTTGTCCTTGTTGTCCCTCCCTCCCTCCCTTTTTCCTCAAGGACTCGGATTTCTTAATCAAGCATCCTTTTTATTCTTGTGAAGTCTCTCCACTCTTTTCAATCAATATCCTTATCTGGTGATTCTCATGAAGATTCTAATGGAGCTCCAAGTTCGTCATTCTTCATTCTTTTCATCTCCGGTGGTTTCAAGTCAAGCTTTGTTGATCATATGTTTTCCTCATTTCAATGCTTACTTATGCCAGTGCACCTCTTAATCTTCCCCGCTTGCCATTCAATTGTTCCGGAGTGTTCAAGATATCTTGAAGATCCGTGTTTCCACTCTGCTTTCGTAATCCTTTCAAGCTCTTTCGAGGTTGTTATCTCATTCTAGCCATTTAATCTTACCGGTGCATTCTCTCTTTTAAATCATTCTACGGTGTTTCTTTTGAGTGGGCCCTAACCCACAGGTCTTTTCCCAGGATCTTACCTGACTCTTCTTATTTTTCCTGGTGTTACTCTAAAATACTTTCCAAGTTTGACGTAAGAATGATTTATCATCAGTCATATGTCTTCCTCCAAGATCTTTCAAATTCTTTTCATCGTTGGTTCAACCTTTCTAATTTTCATCCCGGAGTATCTCAACAATTTGGTGGTGTTTCTCGTCGTCATTCTCAGATTTGAAGACCGAAGAAGAGTTTCTCTTTAATCTTGCTCCATTCTCTTCAAGATTCGGGATTCTAGCTTGTTGCCATCATCTCATAATTATTTTCGATTGTGGGAATTCTTTTCACCTATCCGGAGCAATTCAAGAGTCTTCTCAGTTTGTTATCCAGAGTTCATCAATTCAGGTTTATTCATTCTCAGCTTTCAGTTTTCATTCTCCAAGCTTACCGGTGCTTCGTTCAAGTAATCTCTAATCGGCTCGTGATCTCTTTGTTCTCATGTATCTAAATCCTCTCAAGCATCCTCGTTCATTTTATAATTCTTCCCGGTGTTTCTTTATCTTCTCGTCGTTCAATTTCAATTCTTATGGTGGTTCATTCAAGAGTCCTCGGCATTCATTGTCATATCAATTCTTTCGTTCTTTCAAATCCTACCGGTGGATCATTGAAGGCCTCTTCAAGTTTGTGCAATATCTATCTTAATCCTTTCTAAGAGAGTAAGTAGTATGCCAAATCCGTTGTTTGTCATCAATTTAAATTGGTGAAGGATACGCATAACGTAATTCTTATTCTTGCTTCATCCAACTGTTTAATTCCTTATTCCGGAGGCTTATAAAATTCTTGTTTCCAATTGTTCATCTTCTCTTTTACCCGGAGTTCCAACCTTTTTCAACTAATTCATCGCGGAGATCCATCTAAGTCATTACAAGGATTCACCTTGTGTTTTTCAACTTCTCTTTTTCTCTCGTTATCCTTTGGTTACCGGAGTTCTTCATGAAGTTTCTATATAATGGTTCATCAAGGATTTATATTCCTTCTCGAAGTGTTCATAGAGATTCTTTTCTAAGGAGCTCAAGCATTCTTCATCTTGCTATCCGGAGTGCAATTCTTTCTTCCGTATTATTGGAGGTGGTATTATGCCATTCTTGATAATTTGAGTTCATGTTTCATGATTCACATGTTGTCAAGGATGAGATATTTTAAATCCATCATTTTCTTCATTGGAATTATCTTGGGTTATATTTCACCTAAAGCTTGCCTTTAAGGATTGTTGCTCTCTTGGTGTTTATCAAGGACCCAAGTTCTTCTTTATCCTCCCGGTGATATACGTTCTCGTCTACTTGGTCATACCAATCCAATTCTTTTCCCGTGAGTGGCAGGTTGTCACTGTTGGAAATATGCCCTAGAGGCAATAATAAATTGATTATTATTATATTTCCTTGTTCATGATAATCGTTTATTATCCATGCTAGAATTGTATTGATAGGAAACTCAGATACATGTGTGGATACATAGACAACACCATGTCCCTAGTAAGCCTCTAGTTGACTAGCTCGTTAATCAATAGATGGTTACGATTTCCTGACCATGGACATTGGATGTCGTTGATAACGGGATCACATCATTAGGAGAATGATGTGATGGACAAGACCCAATCCTAAGCCTAGCACAAAGATCGTGTAGTTCGTTTGCTAGAGCTTTGCCAATGTCAAGTATCTCTTCCTTTGACCATGAGAGCGTGTAACTCCTGGATACCGTAGGAGTGCTTTGGGTGTATCAAACGTCACAACGTAACTGGGTGACTATAAAGGTGCACTACAGGTATCTCCAAAAGTATCTATTGTTTTACACGAATCGAGATTGGGATTTTGTCACTCCGTGTAAACGGAGAGGTATCTCTGGGCCCACTCGGTAGGACATCATCATAATGTGCACAATGTGACCAAGGGGTTGATCACAAGATGATGTGTTACGGAACGAGTAAAGAGACTTGCCGGTAACGAGATTGAACAAGGTATCGGTATACCGACGATCGAATCTCGGGCAAGTACCATACCGCTAGACAAAGGGAATTGTATACGGGATTGATTGAGTCCTTGACATCGTGGTTCATCCGATGAGATCATCGTGGAACATGTGGGAGCCAACATGGGTATCCAGATCCCGCTGTTGGTTATTGACCGGAGAACGTCTCGGTCATGACTGCATGTCTCCCGAACCCGTAGGGTCTACACACTTAAGGTTCGATGACGCTAGGGTTATAAAGGAAGTTTGTATGTGGTTACTGAATGTTGTTCAGAGTCCCGGATGAGATCCCGGACGTCACGAGGAGTTCCGGAATGGTCCAGAGGTAAAGATTTATATATAGGAAGTCCTGTTTCGGCCATTGGGACAAGTTTCGGGGTCATCGGTATTGTACCGGGACCACCGGAAGGGTCCCGGGGGCCCACCGGGTGGGGCCACCTGCCCCGGGGGGCCACATGGGCTGTAGGGGGTGCGCCTTGGCCTGCATGGGCCAAGGGCACCAGCCCCAAGAGGCCCATGCACCTAGGGAACCCTAGAGGGAGAGTCCTAAAGGGGGAAGGCACCTCCGAGGTGCCTTGGGGAGGATGGACTCCTCCCCCCCTCTTAGCCGCACCCCTTTCTTGGAGGAAGGGGCAAGGCTGCGCCTCCCCCCTCTCCCTTGGCCCTATATATAGTGGAGGGGAGGGAGGGCATCCATACCTGAGCCCTTGGCGCCTCCCTCCCTCCTGTGACACCTCCTCCTCTCCCGTAGGTTCTTGGCGAAGCCCTGCAGGATTGCCACGCTCCTCCATCACCACCACGCCGTTGTGCTGCTGCTGGATGGAGTCTTCCTCAACCTCTCCCTCTCTCCTTGCTGGATCAAGGCGTGGGAGACATCGTCGAGCTGTATGTGTGTTGAATGCGGAGGTGCCGTCCGTTCGGCACTAGGATCATCGGTGATCTGAATCACGACGAGTACGACTCCATCAACCCCGTTCACTTGAACGCTTCCGCTTAGCGATCTACAAGGGTATGTAGATGCACTCTCCTTCCCCTCGTTGCTAGTCTCTCCATAGATAGATCTTGATGACACGTAGGAAAATTTTGAATTTCTGCTACGTTCCCCAACAGTGGTATCAGAGCCAGGTTTATTGCGTAGATTCTTTGCACGAGTAGAACACAAAGTAGTTGTGGGCGTCGATATTGTTCAATATGCTTGCCGTTACTAGTCTTATCTTGATTCGGCGGCATCGTGGGATAAAGCGGCCCGGACCAACCTTACACGTACGCTTACGTGAGACCGGTTCCACCGACAAACATGCACTAGTTGCATAAGGTGGCTGGCGGGTGTCTGTCTCTCCCAATTTAGTCGGATCGGATTCGATGAAAAGGGTCCTTATGAAGGGTAAATAGCAATTGGCATATCACGTTGTGGTTCATGCGTAGGTAAGAAACGTTCTTGCTAGAAACCCATAGCAGCCACGTAAAACATGCAAACAACAATTAGAGGACGTCTAACTTGTTTTTGCAGGGTATGCTATGTGATGTGATATGGCCAAAAAGGATGTGATGAATGATATATGTGATGTATGAGATTGATCATGTTCTTGTAATAGGAATCACGACTTGCATGTCGATGAGTATGACAACCGGCAGGAGCCATAGGAGTTGTCTTTATTTATTTGTGACCTGCGTGTCAACTTAAACGTCATGTAATTACTTTACTTTATTGCTAACCGTTAGCCATAGTAGTAGAAGTAATAGTTGGCGAGGCAACTTCATGAAGACACGATGATGGAGATCATGATGATGGAGATCATGGTGTCATGCCGGTGACGATGATGATCATGGAGCCCCGAAGATGGAGATCAAAAGGAGCAAAGTGATGATGGCCATATCATGTCACTATTTGGTTGCATGTGATGTTTATCATGTTTATACATCTTATTTGCTTAGAACGACGGTAGTAAATAAGATGATCCCTTACAACAATTTCAAGAAGTGTTCTCCCCTAACTGTGCACCGTTGCGACAGTTCGTGTTTCGAAGCACCACGTGATGATCGGGTGTTAGATTCTAACGTTCACATACAACGGGTGTAAGACAGATTTACACACGCGAAACACTTAGGGTTAACTTGACGAGCCTAGCATGTACAGACATGGCCTCGGAACAAGGAGACCGAAAGGTCGAACATGAGTCGTATAGAAGATACGATCAACATGAAGATGTTCACCGATGATGACTAGTCCGTCTCACGTGATGATCGGACACGGCCTAGTTTGACTCGGATCATGTAATCACTTAGATGACTAGAGGGATGTCTATCTGAGTGGGAGTTCATAAGATGAACTTAATTATCCTGAACATAGTCAAAAGGATTTTGCAAATTATGTCGTAGCTCACGCTATAGTTCTACTGTTTAGATATGTTCCTAGAGAAAAATTAGTTGAAAGTTGATAGTAGCAATTATGCGGACTAGGTCCGTAAACTGAGGATTGTCCTCATTGCTTCATAGAAGGCTTATGTCCTTAATGCACCGCTCAGTGTGCTGAACCTCGAACGTTGTCAGTGGTTGTTGCGAACATCTGACATACACGTTTTGATAACTACGTGATAGTTCAGTTAAACGGTTTAGAGTTGAGGCACCAAAGACGTTTTGAAACATCGCGAAACATATGAGATGTTTTGAGGGCTGAAATTGGGATTTCAGGCTCGTGCCCATGTCAAGAGGTATAAGACCTCCGATGACTTTCTTAACCTGCAAACTAAGGAGAAAAGCTCAATTGTTGAGCTTGTGCTCAGATTGTCTGAGTACAACAATCATTTGAATCGAGTGGGAGTTGATCTTCCAGATAAGACAGTGATGGTTCTCCAAAGTCATTGCCACCAAGCTGTTAGAGCTTCGTGATGAACTATAACATATCAAGGATAGATATGATGATCCTTGAGGTATTCGCGATGTTTGACACCGCGAAAGTAGAAATCAAGAAGGAGCATCAATTGTTGATGGTTGGTGAAACCACTAGTTTCAAGAAGGGCAAGGGCAAGAAGGGATACTTCATGAAACGGCAAATCAGCTGCTGCTCTAGTGAAGAAACCCAAGGTAAAACCCAAACCCGAGACTAAGTGCTTCTGTAATAAGGGGAACAACCACTAGAGCAGAATTACCCTAGATACTTGGTAGATAAGAAGGCTGGCAAGGTCGATAGAAGTATATTGGATATACATTGTGTTAATGTGTACTTTGCTAGTACTCCTAGTAGCACCAGGGTATTAGATACCGGTTCGGTTGCTAAGTGTTAGTAACTCGAAACAAAAGGCTACGGAATAAACGGAGACTAGCTAAAGGTGAGCTGACAATATGTGTTGGAAGTTTTTTCCAAGCTTGATATGATCAAGCATCGCACGCTCCCTCTACCAAAGAGATTGGTGTTAAACCTAAGTAATTGTTATTTGGTGTTTGCGTTGAGCATAGACATGATTGGATTACGTCTATCGCAATACGGTTATTCATTTAAGGAGAATAATGGTTACTCTGTTTATTTGAATAATACCTTCAATGGTCTTACACCTAAAATGAATGGTTTATTAAATCTCGATCGTAGTGATACACATGTTCATGCCAAAAGATAGTAATGATAGTACCACCTACTTGTGGCACTGCCACGTAAGTCATATCGGTATAAAATGCATGAAGAAGCTCCATATTGATGGATCTTTGGGCTCACTCGTTTTTGAAAAGTTTGAGACATGCGAACCATGTCTATTGGTGTATATGCATGAAGAAACTCCATGCAAATGGACCGTTTTGACTCACTTGATTTTGAATCACTGGGGACATGCAAATCATACCACATGGGCAAGATGACTGAAAAGCCTCGTTTTCAATAAGATGGAACAAGATAGCAACTTGTTGGAAGTAACACATTTTGATGTGTGCAGTCCAATGAGTGCTGAGGCATGCAGTGAATATCGTTATGTTCTTACTTCACAGATGATTCGAGTAGATGTTGAGTATATTTACTTGATGAATCACGAGTCTGAATTATTGAAAGGTTCAAGTAATTTCAAGTGTGAAGTTGAAAGATCATCGTGACAAGAGGATAAAAGATCTATGATATGATCATAGAGATGAATATCTGAATTACGAGTTTGGCACAGAATTAAGACATTGTGGAAATTGTTTCACAACTAATACAGCCTGGAACACCATAGTGTGATGGTGTGTCCAAACGTCATAGTTGCACCCTATTGGATATGGTGCATACCATGATGTCTCTTATCGAGTTACCACTATCGTTCATGGGTTAGGCATTAGAGACAACCACATTCACTTTAAATAGGGCACCACGTAATTCCGTTGAGATGACACCGTATGAATTATGGTTTAGAGAAACCTAAGTTGTCGTTTCTTAAAGGTTTGGGGATGCGACGCTTATGTGGAAAAGTTTCAGGATTGATAAGCTCGAACCCAAAGCGGATAAAATGCATCTTCATAGGACACCCAAAACAGTTGGGTATACCTCCTGTCTCAGATCCGAAAGCAATATGAATTGTTTCTAGAATCGGGTCCTTTCTCGAGGAAAGGTTTCTCTCGAAAGAGTTGAGTGGGAGGATGGTGGAGACTTGATATGGTTATTGAACCATCACTTCAACCCGTGTGTATCAGGGCACAGGAAGTTGTTCATGTGGCACCTACACCAATTGAAGTAGAAGCTTATGATAATGATCATGAAGTTTCGGATCAAGTCACTGCCGTACCTCGTAGGGTGACAAGGATACGTACTACTTCAGAGTGGTACAGTAATCCTGTCTTGAAGGTCATGTTGCTAGACAACAATGAACCTACGAGCTATGGAGAAGCGACGGTGGGCCCAAATTCCAACAAATGGTTAGAAGCCATGAAATCCGAGATAGGATCCATGTATCAGAACAAAGCATGGACTTTGGTGGACTTGCCCGATGATCAGCAAGCCATTGAGATAAATGGATCTTTAAGAAGAAGACGAACGTGGACGGTAATGTCACCGTCCATGAAGCTCGACTTGTGGCGAAGAGTTTTTTTTCACAAGTTCAAGGAGTTGACTATGATGAGATTTTCTCATCCGTAGCGATGCTTAAAGTTCGTCGGATTCATGTTAGCATTAGCTGTATTTATGAAATCTGGCAGATGGATGTCAAAACGAGTTTCCTCGACGATTCTTGAGGAAAGGTTGTATGTGATACAACCGGAAGGTTTTGTCTATCCTGAAATATGCTAATAAGTATGCAAAGCTCCAGCAATCCTTCTGAGGACTGGAGTGAGCATCTCGGAGTTGGAATGTATGCTTTGATGATGATCAAAGATTTTGGGTGTATACAAAGTTTATGAGAAACTTGTATTTCCAAAGAAGTGAGTGGGAGCACTATAGAATTTCTGATGAGTATATGTTGTTGACATATTAATGATCAGAAATGACGTAGAATTTCTGGAAAGCATATAGGGTTATTTGGAAAGTGTTTTCAATGGAAAACCTGGATTAAGCTACTTGAACATTGAGCATCAAGATCTATAAGGATAGATCAAAACGATTAATAGTACTTTCAAATGAGCACATGCCTTGACGTGATCTTGAAGGTGTTCAAGATGGATCAGTCAAAGAAGGAGTTCTTGCCTGAGTTGTAAGGTATGAAGTTAAGACTTAAAGCTCGACCATGGCAGAATAGAGAGAAAGGAACGAAGGTCGTCCCCTATGCTTAAGACATAGGCTCTACAGTATGCTATGCTGTGTACCGCACCTGAAGTGTGCTTTACCATGAGTCAGTCAAGGGGTACAAGAGTGATCCAAGAATGGATCACAGGACAGCGGTCAAAGTTATCCTTAGTAACTAGTGGACTAAGGAATTTTCTCAATTATGGAGGTGGTAAAGGGGTTCGTCGTAAAGGGTTACGTCGATGCAAGCTTAACACCTATCCGGATAGCTCTGAGTAGAGATACCGGATACGTATAATGGAGCAACAATTTAGAATAGCTCCAAGTAGAATAGTTATTTGGAATAGCTCCAAATAGAACGTGGTAGCTGCATCTAGGAGATGACATAGAGATTTGTAAAGCACACACGGATCTGAAAGGTTCAGACCCGTTGACTATAACCTCTCTCACAAGCATAACATGATCAAACCCAGAACTCATCGAGTGTTAATCACATGGTAAATGTGAACTAGATTATTGACTCTAGTAAACTCTTTGGGTGTTAGTCACATGGGGATGTGACCTTGAGTGTTAATCACATATCGATGTGAACTAGATTATTGACTCTAGTGCAAGTGGGAGACTGTTGGAAATATGCCCTAGAGGCAATAATAAATTGATTATTATTATATTTCCTTGTTCATGATAATCGTTTATTATCCATGCTAGAATTGTATTGATAGGAAACTCAGTTACATGTGTGGATACATAGACAACACCATGTCCCTAGTAAGCCTCTAGTTGACTAGCTCGTTAATCAATAGATGGTTATGGTTTCCTGACCATGGACATTGGATGTCGTTGATAACGGGATCACATCATTAGGAGAATGATGTGATGGACAAGACCCAATCCTAAGCCTAGCACAAGATCATGTAGTTCGTATGCTAAAGCTTTTCTAATGTCAAGTATCATTTCCTTAGACCATGAGATTGTGCAACTCCCGGATACCGTAGGAGTGCTTTGGGTGTGCCAAACGTCACAACGTAACTGGGTGGCTATAAAGGTACACTACGGGTATCTCTGAAAGTGTCTGTTGGGTTGGCACGAATCGAGATTGGGATTTTGTCACTCCGTGTAAACGGAGAGGTATCTCTGGGCCCACTCGGTAGGACATCATCATAATGTGCACAATGTGACCAAGGGGTTGATCACGGGATGATGTGTTACGGAACGAGTAAAGAGACTTGCCGGTAACGAGATTGAACAAGGTATCGGTATACCGACGTGATCTTGACGTGAGCACATGCCTTGACGTGATCTTGAAGGTGTTCAAGATGGATCAGTCAAAGAAGGAGTTCTTGCCTGAGTTGTAAGGTATGAAGTTAAGACTTAAAGCTCGACCATGGCAGAATAGAGAGAAAGGAACGAAGGTCGTCCCCTATGCTTAAGACATAGGCTCTACAGTATGCTATGCTGTGTACCGCACCTGAAGTGTGCTTTACCATGAGTCAGTCAAGGGGTACAAGAGTGATCCAAGAATGGATCACAGGACAGCGGTCAAAGTTATCCTTAGTAACTAGTGGACTAAGGAATTTTCTCAATTATGGAGGTGGTAAAAGAGTTCGTCGTAAAGGGTTACGTCGATGCAAGCTTAACACCTATCCGGATAGCTCTGAGTAGAGATACCGGATACGTATAATGGAGCAACAATTTAGAATAGCTCCAAGTAGAACAGTTATTTGGAATAGCTCCAAATAGAACGTGGTAGCTGCATCTAGGAGATGACATAGAGATTTGTAAAGCACACACGGATCTGAAAGGTTCAGACCCGTTGACTATAACCTCCCTCACAAGCATAACATGATCAAACCCAGAACTCATCAAGTGTTAATCACATGGTAAATGTGAACTAGATTATTGACTCTAGTAAACTCTTTGGGTGTTAGTCACATGGGGATGTGACCTTGAGTGTTAATCACATATCGATGTGAACTAGATTATTGACTCTAGTGCAAGTGGGAGACTGTTGGAAATATGCCCTAGAGGCAATAATAAATTGATTATTATTATATTTCCTTGTTCATGATAATCGTTTATTATCCATGCTAGAATTGTATTGATAGGAAACTCAGATACATGTGTGGATACATAGACAACACCATGTCCCTAGTAAGCCTCTAGTTGACTAGCTCGTTAATCAATAGATGGTTACGGTTTCCTGACCATGGACATTGGATGTCGTTGATAACGGGATCACATCATTAGGAGAATGATGTGATGGACAAGACCCAATCCTAAGCCTAGCATAAAGATCGTGTAGTTCGTTTGCTAGAGCTTTGCCAATGTCAAGTATATCTTCCTTTGACCATGAGAGCGTGTAACTCCTGGATACCGTAGGAGTGCTTTGGGTGTATCAAACGTCACAACGTAACTGGGTGACTATAAAGGTGCACTACAGGTATCTCCAAAAGTATCTATTGTTTTACACGAATCGAGATTGGGATTTTGTCACTCCGTGTAAACGGAGAGGTATCTCTGGGCCCACTCGGTAGGACATCATCATAATGTGCACAATGTGACCAAGGGGTTGATCACAGGATGATGTGTTACGGAACGAGTAAAGAGACTTGCCGGTAACGAGATTGAACAAGGTATCGGTATACCGACGATCGAATCTCGGGCAAGTACCATACCGCTAGACAAAGGGAATTGTATACGGGATTGATTGAGTCCTTGACATCATGGTTCATCCGATGAGATCATCGTGGAACATGTGGGAGCCAACATGGGTATCCAGATCCCGCTGTTGGTTATTGACCGGAGAACGTCTCGGTCATGACTGCATGTCTCCCGAACCCGTAGGGTCTACACACTTAAGGTTCGATGACGCTAGGGTTATAAAGGAAGTTTGTATGTGGTTACCGAATGTTGTTCGGAGTCCCGGATGAGATCCCGGACATCACGAGGAGTTCCGGAATGGTCCGGAGGTAAAGATTTATATATAGGAAGTCCTGTTTCGGCCATCGGGACAAGTTTCGGGGTCATCGGTATTGTACCGGGACCACCGGAAGGGTCCCGGGGGCCCACCGGGTGGGGCCACCTGCCCCGGGGGGCCACATGGGCTGTAGGGGGTGCGCCTTGGCCTGCATGGGCCAAGGGCACCAGCCCCAAGAGGCACATGCGCCTAGGGAACCCTAGAGGGAGAGTCCTAAAGGGGGAAGGCACCTCCGAGGTGCCTTGGGGAGGATGGACTCCTCCCCCCCTCTTAGCCGCACCCCTTTCTTGGAGGAAGGGGAAAGGCTGCGCCTCCCCCCTCTCCCCTGCCCCTATATATAGTGGAGGGGAGGGAGGGCATCCATACCTGAGCCCTTGGCGCCTCCCTCCCTCCTGTGACACCTCCTCCTCTCCCGTAGGTGCTTGGCGAAGCCCTGCAGGATTGCCACGCTCCTCCATCACCACCACGCCGTTGTGCTGCTGCTGGATGGAGTCTTCCTCAACCTCTCCCTCTCTCCTTGCTGGATCAAGGCGTGGGAGACATCGTCGAGCTATACGTGTGTTGAACGCGGAGGTGCCGTCCGTTCGGCACTAGGATCATCGGTGATCTGAATCACGACGAGTACGACTCCATCAACCCCGTTCACTTGAACGCTTCTGCTTAGCGATCTACAAGGGTATGTAGATGCACTCTCCTTCCCCTCGTTGCTAGTCTCTCCATAGATAGATCTTGGTGACACGTAGGAAAATTTTGAATTTCTGCTACGTTCCCCAACAGTCACCTCATAATTTGAGATGTATTCCATAAGACCATATCAAGCTTATTCTTTTCGTTGTTGGCTTTTCCAACAACTCCGTGCGAACCTTCTCCTTAAAATGCTTTTCAAGCTCATCGGAGGTAGAAGATGTTGTTTTCTTCTCCGTTCTTATGTTCCGACGATACAACTTCTATTCTTTCATTCCAGAGGCATTGTGATGTTGCTCTTTTCAACCTTTCTTCTTATTTTTGTCAGGACCTTATTTTTTTCAAACCTATCCACTTAACCGGAGTGTTGTGTCACTTTTGCTCAAGCTCTTTCATTTTTCAAGGCATTCATCTCCTTTCAACCGAAATGCTACCCGAATCGTTCTTTCTTATTCCTCTGTCTTTACGGAGTGCTTTCAACTTTGTTCACCTCTGTTGCTTTCTTTCTTTCATTTGTTCAACCTTTCAAGGTTCATGGTTTCACTCGTTTGTCAATGAAGCAACTTAGTTTTACCTCTCCTATTTTCTCTTCCGTTTGTTCCTCCGGTGCCATTCTAGATCTCGGGACGAGATCCTCTCGTAGTGGTGGAGTGTTGTAACGCCCCGAGACCGATGTGCCAAGTGTCGTCCAGTTATTCGCTGTTGTTGCCTTGTCATTGCTTGCGTGTCATGCATTGCATATCATGTCATCATGTGCATTTCATTTGCATACATGTTCGTCTCATGCATCCGAGCATTTTTCCCGTTGCCCGTTTTGCAATCCGGCGCTCCTATGTCACCCGGTGCCCCTTTCTATCTCTTTTCGTGTGTGGGGGTTAAACATTTCCGGATTGGACCGAGACTTGTCTTGCGGCCTTGGTTTACTACCGGTAGACCGCCTGTCAAGTTTCGTATCATTTGGACTTCGTTTGATACTCCAATGGTTAACCGAGGGACCAAGAAGGCCTCGTGTGTGTTGCATCCCAACACCCTTCCAAAGTGGCCCAAAACCCACTTAAACCTCCTCCATCATCTCGGTCGTTCGATCATGATCGCGTGGCCGAAAACCGCACCTCATTTGGACTCTCCTAGCTCCCTCTACCTATAAATATGTGATCCCCTCCGAAATTTCGCGGTACAAACCCTAGCCTTCACCTTCCTCGCGCCGCCGGACATTTTCTCCCGCGCTGGCCGGACATGTCCGCCGCGCCGCCGCCACGTCGCCCGGCCAATGGCGTTGTGCCACGTCGCCCCATCCGCCGCCTCAGCCACTCGCGGAGCGCCACCTGGCCTCCCGCTCCTCCCCGCCGCCGCGGCCCACGGAGCCCGTTGCGGGCCCAGATCCACCGCCGCCTGCCCGAGCCGCCCGGCTCCGCCCGCGCCTGTCGGATCCCACGGCCGCGCCTCTCGCCGGCGTGTCGTTCGCCATCGCCGGAGCTGCGCCGCCGCCTCCCGCTCGCCGGCGCACTCCGCCGCCGTGCGCCTCATGACGCGCCCCGGCCGCGCCGCCCGCTCCCTGCCGCGGCGAGCTCGCCGCCCGGTCACCGGAGCTCCTCTCCGGCGAGCTCGTCGCTGATCCGCGCGCCCCGCCTTTTCCCTCGTCGCTGGCGTCCTCCCCGCCCTCTTCTCCGGCGAAGGCCCGGCGCCGCCTCGATCTGCGTGCACTCGGGTCCAAACCCTGGATCTGTTTTCGGAGAGGTATAAATTTCACTAAGTCCCCGAGATTTCCATGTTTCAAATGCCCTTGGTCATCATGTCGTAACTCCGCATCCGTAGCTCCGTTTTGGGCATGTGGCATATCAAAATGTTCGCCTCAGAGAGTACATCATTTCATCTCATTGCATTATTTTCATTTGATCTCATATTGATGCCCGAAATGTTGTTGGAAGTGTGCTATTTGAGTTAATTGTCAGATCTGCTGCTCCAAATAGCTATTTGTCATTTTTGCCATGATTAATGTGTGCATGATATGCCCCTGAGCTCTACATGTGTTTTGTTATATGCCTTGCCATCTTTCCAGAGGTGATATCCATGTATTTTTGTGATGTGTGTGGTGTCTAGCACAAGCTTGCAAAGTGGTGCATTCGTTAATGCTGATTTCAGGGACTTAGCAATTCCACTAAGTCCTTGATCTGTTTTTTATCAATATGCCATATGTTCATGTTGTTTCCTAGTGATCCGTGCCTCTTTTGAGGATAATCAGTAAGGATGTTTTGTTAATATTGTAGTGCTCTATCCATCCATGTCTTTGTTTGCAATTATGGAGCACCCTAGCTTGAGTCAATCGAGCTCTACTTTTGCTATTTCGTGAATTTGGGCAGATTGTCTACTTGTTAGCGATTTTGTCGAGGATGTTGTAGTTGATCCGTGCATGATATGTAATTGTTCTTTCCATGTCTAGCTTGTATAATGTGTATTCTTAATGGGTGTATGATTAGATTATCATGCCTTGCTCTGTAGTGAGTGCATCGAGCTCGTAAACATGTCTACTTGATATCTGTTTTGCATGCTCCAGTTTTTCGCTAAGTCTGTGATCTGATTATGTTTTTGCTATGTTCACATGCTTGCAATTGTATTTTCTGATCCCTTTTGGCTCAAGGTCATTAAGGGACTTTTGTTAAGCTCTTTGATTAGCTTCATGCCATGCTTTACTTTGCCATGTTAAGTTCCTGTAGCATATAGCTTTCATGCTCTAAAGTGTGCTACCTGATCTGAAATTCCAGGCTTGTGTTAATTTCACTAAGTCTGAAATCTGTTTACCAATTGCTCTTTTGCCACGCTTGTTTAAACCTGTTAATGGATGAATTGGTCGTAGCTCAGTGTTCATCTTTTGTTAAGATTTATGAATGGATCCCTGTCATGTACTTTGTTGCCATGTTTGGGTGTTGTAGAATATTTATCTTGATGCATTTAGATGGCTACTTACTGTTTATCGCAGATCGGTGCCATATTTGTTTCGCTTGCCATTTCCAAACCATGTCTCCGATTCCGGTGTTCTTTATATCAATTTCAACCGAAATCACCGCACCTTTCCAGTGGCACACTTGGATTTCCAAGTTGAGGACAAGTTCTTTCTTTACCTTGCAAATCATGCATATGCATCGCATACCGCATCCCGCATATCATACCATGTTCATGTGTTGGTTGTTTACTATGTTGTGTGCTTCTTTCCGGTGTTGCTTCTTCGGGTTGGTTCCGATAACGTCGCGTTTGTGAGGACTCGTTCGTCTACGCCCGTTTGTCTTCTTCACGGTCTCGTTCTTCTTCCTTGCGGGATTTCAGGCAAGATGATCATACGCTCGAAATCACTTCTATCTTTGCTTGCTAGTTGCTCGCTCTTTTGCTATGCCTATGCTGCGATACCTACCACTTGCTTATCATGCCTCCCATATTGTTAAACCAAGCCTCTAACCCACCTTGTCCTAGCAAACCGTTGTTTGGCTATGTTACCGCTTTGCTCAGCCCCTCTTATAGCGTTGTTAGTTGCAGGTGAAGATTGAAGTTTGTTCCTTGTTGGAACATGGAGATCGTTCCTTGTTGGAACATTGTTTACTTGTTGGGATATCACAATATATCTTATCTAATTAATGCATCTATATACTTGGTAAAGGGTGGAAGGTTCGGCCTTATGCCTGGTGTTTTGTTCCACTCTTGCCGCCCTAGTTTCCGTCATATCGGTGTTATGTTCCCGGATTTTGCGTTCCTTACGCGGTTGGGTTATAATGGGAACCCCTTGATAGTTCGCCTTGAATAAAACTCCTCCAGCAAGGCCCAACCTTGGTTTTACCATTTGCCACCTAGCCTTTTTCTTTCCCTTGGGTCAGCCAGCCCAAGGGTCATCTTTATTAAACCCCCCGGGCCAGTGCTCCTCTGAGTGTTGGTCCAACCTAGAGCACCGTGCGGGGCCGTCCCTTGGCAACTTAGGTTACGTTGGCTCCCATATGCTTAGCTTATCCGGTGTGCCCTGAGAACGAGATATGTGCAGCTCCTATCGGGATTTGTCGGCACAGCGGGTGGTCTTGCTGGACTTGTTTTACCATTGTCAAGGATGTCTTGTAACCGAGATTCCGAGTCTGATCGGGTCTTCCCGCTAGAAGGAATATCCTTCGTTGACCGTGAGAGCTTGTGATGGGCTAAGTTGGGACACCCCTGCAGGGATTTGAACTTTCGAAAGCCGTGCCCGCGGTTATGGGCAGATGGGAATTTGTTAACGTCCGGTTGTAGAAAACCTGAAGTTGACCTTAATTAAAATACATCAACCGCGTGTGTAACCGTGATGGTCTCTTTCCGGTGGAGTTCGGGAAGTGAACACGGTGTTGGAGTAATTCTTGACGTTAGGTTGTTCTAGGATCACTTCTTGATCATAGTTTCTCGACCGTGCTTTGCCTTCTCTTCTCGCTCTCATTTGCGTATGTTAGCCACCATATATGCTAGTCGCTTGCTGCAGTTCCACTTCATACCTTTACCTTACCCATAAGCTTAAATAGTCTTGATCGCGAGGGTGCGAGATTGCTGAGTCCCCGTGGCTCAGAGATACTTCCAAAACCAGCTTGCAGGTGCCGATGAGTCCGTGCCGATGACACAACCAAGCTCAGGAGGAGCTCGATGAAGATCTTGTTCTTTATGTTGTTTCGTTCTAGTTGATCAGTAGTGGAGCCCAGTTGGGGTCGATCGGGGACCTTGTCGCATTTGGGGTTCTTCTTTTATTTTGGTTCCATAGTCGGACCTTGATTGTATCTGGTTGATGTAATGCTTTATTCATGTATTTGTGTGAAGTGGCGATTGTAAGCCTACTATGTATCTTTCCCTTATGTATTACATGGGTTGTGTGAAGATTGCCTTACTTGCGACATTGCTTTCAATGCGGTTATGCCTCTAAGTCGTGCTTCGACACGTAGGAGATATAGCCGCATCGAGGGCGTTACAGATCAATGATCAACTTGTGTGTTCTAGGGTGCCCCCTACCCCCGTATATAAAGGAGTAAGGGGGGAGGTTGGCCGGCCCCTATAGGGTGCGCCAGGAGGAGGAGTCCTCCTCCTAGTAGGAGTAGGACTCCCCTTTCCTACTCCTACTAGGAGGAGGAAAGGAAGGGGGAAGGGGAGAAGGAAGGAGGGGGAGGAAAGGAGGAAAGGGAGGCCTCCCCCCTAGTCCAATTTCGTTTGGGCTAGGGGGCGCGCGCCCTGCGTTCTCTCTTCCACCACTTGGCCCATGAGGCCCAATACTTCTTCCCCGTATTCCCGTAACTCCTTGGTACTTCGAAAAATACCTGAATCACTCGGAACTTTCCCGATGTCCGAATATAGTCATCCAATATATCGATCTTTACGTCTCGACCATTTCGAGACTCCTCGTCATGTCCCTGATCTCATCCGGGACTCTGAACTACCTTCGGTACATCAAATCACATAAACTCATAATACTGATCGTCACCAAACGTTAAGCGTGCGGACCCTACGGGTTCGAGAACTATGTAGACATGACCGAGACATGTCTCCGGTCAATAACCAATAGCGGAACCTGGATGTTCATATTGGCTCCTACATATTCTACGAAGATCTTTATCGGTCAAACCGCATAACAACATACGTCGTTCCCTTTGTCATCGGTATGTACTTGCTCGAGATTCGATCGTGGGTATCCTCATACCTAGTTCAATCTCGTTACCGGCAAGTCTCTTTACTCGTTCTGTAATGCATCATCCCGTAACTAACTCATTAGTCACAATGCTTGCAAGGCTTATAGTAATGTGCATTACCGAGTGGGCCCAGAGATACCTCTCCAACAATCGGAGTGAAAAATCCTAATCTCGATCTATGCCAACTCAACAAGCACCATCGGAGACACCTGTAGAGCACCTTTATAATAACCTAGTTACGTTGTGACGTTTGGTAGCACACAAAGTGTTCCTCCGGTACTCGGGAGTTACATAATCTCATAGTCATAGGAACATGTATAAGTCATGAAGAAAGCAGTAGCAACAAACTAAACGATCATCGTGCTAAGCTAACGGATGGGTCAAGTCAATCACATCATTCTATAATGATGTGATCTCGTTAATCAAATGATAACTCATGTGTATGGTTAGGAAACATAACTATCATTGATTCAACGAGCTAGTCAAGTAGAGGCAAACTAGTGACACTCTGTTTGTCTATGTATTCACACATGTACTAAGTTTCCGGTTAATACAATTCTAGCATGAATAATAAACATTTATCATGATATAAGGAAATATAAATAACAACTTCATTATTGCCTCTAGGGCATATTTCCTTCAATTAGCTAGGTAGTACCCCTTGTTGTAGTACCGCCCATTGACCTCGAAGTTCACCGGAGGAGATGACCTTCAACAAGCTTGGCAAAGACAGGGGAGCACTGCAGCAAGTTGATGTCATTGTGAGTTCCTGGCATACCAAAAAAGGAGTGCCAAATCTAGAGGTCCTGTGTGGCCACCGCCTCAAGTACCACACTGCAACCGCCTTTGGCACCTTTGTACATCCCCTGCCAAGCAAATGGGCAGTTCTTCCATTTCCAATGCATGCAGTCGATGCTTCCAAGCATCCCAGTAAATCCTCTTGATGCATTCTGTGCTAGGATCCGAGCAGTGTCTTCCGCATTGGGTGTTCGCAAGTATTGCGGTCCAAACACTGCCACCACTTCCCGACAAAACTTGTAGAAACAGTCAATGGTGGTGGACTCATCCATGCGCCCATAGTCGTCGAGTGAATCACCGGGAGCTCCCTATGCAAGCATCCTCATTGCTGTCGTGCATTTTTGGATTGAGGTGAATCCAAGTTTGCCGATACAATCCTTCTTGCACTTGAAGTAGTTGTTGAACTCTCGGATGGAATTCACAATCCCGAGGAAAAGCTTTCGGCTCATCCGGTAACGGCGCCGAAATGTTTTGTCGTCGTGCAGTGGAGCGTCGGCGAAGTAGTCGGAGTAGAGCATGCAGTAGCCTTCTAGACGATGTCGGTTCTTTGCTTTCATCCGCCCCGGCGCTGAGCCACCTCGCTGCGGCTTTTCATTGCTCGCCAGCAGGCTGGCGAGGGCGGCGAGGACCATGAGATGTTCCTCTTTCTGGACGTCGGCCTCGGTTTCCTCCTCCAGCAGCGCGACGAGCGCTTCCTCGTCGTCCAGGTCCATTGCCGAGGCAGGCGAATCTCCGAACACCTTGCGGGCGCGGTGGGTGCTTACCCGCTGATACATCTCCAACGTATCTATAATTTTTGATTGCTCCATGCTATATTATCTACTGTTTTGGACATTATTGGGCTTTATTATTCACTTCTATATTATTTTTGGGACTAACCTATTAACCGGAGGCCCAGCCCAGAATTGCTGTTTTTTGCCTGTTTTAGGGGTTCGAAGAAAAGGAATATCAAACGGAGTCCAAACGGAATGAAACCTTCGGGAACGTGATTTTCTCACTGAATACAACTCAGGAGACTTGGACCCTACGTCAAGCCAATTAACAGGAGGCCACG
>NC_041380.1:353074167-353164139 GCF_002162155.2 Triticum dicoccoides
GGGCCCCTTGTTGCTCCACCGACCTACTTCTTCCTCCTATATATATCCACATACCCCCAAATGATCAGATACGGAGCCAAAAACCTAATTCCACCGCCGCAACTTTCTGTATCCATGAGATCCCATCTTGGGGCCTGTTTTGGAGCTCCGCCGGAGGGGGCATCGATCACGGAGGGCTTCTACATCATCATCCAAGCCCTTCCGGTGAAGTGTGAGTAGTTTACTTCAGACCTACGGGTCCATAGTTAGTAGCTAGATGGCTTCTTCTCTCTTTTTGGATCTCAATACAATGTTCTCCCCCTCTCTCGTGGAGATCTATTCGTGTAATCTTCTTTTTGCGGTGTGTTTGTTGAGACCGATGAATTGTGGGTTTATGATCCAGTCTATCTATGAATAATATTTGAATCTTCTCTGAATTCTTTTATTTATGATTGGTTATCTTTGCAAGTCTCTTCAAATTATCAGTTTGGTTTGGCCTACTAGATTGGTTTTTCTTGCCATGGGAGAAGTGCTTAGCTTTGGGTTCGATCTTGTGGTGTCCTTTCCCAGTGACAGAAGGGGCAGCAAGGCACGTATTGTATCATTGTCATCGAGGATAACAAGATGGGGTTTTTATCATATTGCATGAAACTATCCCTCTACATCATGTCATCTTTCTTAAGGCGTTACTCTGTTTTTAACTTAATACTCTAGATGCATGCTGGATAGCGGTCGATGAGTGGAGTAATAGTAGTAGATGCAGGCAGGAGTCGGTCTACTTGTCTCGGACGTGATGCCTATATACATGATCATACCTAGATATTCTCATAACTATGCTCAATTCTGTCAATTGCTCAACAGTAATTTGTTCACCCACCGTAGAATATTTATGCTCTTGAGAGAAGCCACTAGTGAAACCTATGGCCCCCGAGTCTCTTGCTCTTGAGAGAAGCCACCGTAGAATACTTATACTTTATTACTGCTTTGCTTTTTTACTTTGTCTTTTACTTTTCACTTTGCATCTCTTTACCAAAAATACCAAAAATATTATTTATCATCTTTATCAGATCTCACTTTCATAAGTGACCGTGAAGGGATGGACAACCCCTAAGCATGTTGGTTGCGTTGAGCTATTGTTTTCGTGTAGGTACGAGGGACTCGTGCATAGCCTCCTACTGGATTGGTACCTTGGTTCTCAAAAACTGAGGGAAATACCTGCGCTACTTTGCTCCATCATCCTCTCCTCTTCGGGGAAATCCAACGCAGTGCTCAAAGAGGTAGCAAGAAAGAATTTCTGGCGCCGTTGCTGGGGAGTCTGTGCAAAAGTCAACATACCAAGTACCCATCACAATCCCTATCTCCCGCATTACATTATTTGTCATTTGCCTCTCGTTTTCCTCTCCCCCACTTCACCCTTGCCGTTTTGTTCGCCCTCTCTCTCTATCCTCCCTCTCTTTCTCTATTTGCCTCTTTTTGCCTGTTTGCCTTTTGTTTGCTCGTGTGTTGGATTGCTTGTTTGTCGCAATGTCTCAAGATAATACTAAATTGTGTGACTTCACCAATACCAACAACAATGATTTCCTTAGCACTACGATTGCTCCTCTTACTGATGCTGAATCTTGTGAAATTAATACTGCTTTGCTGAATCTTGTCATGAAAGATCCGTTCTCCGGCCTTCCTAGTGAAGATGCCGCTACCCATCTTAATAGTTTCGTTGGTTTGTGTGACATGCAAAAGAAGAAAGATGTCGATAATGATATTGTTAAATTGAAGCTATTTCGTTTTTCGCTTAGAGATCATGCTAAAGCTTGGTTTTCGTCTTTGCCTAAAAATAGTATTGATTCATGAAACAAGTGCAAAGATGCTTTTATCTCTAAGTATTTTCCTCCCGCTAAGATCATCTCTCTTAGAAATGATATTATGAATTTTAAGCAACTTGATCATGAACATGTTGCACAAGCTTGGGAGAGAATGAAATTAATCATATGTAATTGCCCTACTCATGGTTTAAATTTGTAGATGATTATACAAAAATTTTATGCCGGATTGAATTTTGCTTCTAGAAATCTTTTAGATTCGGCCACGGGAGGCACTTTTATGGAAATCACTTTAGGAGAAGCTACTAAACTCCTAGATAATATTATGGTTAATTATTCTCAATGGCATACTGAAAGATCTACTAAAAAGGTGCATACGATAGAAGAAATTAATGTTTTGAGTGGAAAGATGGATGAACTTATGAAATTATTTGCTAATAAGAGTGTTTCTTCCGATCCTAATGATGTGCCCTTGTCTACTTTGATTGAGAATAATAATGAATCTATGCATGTGAATTTTTTTGGTAGGAACAATTTTGGTAACAACGCGTATAGAGGAAATTTCAACCCTAGGCCTTATCCTAGTAATCCCTCTAATAATTATGGTAATTCCTACAAAAATTCTTATGGAAATTATAATAAGATGCCCTCTGATTTTGAATCTAATATTAAAGAATTTATTACTTCACAAAAGAATTTTAATGCTTTGATTGAAGAAAAATTGCTTAAGATTGATGATTTGGCTAGGAACGTTGATAGAATTGCTCTTGATGTTGATTCTTTAAAACTTAGATCTATTCCACCTAAGCATGATATCAATGAGTCTCTCAAAGCCATGAGAATTTCCATTGACGAGTGCAAAGAAAGAACCGCTAGGATGCGTGCTAAGAAAGATGCCTTTATAAAAGCGTGTTCTTCTAGTTCCTATGAAAATAATGATGAAGATCTAAAAGTTATTGATGTGTCCCCTATTAAATCTTTGTTTTGCAATATGAATCTTGATAATGATGGGACTGAATATGATCCACCTTCACCTAGAAGGCATTCTAAGAATTTGGAATTTGTTGATCTTGATGCTAAATTTGATAAAAGTGGGATTGAAGAAATTAAAGCCCTAGATGTTGCTAAACCCACTATATTGGATTTCAAGGAATTTAATTATGAAAATTGCTCTTTAATTGATTGTATTTCCTTGTTGCAATCCGTGCTAAATTCTCCTCACGCTTATAGTCAAAATAAAGCATTTACTAAATATATCGTTGATGCCTTGATGCAATCTTATGAAGAAAAACTTGAATTGGAAGTTTCTATCCCTAGAAAACTTTATGATGAGTGGGAACCTACTATTAAAATTAAAATTAAATATTATGAGTTTTATGCTTTGTGTGATTTGGGTGCTAGTGTCTCTACTATTCCCAAAACTTTGTGTGATTTGTTAGATTTCCATAATTTTGATGATTGCTCTCTAAACTTGCATCTTGTGGATTCCACTATTAAGAAACCTATGGGAAGAATTAATGATGTTCTTATTGTTGCCAATAGGAATTATGTGCCTGTAGATTTTATCGTTCTTGATATAGATTGCAATCCTTCTTGCCCTATTATTCTCGGTAGACCTTTCCTTAGAACGGTTAGTGCAATTATTGATATGAAGGAAGGGAATATTAGATTCCAATTTCCATTAAAAAGGGCATGGAACACTTCCCTAGAAAGAAAAATAAAATTACCATATGAATCTATCATGAGCGCCATTTATGGATTGCCTATCAAAGATGGCAATACCTAGATCTATTCTTACTTGTTATGCCTAGCTAGGGGCGTTAAACGATAGCGCTTGTTGGGAGGCAACCCAATTTTATTTTTATTCCTTGCTTTTTGCTCCTATTTAGTAATTAATAAATTATTTAGCCTCTGTTTTGGTTGTGTTTTTTGTTTTTAATTAGTGTTTGTGCCAAGTAGAACCGTTGGGAAGACTTGGAGAAAGTCTTGTTGAACTTGCTCTAAAAAAACAGAAACTTTAGCGCTCACGAGAACTGCTGTCATTTTTATTTGGAGAGTGCTATTTAGTTAATTCTTTTTGAAGATGATTAATAGATAAATTCCTCATGTCAAGAAATTTATTTTAGAATTTTTGGGTTCCAGATCTTGCGCTAGCTACAGATTACTACAGATTGTTCTGTTTTTGACAGATTCTGTTTTTCATGTGTTGTTTGCTTATTTTGATGAATCTATGGCTAATAAAATAGTTTATAAACCATAGAGAAGTTGTAATACAGTAGGTATAACACCCATATAAATAAATAATGAGTTCATTACAGTACCTTTAAGTGTTCTTTTGTTTTCTTTCGCTAACGGAGCTCACGAGATTTTCTACTTTAAGTTTTGTGTTGTGAAGTTTTCAAGTTTTGGGTAAAGATTTGATGGATTATGGAACAAGGAGTGGCAAGAGACTGAGCTTGGGGATGCCCATGGCACCCTCAATATAATCTAAGGACAACTAAAAGCCAAAGCTTGGGGATGCCCCGGAAGGCATCCCCTCTTTCGTCTACTTCTATCAATAACTTTACTTGGAGCTATATTTTTATTCACCACATCATATGTGTTTTGCTTGGAGCGTCATTTATGACTTGAGTCTTTTCTTGTTAGTCTACCACAACCATCCTTGCTGTACACACCTTTTGAGAGAGCCATACATAATTTGGAATTTGATAGAATACTCTATGTGCTTCACTTATATCTTTTGAGTTATATAATTTTGCTCTAGTGCTTCACTTATATCTTTTAGAGCACGGTGGTGGATTTGTTTTATAGAAACTATTGATCTCTCATGCTTCACTTAGATTATTTTGAGAGTCTTAATAGCATGGTAATTTGCTTAATAATAATATGCTTGGTATTCAAGATTTGTAAAACTTTCTTTTGAGTGCGTTGAATACTAAGAAAAAAAATTGATGCTTGATAATTGTTTTGAGATATGAGGATGGTGATATTATAGTCATGCTAGTTGAGTAGTTGTGAATTTGAGAAATGCTTGTGTTAAAGTTTGTGATTCCCGTAGCATGCACCTATGGTGAACCGTTATGTGATGAAGTCGGAGCATGATTTATTTATTGATTGTCTTCCTTATGAGTGTCGGTCGGGGACGAGCGATGGTCTTTTCCTACCAATCTATCCCCCTAGGAGCATGCATGTAATACTTTGCTTTGATAACTTCTAAATTTTTGCAATAAGTATATGAGTTCTTTATGACTAATGTTGAGTCCATGGATTATACGCACTTTCCTTCCTTCCAACATTGCTAGCCTCTCTAATACCGCGCACTTTTCGCTGGTATCATACACCCACCAAATACCTTCCTCAAAACAGCCACCATACCTACCTATCATGGCATTTCCATAGCCATTCCGAGATATATTGCCATGCAACTTTCCACCGTTCCGTTTATTATGACACGCTCCATCATTGTCTTATTGCTAGCATGATCATGTAGTTGACATCGTATTTGTGGCAAAGCCACCGTTCATAATTCTTTCATACATGTCACTCTTGATTCATTGCATATCCCGGTACACCGCCAGAGGCATTCATATAGTCATATTTTGTTCTAAGTATTGAGTTGTAATTGTTGAGTTGTAAGAAAAATAAAAAGTGTGATGATCATCATTTTTAGAGCATTGTCCCAAGTGAGGAAAGGATGATGGAGACTATGATTCTCCCACAAGTCAGGATGAGACTCCGGACGAAAAAAAAAGAGGCCATAAAAAAAGAGAAGGCCCAAAAAAATGAGAGAAAAAGAGAGAAGGGACAATGTTACTATCCTTTTACCACACTTGTGCTTCAAAGTAGCACCATGATCTTTATGATAGAGAGTCTCTCATTCTGTCACTTTCATATACTAGTGGGAATTTTTCATTATAGAACTTGGCTTGTATATTCCAATGATGGGCTTCCTCAAAATGCCCTAGGTCTTCATGAGCAAGCGAGTTGGATGCACACCCACTTAGTTTCTTTCGTTGAGCTTTCATATACTTATAGCTCTAGTGCATCTGTTGCATGGCAATCCCTACTCACTCACATTGATATCTATTGATGGGCATCTCCATAGCCCGTTGATACGCCTAGTTGATGTGAGACTATCTTCTCCCTTTTTGTCTTCTCCACAACCACCATTCTATTCCACATATAGTGTTATATTCATGGCTCACGCTCATGTATTGCGTGAAGATCGAAAAAGTTTTGAAAATGTCAATAGTATGAAACAATTGCTTGGCTTGTCATCGGGGTTGTGCATGATTTAAATACTTTGTGTGGTGAAGATAGAGCATAGCCAGACTATATGATTTTTTAGGGATAGCTTTCTTTGGCCATGTTATTTTTAGAAGACATAATTGCTTTGTTAGTATGCTTGAAGTATTATTATTTTTTATGTCAACATGAACTTTTGTCTTGAATCTTTTGAATCTAAATATTCATACCACAATTATGAAGATTTACATTGAAATTATGCCAAGTAGCACTCCGCATCAAAAATTCTGTTTTTTATCATTTACCTACTCAAGGACGAGCAGGAATTAAGCTTGGGGATGCTTGATACATCTCCAATGTATCTATAATTTTTGATTGCTCCATGCTATATTATCTATTGTTTTGGACATTATTGGGCTTTATTATCCACTTTTATATTATTTTTGGGACTATCCTATTAACCGGAGGCCCAGCCCAGAATTGTTGTTTTTTGCCTGTTTTAGGGTTTCGGAGAAAAGGAATATCAAACGGAGTCCAAACGGAATGAAACCTTCGGGAACGTGATTTTCTCACCGAATACAACTCAGGAGACTTGGACCCTACGTCAAGCCAATTAACAGGAGGCCACAAGGTAGGAGGCGTGCGTGCCCCCCCCCCCAGGCGCGCCCTCCACCCTCGTGGGCCCCCTGTTGCTCCACCGATGTACTTCTTCCTCCTATATATATCCACGTACCCCCAAACATCAGATATGGAGCCAAAAATCTAATTCCACCGCCGCAACTTTCTGTATCCACGAGATTCCATCTTGGGGCCTGTTCCGGAGATCCACCAGAGGGGGCATCGATCACAGAGGGCTTCTACATCATCATCCAAGCCCTTCCAATGAAGTGTGAGTAGTTTACTTCAGACCTACGGGTCCATAATTAGTAGCTAGATGGCTTCTTCTCTCTTTTTGGATCTCAATACAATGTTCTCCCCCTCTCTCATGGAGATCTATTCGATCTAATCTTCTTTTTGCGGTGTGTTTGTTGAGACCGATGAATTGTGGGTTTATGATCCAGTCTATCTATGAATAATTTTTGAATCTTCTTTGAATTCTTTTATGTATGATTGGTTATCTTTGCAAGTCTCTTCGAATTATCAGTTTGGTTTGGCCTACTAGATTGGTTTTTCTTGCCATGGGAGAAGTGCTTAGCTTTGGGTTCGATCTTGTGGTGTCCTTTCCCAGTGACAGAAGGGGCAGTAAGGCACGTATTGTATCGTTGCCATCGAGGATAAACAAGATGGTTTTTTTATCATATTGCATGAAACTATCCCTCTACATCATGTCATCTTACTTAAGGCGTTACTCTGTTTTAACTTAATACTCTAGATGCATGTTGGATAGAGGTCAATGAGTGGAGTAATAGTAGTAGATGCAGGAAGGAGTCGGTCTACTTGTCTCGGACGTGATGCCTATATACATGATCATACCTAGATATTCTCATAACTATGCTCAATTCTGTCAATTGCTCAACAGTAATTTGTTCACCCACCGTAGAATACTTATGCTCTTGAGAGAAGCCACTAGTGAAACCTATGGCCCCCGGGTCTCTTTCTCATCATATCAATCTCCATCACTTTATTATTGCTTTGCTTTTTACTTTGCCTTTTACTTTTCACTTTGCATCTCTTTACCAAAAATGCCAAAAATATTATTTATCATCTCTATCAGATCTCACTTTCGTAAGTGACCATGAAGGGATTGACAACCCCTAAACTCGTTGGTTGCGTTGAGCTATTGTTTTTGTGTAGGTACGAGGGACTCGTACGTAGCCTCCTACTGGATTGATACATTAGTTCTCAAAAACTGAGGGAAATACTTACGCTACTTTGCTGCATCATCCTCTCCTCTTCAGGAAAACCCAACGTAGTGCTCAAAGAGGTAGCACCCGCCGCAACACTGCCCCTCCGCGGCCGGAAACGCCAGAAAAATCACGCCAGCCAGTGGTGGAGGGACTGCCTCGCGAAACCCCTGCTCTTTTTCCGGCGGAGATGGGCTATCTAGCGGTGGCGGGCGGTGGGCGGCGCCAGGATCAGCCGGTTGGCGGCCAAGCGCGCGGGGGTGGGAGACGAATCTGGAAGAAAGACTTGACTTTTCGCCTGATGGTGTGGGCCAGACGTGCTTTTCCCTTGTGCCAGAGCCCCCGAGTGACCCCAGTGCGCCGGGTTTGACCTGCGATCGCCGGGCCCAAAAACGGGCCAAGCCGACGGATTTCGGCGTCCTAGGGACGCGACTGGGGCATTTTTTCGACGCCGACGCCGAAAAAATCGCCCGGGGGGGCTATTGAGGGCGCGGCTGAAGATGCTCTAATGCATCTTTGCAAGAGAATAACACCCTACATGCAGTGAACATTTTATAAAAGCGTGAGCTTTTGAAAAACACAAACAATTTTTTTAGTTCAAATATTTTTGGGAAACACAAACATAAAATGAATATTGTGAACAGTTTTAGAAAATTCTGAAAAAAAACAAAACACAAATATTTTTCAGTTTTACAAAGTTTTTTGAGAACATGATCAAATTTTAAAATTTGCATACATTTTGTGAAAATACCAACATTTTCTTCAAATTTATGATCTTTTTAAATACATGAACAAAATTTGAAACTTTTGAACATTTTACGAAATTTTCTTAAAAAACTAGTAAAATATGACATATTTAAAAAAAACCAGAAAAGAAGGAAAAACACAGTTCAGAAACCTTTTACAAGGTTTCAAAACCGGTCAGGAACTTTCCAGAGGTTGCCAAAACTTGGATTCCTCAGCACGTAACTAACTTTAAATGGGTCAGCCCAGTAACACCCGCTTGTGGCTATGAGATCTCTTCCAATGCAAAAGTGTTTAGATGAGGTGATAAGTGCATTAAATATCTTAGCAACTCAACTTCCCAATGCATAGGTGCTTAACTTGTTGTTGTTAAGCACACTATTTAATGAGTTAGCACCTAAAGTCTTTCATGCCTTGATCAAATTGTTTCATTTAAGTGCTTTGCCTAGGTTCTCACGCTTGGCGTTGGTTCTTCCTGGGGTCACCAAAGTATTCTTTCCTCTCCTTAAATGTTGTGCCATGTCATTTTTTTTATGTGGCATGCTTAGCACCTGTCCACGGTGGAGCATTGGGAAGGGTCTGATGTGTGTTTCAACGACTATTTAACGCAAAGCGTGCCGAATAGTAATGCTCTCTTTTTCTTTTTCTTTTCTTGTTTTGAAGCAGGAAATGCTCTCTTATGGTGTATAGATATTGATATAGGTATGATAAACCGAAGAAAAATTTATATAAGGGAATAACTTTTTCACTTTGTATTTTGACCATCCACTTATATCATTCCAATATACTCCCTCTGTAAACTATTATAAGAGCGTTTAGATTAATAAAACAGTGATCTAAACACTCTTATATTAGTTTACGGAGGGAGTATTTCATACTGTTATGTGATCGATACACATTTTCTTTGCCATCCTTTAATCATCAAACAAATTTGTTTGCTCTGAACCACTGATCGACCAACGGGCTCAGTGAAGTGAAGTGAAGTGTTTGCACGTGAGAGATGGAAAGCGGATTCCTGTCCGACACATCGTCACCCGCTGATCACTTCATCAGTTTGAGACTTAGTCAAGACAATGATTGCCGGAGACTGACCTTTCACCTTCCAGATTGATCAACCATCATCTGCATCTGAATACTTCATGAAGAAGTCATATGGAGAAACAGAAGAATTCGGTTTGCTAATCAATATGGCTCAGTGAAGTGAATTCCTGTCCGACACATCGTCACCGGCTCATCACTCATCAGTTTGAGACTATAGTCAAGACAATGATTGCCGGAGACTGACCTTTCACCTTCCAGATTGATCAACCATCATCTGCATCTGAATACTTCATGAAGAAATCATATGGAGAAACATAAGAATTCGGTTGGCTAATCAATATGTCTGTGACGGTATGATGCTTTCCCTGTTCACCAGTATCACTAGCGAAAGGGACCAATTACCCACTGATAAACACCATGTACCGGACGGCAATGACATCAAGAAAAATCATTCGCCTTCCCGCGCGTGTGATTTGTCGCTATCATGCTTTTCATACTACAATGACATGCAACAATTATTTCATCAAGGAACTATGAGATTCTAGTGTTTCCGTGCGATAAAACCAGATTGCTGCCCCAGATTCTTGCTAATATGTATATAGCCAAACAGAGATCAGAATTGGCCCTAAACTCAAAACTCAGCAGACAATACAAGTCGGCAAAATGTTCTTCACTGAACATTCTTTTATTGGCATTCTTCAGCCTAAGTTAAAGAACTAATGCATCAACTGCCTGACATAGGTGACATGCACATTAACCAGCGATACTACAACGCGGGGTATGTTAAAAGGTTCAAATCGGCAACGACAGTACCACTCTCTGCAGTCTGCACTGCCTTCATAGAGACTATGAACACAGGACGGCGGCTCTTTTTACAGGTTCACGGCAAAACAGAACGCTTCTCCTTGCTTTACTTCCTGGTGAATAGGGTGCGCAGCTTGCCACGCTCCAGCTTCTCGAGCAGCTTCTTGGCGCCGGCCACGTCCATCTCGGAGAGCTTCTTCAGGTACCCGATGGCGCCCTGCGCGATCATCAGCTTCTTGCACCGCTTGCTCGCCGACAGCGCCAGGAGGCAGGAGATGGCGTACTTCTTGGCCGTGTTCCCCGGGCTCGGGTCCAGCAGCTGCACCAGGTTCGGCACGCTCTTCTCGTCCTTCTTCACGTCCCTCGCGTTCGCCGGGCAGCTCATCAGCGTCGCCGTCGCCTGCGCCGCCACCTCCCGCGCGCCGCTCGACTTGGCCTCCAGCAGCCGCACCAGCAGCGGCATGCACCCGTGGTCGCCCACCAGCCGCTTCATCTCCGGGGAGCTGGAGATCCTGCAGATGGCCGCCGCGGCCGCCTGCTGCGCGCCCACGGAGCCGTCGCGGAGCACGTGCGCGAGCCGCGGGAGCACGCCGAGCGACACGAGGTTGTCCGGCGAGACGGCGGAGACGAGGTTGCGGAGCGCGCCCACGGCGGACTCCTGCGGCAGCGGGCCGTCGAGGTAGGCGAGCAGGCTGGGCAGCGCGCCCTCGGACACCACGGCGCGCCGCAGGTTGTCGTTGCTCGACGTGAAGTTCTGCAGGCACTCCGCCGCGTACTCCTTGGAGCCCAGCACGACGCCGCGGTCGAGCAGGCTGATCATGACGCGCACGATGCCTTCCTCGGCCAGCGCTTGCCGGACCTCTGGCACCGCGGAGAGGTTCTTGAGCGCGCCCGCCGCCGCGGATTGCGAGATGGAGTCCCCGGTCTGGCAGATTTCGATGAGTGGGCGGACGCCGCTGTGGCCGACGATTGCGCGGGCAATCTCGGGCGACATGGACAGACGCTGCAGCGTGATGACGGCCTTCTCCCGGCCAACAAGGCTGCCGGACTCCGCCAGCCGGATGAGCGGCGGCAGCGCGCCTTCCGACACCAGCAAGCCCTCGCAGCTGCCGGACTCGGCAAGCAAGCAGAGCACGGTCGCCGCCTTCTCCCTGATCTTGGGCGCCGTAGCCGTCAGCAGCTGCACCAGCGCGGCCACGTTGCCACGGCCGAGCGCCGACAGCACGCTCTTCTCGTCCTCGCGCAGCGCATCAAGGAGCCCCTCCACAGCCCGGTGCTTCGCCTCGGCGTGCCCAATTTGCAGCCTAGCGAGCAGCTCCCGCACGTCCGTCTGCGAGGCCGCTGCCGCCGCCGCCTCAGCCGGAGGAGACGGAACCGTCGCATCTGACAGAACACCAGTCTTGACAAGCAGCGCGCAGTCCCGGAGGTTGAGGTCCAGCTTCCCGGCGAGAGCGTCGAGGTCGCTCTGCATCTGCAGTTTGCCAGCCTTGGGCGGCTCGCGGCAGAGCACGCCGAGCTCGGCGGCCTCGGCGAGCGTGGCGGCAACGGACTGCAGCAGCTCCCGGCAGAGCGCGTTCTTGGAGAAGCAGGGGTGGCAGGACAGGTCGGACAGGCACGGCGGCACCTTCTCCAGCCTCGCCGCGATCGCCTTCCACCGCCCGCCAAACCCCGTCGCCGCGCGCGCAGCGTCCAGCGCGTCCGGCACCAGGCCCCGCGCCCGCTCGAGCAGCTCCTCCGCCGTCCCGGTCGGCGCGTCCCCGGCCGCGGCCGGACTGCTGTGCAAGCTCATTTCCTGGTCGCACCAGCTACAACACTCAGCCTCGTGATCTGCAGGCATCCACTAGATTAGCGACGCTCCCACCTCAGTCAGTGAAGGAAGGAAGAAGCGGACAAATCATGGAAAAGAAAACAGCGAAGAAGAAGCTAGAAGGGGACACCAGCTACAACACTCAGCCTCGTGATCTGCAGGCATCCACTAGATTAGCGACGCTCCCACCTCAGTCAGTGAAGGAAGGAAGAAGCGGACAAATCATGGAAAAGAAAACAGCGAAGAAGAAGCTAGAAGGGGACACAAGAAGGAATCCTCCGTATTTTAAACGAATCAAAATCAGTCGTGGAAAGCTACTGCTAACCTCATCTAGCAATCTAGCATGCTCTCCGCAGGCCTTTCCATTGCTTTGGGTGGACGAAATGCGAAATCGGAAGGATTAAATGCCGCGGGCGGCGACACACAAGATCAGGAGCTGGTACGATGGCCCTATCAGAAGTCCCAGGCTTTCTCACTTGCTTTTGCACTGTTCGGTAACAGAATAAATTCAGGCTGGAGGCATTCTGAGTTTTGACCCGCGGAATCAGGGCCAGGTAGGTGACGAGTGAATGAGAACAAGCAAATAAATAAATTCAGCAACGGGAGAGATGGCCAAGTGGTGCGAGTAGAACGGAACGGGAGACGTACGAGTACTATAGCATTTGGCTCTGCATGCATGTTACTTCCAAGCATCAAAACAGACTGGCGCGTGCATTTTCTTCTAAGCAATTTTGTTTGAACGTTTGATTCGGCATTAGAGGGGCTGGCTTAAGCCGAGGGCGGCGGTGGGTGCCGTCTGAGGAAAGTTCGCGATCTTAAGCGTAAGCTTGGAGTGCTTAGGACAAAAGGAGCATGATTTGGGTACTCATAATTTTCACACTAGGCTAAGTACTTTCTTGTATTGTAATCCAAAGATCTGGCGCTTTCGTAACACAAAAGAATCATGGGGAAATAATTGCGTGGGGCGACGTATCGTAGACGAGCCGATAAGCCCTCCAAAAAGCTGCATGCCATGTGAAAAAGAAAAAGGCAAAAAAAAACTCTCACCACAACTATATTACGTATACAAATTTTATCACGAGCTTCTAGAGTAGCCACGCATGCACAGAAAGAGATCCTACGGACTTTAACCTGACCCGAGATTAACACTATAGTAGCTAGTAACTATCAGCGGTAGAGGCACGTCTTCTTCTTTGAGTTATAAAAGGAAGCGGGCCCACTTGTCAGCGGGTCATGGAGCGACGCACCGCGCACGCGATCTGCGTAACACGACGTCTTTTTCTCCGTGGCAACAGCTTTCCCTAGAGGTGCGTGCCGTAAGGACACGGTGGGGCCGGCACGTCAGCGGATGAGTGGCGGGGCACCGCATCATGATGAGCCGGATCGGCAGCGTCGCGGGGAACCCAAACGCGGCCGACCGAGCCCGGAGCACACGGCCTCGGGCTCCCGGATCCGAACGCACGGGGTGCTTGGGGTGTGGGCCCGGGGCAGCCTTTCGATTTGCTTTCAGAGAGAGGCGACGCAAAGCCGCACGCGTCATCGGGAGCGGGCAACGCGGTGAATACAGCTGTCGTATTTTGTGCCAGCGACGTGCGAGCGCCGGCGTGGGCAGCGTCGGCGGCTCGGCGCCGGCACGGATGAGGACGGGATTTATTGTCGTCTGACCCGTACTTTTGCTGAAATCGCATAAACGTCCCTACATAGAAAGTTCTGTGGATTTCGAAAATAAGTACGGAGTTTCTCGCAAACTTAGAAAATCCCCAACCTGTAAATTTTCGGATTTTTTTTAGAAAAGGAGCATGATGCATACGGCCGGAAATAAGTCTCTCCCAAATCTCTCTCGTTCCTTTCTCGAACTTACGATCACGCGCCACAATTCGCAAACACTTGCAGGGATATTCTGAAATCTACAATGTGGACGGGACGGACACAGGGAGAAAAAGCCCCGGTGATGCTTAGCTTGGCTTGCAAGGCTACCAAGGGAGCACGGGAAAGTCGGCCGCGAGGAAGCAAAGGCGAAAGGCAACCGGACGCGTATCCACTATCCAGCCCAGAGATCACGTGCAGAAAAAATCAAGGGGAGATGAAGGAAGCAAGCAAGCTAGTTACCTCGCCTTCCGGTCCGCTCGCCTCCGCCGGACGTGCCCCCGCTCGCCCCTGCTCCGTCCCTCCTCCCGACGCCGACCGCCAGCGCGAAGAAACCCACGAGAGCTAGTGCCGCCGCCGCCGCCGCTGCTGCTACGATGAAAATGCCAATCATCAATCAATCAGTTGCCCATCATAAGGGTCAATAGATCACCAGCATTGTATTCCTCAGCGAGTAGGCGTGCGCGCGTGGGAGTGGGAGGAGAGGCGAGAAGAGCAGGGCAGGAGCAAGCAGAGAGGATTGGGGAATGATTAACAAAAACACTCACCACGGCCACCGCGCTGCACTTGTAGCGAGCGAGCCGCGTCCGACAGGTCCCTCTGGCGTCGCGCCGCGCAGTTTCGAGCGAGTCGTTCGGGAGACGGCCTTCCGAATTTATTTCTCTCCGGGCGGACTCGCGCTGCTCTCCTTGGCTGCTAGTTGTTGTGGTGGTGTGTGGGGAGTGGGGGACGAGGAGGTGTTTTGAATTGGGGCGAGGCGGGGCCGTCGGATCGGGGAGGGGGGGCACGTGGGAGTGGGAGGGATGGTGGGGGGTCGGGGACCTGCGGCCGCGGGGATCCGACCGTTTGAGCGCCGCGGGTTTTGAATCGGTGAGTGGCTGCTGCTGGCACTCGCTCGGCGTCCTTTTACGGCTTTTGGCTGACATCCGCTGCAGCTGGAGGCAGGGGGAGTGGGAGGGTTTTTGAATTGAATCCAGGTCGCTGCCGTTTCGACTGTTCTACCCACGAGTGCTTCTCGATCTAGTATTGACACCATCTCACGATGCCATTTGAATAAGCTTGACATCTTGTGGTTGAGGGCGTTTTTTTGGATTCAGCATTAACACGTGGTAACAGGAGAAGAAAACGGAAAGTGTTTTGATCTGAGAAAATCAGTAAAACTAAGTGATATATATAAGTTCTAAAATCACCTTTTAATCGTACGATCACTGTATGTGATGGTTTCATCTTGCGTCGCTGTTCGCAACGGAACCCGTCGCATTATTACATGTGCGCCTCCTTTTTCAGATGAAAGTAGCTTTCAGCTCGTCGCAAAGCTAATTTTAACCACCAGATTTTTCCAATCGCACAACACAAGGCAGGATTAGGTGTCGGTGTCTCATCCGGTCTACCACGTACACGTACAGGTACTTCACGGGTTGGGAATAGGGTACTTTGCATACGAACGCCATGCGATGGCACTGTCTTGTTTGGAGGGATCCGCCCGTCCATCTACCTATCCGTGTCCGGTTGCCGTGCGCCACCATTTATTTGTGGTGCGTACCCATCGGCTGGCGTTGCATACTGTATTTATGACTTGTGATGAGCTTACCAGTCACCGTTCCCTAGTCACATGAGCATTTTTCAGCTCACCTCCTCCCCCTCTTTTGCAGATTCAAACTAGGGAAAGAGTAAATATCCGATGAGAACGCAGCGAACCATGCAAATCTTGTTCAAATGTTCCTTTTTACGACTGTAAGTTGGATCCCTCCCAGAAAACAAGGTCCGACATTTTTATACCCTTGGCAGACCCCCACTGTCCCATTGCTGCCAGTTCACACAAAAGAACGAGTGGACCATTTAACCGATCGATCTCCAGCGCGACAGTAACCACAGGGCGAACATGGTACCACACAGTACAGAATACAGCTTGATGCTTCAACCATATCAGACGGCATGCATTAAACAACGCCGCATGAGACGACCTAAGTAGTAGTAGGTGCATTCTCAAGCTTGTGAGACAACACAGCAGAGGGCTCCTGGGAGAAGCCTTTGGAAGGATGCCCAACTGATGATGCTCTAGAACAAATGATTTCAAGCCGCAGAGAGTTCACAAGAAGCCAAGGCAGATCATGGTCACAGGATGATGATGACGCGTTGAGATCGGCTGATAGGAACCAACCAACCACGCTCTTATTCAGACCACACCTTCAGCTGGATAAGAAGGGGTGGTTATTGTGCTAATTAGACATGTAGTGGCATTATGAGGCCCATCAACTAATACCGCCACTTGCGTGTTCCGCCTCTGCCTCCTTCTCTTGCAAAGTACTCATTCCGAGCACAGACTTGGTATGCCTGTTGGTTACCACAGACTTGAGACATCCATCCACTAAGAGAATCAAAACGTCTGTTCTTGTCCAACTGCAAAAATGAAAGAAACTCGAGAATGACCATGTAAGAATCCGCAATTATCAACTTTAAAAGTAAAATGTTAGTAAGATTGCTAACAATAATCAGACTCCATGAAGCAAGACAAGATGGAATATCATACTACAATAAAAAAATAGTATTTACAGAAGATGCATCATAACATTTAAGGAGATTGGTTTAAACCACCTAATTATGACAGCATATCGGGTTTGTTGAGGGAAAAGGCAAACATGGTAATCTTATCATCATCGCATTCCCCTTTTCACCCTTACTTTTGCATTATGTGGTTGGTTTATTAAGCAAATCATTAGAATTTAAGATTTCCTACTCAGCAGTCACACATGCCAACACTATTGACTAGGTAATAATATGTTGGTAACCATCCATCAAAATAGGAAGGATGGTTTATAGTGACCCCTCTCTAAAATGGGTTAAGTATCAGGTTCATGTTACAAAAAGGACAAATATGGTAAATCATCATCACATTATTTTTTATCCCCTTATTTTGCATTATGGAGTTGGTTTATTATGACAAAAATTTAAGAAGTTGGGAACAAACCATGCTTTTCTTAATGGTCGAAAATTTAAGATTTCCTACTAAGAGCACATGCCAACACTATCAACTAAGGTAGCTTATGTTGGTATCCATCCATCGAAACAGAAACATGGTTTAGTGACCCCTCTAGAAAGGGACCATCCAAGAATAATTTGACTATAACACATGGTAAGACTGAACCAACTTTTGACAAATTAATATATCTCACCGTGAAAATACCTACCTTCCTTGGTAACTAATAAATATGTACAACGCATAGTTGACTCACAAGAACCATCATAACATTTCTACACAAATCTCTACTTCAGCACCAAGAAGCAGTTGTAGTTAATAGTTCTATGATTTATCCCCTTGAGGCAGCAACACCAAACAATTAAAAGAAGACATCAGCAGTACCCATCAAGACATAATCACGTGTACCCAATCAAGCACTACTAAGAAACACGGACTACATACTTTGCATAGACTAGACATCTCATCACATGCCATCCAGGGTACAAACAACATATGAGAAACAGCAGCAGCAGCAGCACCACCAACAACAACAGCAGCAACAGCAGCAGCAACAACAGCAACAACAACAACAGCAACAACAGCAACAACAGCAGCACCAACAGCAGCACCAACAACAGCACCAGCACCACCAACAGCAACACCAACAGCAGCAGCAGCAGCAGCAACAACAACAACAGCAACAGCAACAGCAACAACAACAACAAAGCCTTAAAAACAACAAAGCCTTTCAGTCCCAAACAAATTTGGGGTAGGCTAGAGTAAGAAATACTTACCTTCCTTGGTAACTAATAAATATGTACAACGCATAGTTCGACTCACAAGGACCATCATAATATTTCTACACAAATCTCTACTTCAGCACCAAGAAGCAGTTGTAGTTAATAGTTCTATGATTTATCCCCTTGAGGCAGCAACACCAAACAATTAAAAGAAGACATCAGCAGTACCCATCAAGACATAATCACGTGTACCCAATCAAGCACTACTAAGAAATACGGACTACATACTTTGCATAGACTAGACATCTCATCACATGCCATCCAGGGTACAAACAACATATGAGAAACAGCAGCAGCAACAGCACCAACAGCAGCAGCAGCAGCAACAACAACAGCAACAACAGCAGCACCAACAGTAGCAGCAGCACCAACAGCAACAGCAACAGCAACAGCAACAACAACAACAACAACAACAACAAAGCCTTAAAAACAACAAAGCCTTTCAGTCCCAAACAAATTTGAGGTAGGCTAGAGTAGGAAATACTTACCTTCCTTGGTAACTAATAAATATGTAAAACGCATAGTTCGACTCACAAGGACCATCATAATATTTCTACACAAATCTCTACTTCAGCACCAAGAAGCAGTTGTAGTTAATAGTTCTATGATTTATCCCCTTGAGGCAGCAACACCAAACAATTAAAAGAAGACATCAGCAGTACCCATCAAGACATAATCACGTGTACCCAATCAAGCACTACTAAGAAACACGGACTACATACTTTGCATAGACTAGACATCTCATCACATGCCATCCAGGGTACAAACAACATATGAGAAACAGCAGCAGCAGCAGCACCAACAACAACAGCACCAACAGCAGCAGCAGCAACAGCAACAACAACAACAACAACAACAACAACAACAACAGCAACAATAGCAACAACAGCAGCACCAACAGCAGCACCAACAACAGCAGCAGCACCAGCAACAGCACCAGCAACAGCAACAGCAACAGCAACAACAACAACAACAACAACAAAGCCTTAAAAACAACAAAGCCTTTCAGTCCCAAACAAATTTGGGGTAGGCTAGAGTAGGAAATACTTACCTTCCTTGGTAACTAATAAATATGTACAACGCATAGTTCGACTCACAAGGACCATCATAATATTTCTACACAAATCTCTACTTCAGCACCAAGAAGCAGTTGTAGTTAATAGTTCTATGATTTATCCCCTTGAGGCAGCAACACCAAACAATTAAAAGAAGACATCAGCAGTACCCGTCAAGACATAATCACGTGTACCCAATCAAGCACTACTAAGAAACACGGACTACATACTTTGCATAGACTAGACATCTCATCACATGCCATCCAGGGTACAAACAACATATGAGAAACAACAACAACAGCAACAACAACAACATCACCACCACCACCACCAACAACAACAAAGCCTTAAAAACAACAAAGCCTTTCAGTCCCAAACAAATTTGAGGTAGGCTAGAGTAGGAACCCATAAGATCTTGAAACCTAGTCATGGTTTTGGGACGTGGATAGCTACCTTCCACGCATCCCTGTCCATGGCTAATTCTTTTGGTGATATTCCTGTCCTTCAGGTCTCTCTTTACACGGATTCCTCCCATGTCAAGTTTGGTCTACTCTGACCTCTCTTGACATTATCAGCGCGCTTTAATCTTCCGCTATGCACCGGCACTTCTGGAGGCCTGCGTTGTATATGCCCAAACCATCACAACATGTGAATCTCTGCTACACCTAACTATTGGACATGTCGCCTTTTAGTTGGCCAACAATCTGCACCATACAACATCGCAGGTCAAATCGCCATCCTATAGAACCTACATTTTAGCTTTTGTGGCACTCTCTTGTCACAGAGGACGCCAGAAGCTTGGCACCACTTCATCCATCCGGCTTTGGTTCGATGGCTCACATCTTCATCGATCACTAACCTTCTACAGCATCAACCCCAAATATCAAAAGGTGTCCTCCTGAGGTACCACCTGCCCATCAAGGCTAACCTACTGCTCCTCGTGCCTAGTAGTACTAAAACCGCACCTCATGGACTCAGTTTTAGTTCTACTAAGGCTTAAACCTTTCGATTCTAAAATCTGTCACCACAGCTCTAACTTTCTATTAACCCCCGTCAGACTATCGTCGACTAGCACCACATTATCTGCAAAGAGCATACACCATGGGATATCTCCCTGTATATACTCAGTAGCTCTATTGATGAGGTGTAGCAAAGATACCACATTAGTGTTAAATAACCCCCTTTTAGTGTTAACTGTGTGTGCAAAAAAAAGGATACTATATTGAGGTAGCAAATTCAATATGGAAATGGCATTTACTCAGTAGCTGAAGGACCTAGCTCTATTGGTGAGGTGTGACAATAAATACCCCACCCCCCAGGTTCAGTCCTCTTCAGGTTGAATCTGGATGCCAATTTCCCTTACTTAAATTGAAACCTAGGTATCCATCAGATTACTATAACTTACCTCAAAAGTTATTGGTACATATATACAAGATTGTATTTTACTGCAATATCTGTAATCCTCACAGGTGACAACATTTTGGACAGAAGTGAAAAGCACTTGGAAGATATACGACTAATAAGTGGCCGCCATGCAAATTCTTATATCACTATTAGATTGCAGTAAAGGCTACTCAGTACTCACATGTGGGATATGACACTCAAATTGAAGGTCTAGCTTCTATGTGCTTGGCTATCTAGAGATTAATAACCAGAGTCTGCTTTGCTAACAAGTTCATCAGATCTCTCAATATTGAGGGTCTAGCTACTATGTGATTGCCATGTATGTTTTTTTCAAATATTGTACAAGTTTACAAAAAGGAAATGAGAATGATTTGCTGGTATTTTACAACCCAAGACTGACACAATCATATATTTCAAGCGCTGCTGCTGTGCAAAGTAAAAATGGTTACTGGCGGCAATATAAGTGGAGATTATTCTGAAGAGTCTGAACCATTCTACTGGGTCATATGGTCGTTTTTGGTTGTAACAAGACACATTTGTCACTAAAGTTGTATGTGTTCTGTTAAACTCTGTTATTCCTCGGTTGTAACTTGACAAGGCGCGTAATGCACTCCAGCCAGGTTATGGTCAGTTGGGGCTTTTTACTTTTTGTTGAATGCTGATGTTGGCTGGCCATCGACATACCAGAACTCTGTTCCATTATCAATATGATAGTGAAACCCTGGAGATTATTTCACGTGAGGAAAAACATGCAGCCAAGATAGAAATCCAGGAACAGTATTTTCTGGTTTAAGGCAAATCAAATAAACATATCAAAGTACAGATACCAGTATATAAACATTTAGCTTGCCCATTCAACTATTTTTGTAAGACAATTTGGTTTTCAACCAGTGCTCACAATGAAAATCTTTTCTGCCTACTGATCTCCCAACAAGTGCATAATCCTCTTAGATCGCACCTACCATGTGTCCTTGTCTGAGTTCGCAATGAGTTGCTACAAAAGCAGTCTGCATCAGAGATCAAGCTTCCCGAAGCATGATCTGGTTCGGGTCGCACAGGTTCCTCATAGTCTTGTGATCAAGCGCATTGGCACGCTACCTGGAATGAGAAGGTCATGGTCTGTACCTGTCTATGTGCTTAACGGTCGGAACACAATTCCTGACCTTGTAGGCAATGAGGATGAAGCTCCGCCGATGAACGCCTCCCCGCATCCGTATGAGCTGCCATGCCTGACTGCTGCGCAACAGTGGGCACTTGATCATCAGCGTTGGATGCGGCAGCAAATTGATGTGGACTGGGAACAGCAAGTGCCACAACAACAGCCTGCACAGAATGATGGCTGGGGGGTCTGGCCAGTTGCTCCACCTCCTTACAGAGGGTTCAGTTTCAGAACGCTATTTCAGTATACAGGGCCGTCTCTCATGGATGGAGTGGAGCAAGAAAGTAACATCTCTGATGCTCCCCAGGATGAATGGTCTGTGTACTCTGACATCTCTGAGGCTGCGGATGCGTTGATCAATGGCACACCCACCTCTGGGCTGCGCTTTGTGCGCGCTACTGGTAACTCTCTTGCTGTTGAGGTTCAGGCTGAACTGGGTATCTCTTTTCTGCAGTTCCTTTGGAGGATTTCGTATGGAAGGTACACCCGCTGCATCACTGCTCCAGAGGAAGGCCTGTCGGGTGCTTCTCTCCCCCTGAATCCTCTCGCTGTTTTTATCAATGTGACTGCTGCTGTTGTGGAGGGTGTGCGCTATCTGAATACGCTGGTCCGCCCTTGGACTGACCCGTTGCCTCCTCTCCCGGTTGATATCATTATTCCCTCGGAGATTTGGGCTGCTTATGCCACAACTATCACTTTGGCTGTCCCCGCTGGGTTGATTGGTGGGGGAACCTCCCTGGTGCAGAGCCTGACAATCACAAGGATGGACCCTGACACTCAAGCTGGGGCAGGTGGTGCTGTTGACATCTCTGAAACCTCGACAATTGCCAATGCCAAGCCACTGAACAAGCACCTCCAGAGGATGATCCTTGCGGAGAAGATGCCAATAGATACAACTTGTTTGAGGCGCAGCACCAGGGCAACAAGATACAATGGTTTCAAGATAAATCTTCTCGGTGACGCCAAAAAGCCACAGTCCAAGGTCAAGCCCAGGGGAGCCCCAATGGTTGCCTGTTCATCCAAGGCGACAGATCCCTGCCCAAAGCCACATCTGCAGCCTGCCGCGGGTCTGTCGGACGTTCTGCCCCCGCCAACTCCGATTCAACAGCTGCAGCGTGTGGGCATAGAGCAATGTGGGATACCTGCAGAAGAACTCAGCGCTCAGAAGCTCCTGGCTGGAGATGGGGGTGACGACTCAGCTCTGAACTAAACTGCGATGACGGCTAATAAACACTGGAATGTTCTCTGCTGGAACATTCGTGGAATCAACTCTGAAAAAAAGCAGTTAGCGATTCGTAACGCGATCGAGATTAGTGGTTGTTCAGTAGTTTGCTTTCAAGAAACCAAGCGTGAATCTTTTGATGCGTCTTTTGTTAAACTATTCTGCCCTAAGAAGTTTGATATGTTTGAATTTGTGCCGTCGGTGGGTAATTCTGGGGGTCTGTTAACAGCGTGGATGAGTTCAGTGTTCACGGGTGTATCTGTCTTCTCGGAATCTTTTGCACTTGGCGTTAGACTTACCTCCACTCAGTCTAGTGATGTGTGGACGCTCGTTAACGTTTACGGCCCTTGTTTTGATCCCAATAGAGCACTGTTTACCGCATGGCTCTTTGATCTCCAAATCCCTATTGGGGAAGATTGGCTTGTCTTAGGTGACTTCAACTATATCAGAGCGCCCGATAATCGTAACCGTGGGGGCGGTGATGCTAACGATATGCTAATATTCAACGAATTCATACGAAAGCAGTCGCTGGTGGAACTACCAATCAAAGGACGATCGTTCACTTGGAGTAATATGCAAACTAACCCACTGCTCGAACAGTTAGATTGGCATTTTACCTCTGTTAACTGGGCTGTCAAATTTCCGAACACTGTGGTCATGCCTTTGGGGAAACCCACTTCGGATCATGTGTCGTGCTACGTCAGCATCCAATCCAAAATCCCAAAAACCAAATTATTCCGGTTCGAGGATTACTGGATCAAGCAGCCAGGCTTCTTTGATGTGGTTCAGCGATCGTGGAATAAAAAATGCTACGCCCCAAACACAGCTATGGTTTTGTGCAAAAAACTCAAAACACTTCGGTATGATCTAAAGCAGTGGAGCAAGAGAATCTCGAAGCTGTCTGTGCTGATAGAGAACTGTAACAATGTCCTCTTGGAGATTGATGGCCTTGAGGATCGGCGGCGTTTGTCTGTCCCTGAAGCAAACTTCAGAAAAATCCTCAAAGCTCATCTCTTGCATTTACTGGAATGCAAAAAAGCATATTGGAAGAAGCGGTGTACCGTCAGACAATTCAAGTTTGGAGATGGCAACACCAAATTCTTCCATAGAGTTGCGACCGAGCGCTTCCGCCGAAACAATATTGCCTCTCTGCGCCTGCCGGATGACACTGTTGTTCATGATCATGTGGGCAAAGAGGCTGTTCTTCTCCAAACTTACAAAGAAAGGTTGGGGTGCTCTAGCCCTACCAACATGAAGTTTGATCTGAATCGCATCATCAAGAAAGTGGATGGACTGCAGGTTTTATCTGAGCCCTTTACTAGGGAGGAGATTGATCAAGTGGTCAAGGAGATGCCGTCAGATCGAGCCCCTGGACCGGATGGTTTCAGTGGCAGCTTCATTAAGGCCTGCTGGCATATCATTAAGGAGGAGTTCTATAGACTTTGCTTTGATTTTCATGCAGGTACATTAGACCTGGAAAGTTTGAACTCTGGTTATATTACCCTCATCCCGAAGACGCAGTCGCCGGAGACAGCGGATGACTACCGCACTATAACACTTTTAAACTGTTGTCTAAAGCTGTTGACTAAGCTCCTGGCCAATCGGCTGCAAAAAGTGGTACTTAAGGTTATCCACCGTAACCAGTACGGATTCCTGAGAGGCAGGTCAATCCAAGATTGTGTGGCGTGGGCTTATGAATTCATACACCAGTGCCAAAATTCAAATCGCGAGATTGCCATCCTCAAGCTTGACTTTGCGAAAGCCTTCGATACGATTGAACATGCTCCAATGATACAGATTATGGAATGCATGGGTTTTGACGCCCGTTGGCTTGGGTGGATCCGCTGTTTATTCTCCACCGCCAAATCCTCCGTGCTGCTTAACGGGACCCCTGGTAGGCAGTTCTTCTGCAAGAGAGGCGTACGTCAAGGCGATCCGCTGTCCCCGCTCATCTTCGTCTTGGCGGCTGATCTTCTCCAAGCGGCCATCAATGACGCTTATCGCAGCGGGCAGATTCGGTTGCCGTTGCCGACTGTTGAGGATGATTATCCCGTGATCCAGTATGCGGATGACACTATTCTGGTGATGCCAGCAGATCAGGTGCAAGCGGGAGCGATCAAGTCCATTCTGCAAGATTATGCTTCCTCCATAGGGCTGCGCATCAACTTTCAGAAATCGACGCTGATGACTGTTAATACGGCGGATGATGTAATGGACCGGTTGGCAGAGGTTTTTGGCTGCAAAGTTGGTAAGATGCCGTTCACGTACCTTGGCATGCCGATGGGTACGGCCAGGCCGACGGTGGCTGACCTAATGCCGCTGGTTACATCAGTCGAACGCAGACTATCCACTGCCGCCTCGCTTCTGGACCTGGGGTCAAAACTAACGCTGGTCAACTCGGTGATCACATCCCTGGCGATCTACGCTATGTGCTCCATCAAGCTGCCCCCGAAGATCTTGGAACATCTCGATAAGCTTAGGCGCTATTGTCTCTGGGCGAAGAACACAGAAGATGGCCACAAAGCAATGTCCTTGGCGGCGTGGGGCCTGGTCTGTCGCCCCAAAGAGAAAGGGGGGCTGGGGATCATCGACCTTCAGACTCAGAATCAAGCCCTGCTGATTAAGCAGCTGCACAAATTTTACAACCGCCGTGACGTGCCGTGGGTTAACCTGGTTTGGTCTACGTACTATGAGGGGTTGGTGCCGCACGCAACTGAACCATGCAGATCGTTCTGGTGGCGTGACATCCTCCAACTTACTCCAGCTTACAGGGGGGTCACAACGGTGGAGGTGGGGGACGGGAGCACGGTTCTCTTTTGGAAAGACTTGTGGCATGATCGGATAATCTGCGATAGCCACCTCCGGCTGTTCTCCTTCGCAGCTCACGAAGATGTCTCGGTTCAAGCCTTGCTAACTGCGCCGACTCTCGGACAAAACTTCCAACTACCACTCTCCCCACAGGCCAGCGACGAGCTGCGAGACCTTCAAGGCGATCTTGCCTCAACGGAATTGAGCGAGACTGCAGACGTTTGGAGATGTGTTTGGGGATCGGGAGAGTTTGCCTCCAACAAATTCTATGAGCATTGCTTCCGTGAGGTGGTGGCTGACGATGCGTTCAGATGGATCTGGAAATCAAAATGCACTAATAAGTGGAGGGTTTTTGCATGGCTGCTCCTAGCGGACAGGTTAAACACCAGGAACATGCTAAAAAGGAGAGGTATGAAGCTGCGGGATGACATATATACTTGCCTCTTCTGTGACAATCCGCCTGAAGAGACGGTGGAACATCTCTTCTTCGATTGTGCCTTCAGTAAGATTTGCTGGAGAAAGCTGGGGATCGAATGGACACATGGTAGGAACAGACTCCAGCATGTGCATGAGGCAAGGGGCAGATGGTCAGGGCCCATGTTTATGGAAGTCTTTGTTATTGCGGCTTGGAGCATGTGGAAGGAGCGTAATAACAAGCACTTTCGAGGTGTGCTGCCTACGGTTGATGGTTGGCTCTTAAGATTCAAAAATGACTTTGGTATGATGAGACATAGAGTCAAGGGGGCCTTGGTGCCATTTGTGGACAGTTTTGTTGCTTCCATCTAGCTTGAGAAAAGTTTTCCCTTTTTCATCTTTCTGTACTCTACACACACTTCTCCCTCTGGTGGAATTCCCTGCCACCACCATGTAACCCCAGAGTGGATGTAGATTGTAAGTTGTGTTGGTGAAGTAATATAAAGTCAGTGGGGGGCTGCCCTCACTGTCCTAATCTTTCAAAAAAAAAAAAAAGCAGTCTGCATGCATCATTCTATTGTTCACACCCCAGCCTTACGAATCCAGCTTAGTAGTTCTATACTGCCATCCGGACCACAGTATTTCTGTCAAACTTTAAGGGTGGTTCACTGATTGCCCATTAGCCAATACAAGCTCTCAAATAAATATTTCAGCAACAGCATTGTGCAAATGTCTGGTACTGGGAAGTTTACTTGCTGGCTTGTACAAAACCATTAGGTTCCTACAGAAACTAGACGTTTATATATCTCAAAATAGATAAACTGGAATACCTTGGGTGGTGATGATTTACGCAAGTCGAAATTTATTTGCAACTGTGCTTATCCAAACCATATCTTTCTCACTGTATGCATACTTTGCATTGGAGGCCAACAGGACGACACCTTCAGCTTTTGATTCACCGTTAGCTGGATCAGGGTTGCTCAAAATTGGTTGTGCCAACACAGAAAGAATTCCTTGTGGTAGAATATTCCCAAGCTGAGTGTCTGATGAAACCAGCACGGTTGGTCTATATAAGACACATATAATTGAAAAATATGAAACAAGGAGAAAAGCAGTGAGACAGATATTTTATAAGCATCTAAAATCACAAAGGAAAACAAAAACACAATTTTCACCAGTCAACTAGACATCCGGTAGTCCTATTCCTAAGCTAGCATAATACAAATAACCTCACATATACAAAAGCACTCAAACCAATTGTTATAAAAGTTGCCAAGAATTTCAGTGCAATTATTGATCGAAGGCAAGAGACAAGAGGGTATGGTGCTTCATCTGAACTATAATAACTCTACAAATACACATCTTTGATGCTTGATACAAGCAAAAGGTCGCCTAGAATGACCCCTGCAATCAATGAGGGCAAGAAAATAATATTGATTGGATAGCTAAACCAAAACCTTTAGCACAAACTTAGAAGAAACATGCTCTTGTAGGCAGGAGAGAATGATGCACTTACCAGAAAAATTAGGAATGTACAAAGCACTGCTCAAATTGTCAAGTCCAGCTTGTTCCATCTGACTCTTGAACCAATCAATCATTGCATATTTGGAAATATCTGCAGGAGGATCCCAGTATCCTCGGATGCACAACACATTGTCAATTGCTATGAGCTGGCACAAAGCAAAAAACCAAGGTGAGACATCTAACCAGTAGCAGATCATGCTACACATTATCACACAATTGACAATTGCATAACAACCAAACATTGTTACCCATGCAATTGCTTCATAATGCATATCTTTAACTGCTAGATAGTACCTTACATTATCCACTATTCATACACAAATAAAAGATCCTGTAAAAAAATACACCAAGAAAAGAAGCAACCTCAACCAAAAAGTACATGACTTCCTAGAGTGCATGCAGTTAATCCTGTCTGGATTTAACTGCTAGTAAATAAAAACACAATTAGATTAGTAAGGTGAACATAATGTCAATATATTTCTCGTTGAGATTAATTTCATAGTATAAAATTTCATAATTCCATTGACATATCGTGCATACAAAGAGAAACGGTCAAAGATACATGTTGGATACCATGTCAGTGTCTAAGACCATCTATTTCTGAACGGACAGGGTACTAAACATACGCCAGAAAGAAGCAAACTCAACCAAACACTACATTGCAACAGTCCTAGTGATGTCTACAGTAACTCGATTTTTTTCCTCTGCAGTTACTATTTGCCGGCAAGCTAGGATAACATGGCTTAAGGTTGACAAAAAAAAATAAGGCATGAGACTATCAAAGCCACAAAGATAAAAATTCTAAATATTTAAGTTTGTCTACAACAGCTTGAATCTGAAGCATAAGTACCCGGAAAAAACCTGCCTGCTTAAGGCATCTCGGTCGGCTCCCACCGAGAATTCAATACTGGTTCAAGTCTATATGGCTGGGAAACACCTAAAAGAACATACCACTGATGTGGTGTTTGTGTTCTGCAGCAGAACATATGTCGCCCAGGCCATATCCTCTTTCTGCGCCGTTGACAGATCATCAGGAATCACAAACACCTGCCTGCTTCCTTCAGGCAACGGCACACGGCTGGAAGCACCAGCACCCTACAGCAATCAAATTCCCAAGTCATACTCACTTCCCGGCATTCACCGTGCGAACCCAATGTACCATTCGTGCCAACACATTGACGCATCTCACCTCTAGGAAGCGCCCGAGGTACGGCAGCGCCGCTGAGAACGCGGCCAGGCACAGCCCCAGAGCCTCCGACCTCTGCGATTTCGCGTAACCGGTTAGTCAGGCATGTGAGTTATGGCTGGGCATTATCAGGGTGAAGTTGCAGAGGTAACAGACGAGCTGCGCGGGGGTTGGGGACGGCGAGAGGAGGTGGTTGAGGAGGACGAGGGCGCCGAAGCCGAGGCCTATCCACCGCGGGAGGTACGACTCGTCCAGCCCGGGGATCCCTGCGATAGTGCAGCGCCGCGTGTGAGATAACGGAAAACGCGCCATTCGAGTGGTTCAGAGCGACCAGCTCGGCGGCGGATGGAGGCCGGGCGGCGGGGGAGGAGGGTACCGAGGGTGAAGCGGAGGACGGAGAGGTTGACCTGCTGCGGAGGGTCGGAGTTGGAGGCGCGCACGCGCACGCGGGCGGAGAGGGGACGGCGGCGGGGTGTGGTTGCGAGTTGCCGGACGAAGAAAGCTTGCGCGGTGGTGGGGGGAGGCTGTAGGTGGAGAAGAAGCGGTGGTGCACGGACAAGGAGAGCCATGGCGGATGGGTGGAGGCAGGTCGCAGCGGCTGCGCTATGCAAGTCCTGGGCTCTGCGCACCCTCAAGTTACAGGCTCCGAATGTCGCAAATTGTGGCCTACAGGTACAACAAGTCCAAAGGGCCGAAGCCCCCCAATGCGGCAATGCCACGAGGCCTGCTGTTAGGGCGCTGGGTTTAGCCCAACTAATCAACTGTTAACAACTAGGGGCCTCCACAAGGGTCACTTATTTAGTCTTAGAGTGCATCAAACAAAGAAAAATCTTCGAATTCAAGAACGACTACCGATTACTAAACTTTGATTTTGTCTTTTTGTTATAAAAATCTAATAATTCTTTATTAAACTTTAAAAAATAGTGTGTCCAGCCATCGTCACATGTCATATGTTGGACGCTCCTTCTGAATTTTGATTTTGATTTTATTTTTATTTTTCCCTATGTATTTTGGGGTTTTAGATGAGGTTTTTTCATGTTTTTTGGATTTTTGCCTGGTTTTTCTAGGGTTTCGAGAAAAAAATAGTTTAAAATTATCATTTTTGTGAACCATAGCCATGTTTAGAAAAATAAATAAATGTGTGCTTCTACGAGAACAAACGTGTTTCTGGTGAAGCACAGATTTGCTTTCATGAAAATATAGACTGTGAATCCACGAGAAGCATATATGTGCTTCCACGAAAAGCATGGATGCGCTTCTACGAGAGAGAAAAAATATTTTTTTCGAGAGAAGCATAACATGTGCTTCCGTTGATTCCACGAGATGCACAAATGTCCTTCTATGAGAACCACAGATGCACTTTCAAGAGAAGCACAACCTTGAACTCTACAAGAAATGTCTTTCCCATAGTCCTTCCAAAACAAAAGTGAAAACCGCAACCATACTACTGGGTTTAAGTTTTTTGGGGTATTAATTTTTTTTCTTTTGTTGGATTTATAGTTCATTTTTAATTTATTTTCCGATTCTTGATGTCTACTACGCGACTTTATTCTGGTAGACGTTATTGGGCCTTCAAGTGCAGAGTATTGTAGGACAGTAACAAATTTTCCTCAAGTGGATGACCTAAGGATTATCAATCCGTGGGAGGCGTAGGATGAAGACGGTCTCTCTCAAACAACCCTGCAACCAAATAACAAAGAGTCTCTTGTGTCCCCAACACACCTAATACATTGGTATATTGTATAGGTGCACTAGTTTGACAAAGAGATGGTGATACAAGTGTAATATGGATGGTAAATATAGGTTTTTGTAATCTGGAAATATAAAAACAGCAAGGTAGCAAGTAACAAAAGTGAGCGAAAACGGTATTGCAATGCTTGAAAACAAGGCCTAGGGTTCATACTTTCACTAGTGCAAGTTCTCTCAACAATAATAACATGATTAGATCATATAACAATCCCCCAACGTGCAACAAAGAGTCACTCTAAAGTCACTAATAGCGAAGAATAAACAAAAAGATTATTGTAGGGTATGAAACCACCTCAAAGTTATTCTTTCTGATCGATCTATTGGGCTATTCCTATAAGTGTCACAAACAGCCCTAGAATCCATACTAAAATAACACCTTAAGTCACACATCAACCAAAACCCTAATGTCATCTAGATACTCCAATGACACCACAAGTATCTGCGGGTTTGATTATACGATATGCATCACATAATCTCAGATTCATCTATTCAAACCAACACAAAGAACTTCAAAGAGTGCCCCAAAGTTTCTATCGGAAAGTCAAAACGAAAACGTGTGCCAACCCCTATGCATAAGTTGACAAGGTTACAGAACCCGCAAGTTGATCACCAAAACATACATCAAGTAGATCACGTGAATATCCCATTATCACCACAGATAAGCACATGCAAGACATACATCAAGTGTTCTCAAATCCTTAAAGACTCAATCCGATAAGATAACTTCAAAGGGAAAACTCAATCCATTACAAGAAGGTAGAGGGGGAGAAGCATCATAAGATCCAACTATAATAGCAAAGCTCGCGGTACATCAAGATCGTGCCAAATCAAGAACACGAGAGAGAGAGAGAGAGAGAGATTAAACACAAATCTAGGTTTATTTCTGGGGGTTTCTGTATTTATAGGAATTTTTAGCGTTGAGAACAAGTCAGGGGGGTCCACGAGTCAACGACAAGGACCGAGGACGCACCCCAGGGGGTAGGGCGCGCCCTCAAACCTTGTGGTTGGCTCAGGACTCTTCTGGCCCAACTCTTTTGCTTCGGGGGCTTCTTCTGGTCCATAAAAAATCACCGTAAATTTTCAGCTCGTTTGGACTCCGCTTGATATTGCTTTTCTGCGAAACTTAAAAACAAGAAAAAAAAACAGAAACTGGCACTGGGCTCTAGGTTAATAGGTTAGTCCCATAAATCATATAAAATAACATATAAATGCATATAAAACATCCAAGATAGATAATATAATAGCATGGAACAATAAAAAATTATAGATACGTTGGAGACGTATCAAGCATCCCCAAGCTCTGCTCGTCCTCGAGTAGGTAAATGATAAAAAAAGAATTTTTGATATGGAATGCTAGCAAGTGCACAAGTTTGATCAATGATAATTTCAAGCATTTTTTCTAGCATCATTATATATCATAACAGTAGCTCATATGATAAAGCTTCTCATGGTCAAGTAACAAGTTATTCACATGTTAAAGTATAGATCATAATCTTTATCAAAAACTAACAAACTATGTTCTCAATCATCAAACAATTGCAATTCATCTTATTTCCAGGAAGAGTTTATGTAAGAGCTTTGATTTAGCAAATCCCACATACTCAACTATCATATAGTCTTCCATGATTGCTACCACTCAAAGCATATTTTTAGAACAAATAGCATCCATCAAACACAGAGAAAGATAGGGGCTTAATGTTTCGCCTCCCAACTTATTTATCATATAGATAATTGTCAGCAATAATAATTCATGATCAAATATATTTGAATGGCCATATATGCTTAGATCTTTCCACACCACATGATGCTTGCCAGCTAAAGAGTAGGTTGGAATGAGAAGGAATACTACTGACTCTTGCATAAAAGCCCTGTTCAAGAATTCATCCGATTAACCAGTTAACTTGCCGATTAATCCCTACTCATAGGGTCCCCGAGTAGCCGATTACCCGATAAGTCGTCCGATTAATTGATTAAATGAGCGATTAACTTGCCGATTAGCCTATTAATCCCCTACTCACCAGCCGACCGAGCAGCTACCAGTTAACGATTTCCTCAACGATGCATAAAAGTAAAAGATAGTCCCTTCACAGAGGGAAGCAGGGATTTGCAGAGGTGCCAGAGCTCGAAGCTTTTAAAACAGAGATGAAAATAATTTTGAGAGGTATGATTTCATTGTCAACATAACAACCAAGAGTTACCAATATCTTCCATACTGGATACATTATAGGCATTCCCAAACAGAAAGGTAAAGATTTTACTCCCCCTCCACCAACAATCACATTCCACGGCTGGTCTGAAACAACGGGTACCGTCCAACTATCAACAATCCTGGGGGAGTTTTGTTTAATTTATTTGTGATTTTGATTTGAGCATGGAACTGGGCATCTCAGTTACCAACCATTTTCTCGTGAATGGTGAGTGGAGTCCACTCATTGTGAGAATAACCCACCTAGCATGCTGACAGCCCCTAGTCGCTACATGAGCGATTTGGGCATACAGAACATATTACTATTTAAGGGTTTAGAGTTTGGCACATGCAAATTTACTTGGAACGGTAGGTAAATACGGCATATAGGTACATATGGAGGACACTCATGGAAGAAACTTGGTTCAAGGATTTTGGATGCACAAGTAGTGTTCCCGCTTAGTACAGAAATTTTGGCCAGCAAAAGATTCTAAATAGCAAGCACCACATGTTGGAGGATCCATAACAATATAACTTCTATACAAATATACCCAAGCATAACTCATTATGTTGTCTTCCTTGTCCAACTTCAACTAATTTGCTCAAGTTTGAAAATAATTAATGGGGCTCACAATCATAAAAGATGTCCAAGATGCCGGGGAACGTAGTAATCTCAAAATTTTCCTATGCACACGCAAGATCATGGTGATGCATAGCAACGAGAGGGAAGAGTGTTGTCTACGTACCCTCGTAAACCGTAAGTGGAAGCGTTATGACAACGCGGTTGATGTAGTTGTACGTCTTCACGATCGACCGATCCTAGCACCGAAGGTACAGCACCTCCGCGATCTGCACACGTTCGGCTCGGTGACGTCCCACGAACTCACGATCCAGTAGAGTGTCGGGGAAGAGCTTCGTCAGCACGACGGCGTGATGACGGTGATGATGATGCTACCGGAACAGGGCTTCGCCTAAGCACCGCTACGATATGATCGAGGTGGATTATGGTGGAGGGGGGCACCACACACGGCTAAGAGATCAATTATCAACTTGTCTATGGGGTGCCCCCTCCCCCGTATATAAAGGAATGGAGGAGGGGGAGGGGCGGCCTCCTTGGCGCGCCGCAAGGGGAATCCTACTCCCACCAGGAGTATGATTCCCCCCCTTCCCTAGTTGGATTAGGAGAGAAGGAAGGGGAAGGAAGGAGGAAGGAAAGGGGGCGGCCCCCCTCCCAATTCGGATTGGGCTTGGGGGCCCTCCTTTGCTCCCTTCTCCTCTCTCTCACTATGGCCCGATAAGGCCCATATACCTCCTGGGGGGTTCCGGTAACCTCCCGGTACATCGGTAAGTGCCCGATCTCACCCGGAACCATTCCGATGTCCAAATATAGCCGGCCAATATATTGATCTTTATGTCTCGACCATTTCGAGACTCCTCGTCATGTCCGTGATCATATCTGGGACTCTGAACTACCTTCGGTACATCAAAACACATAAACTCATAATACGATCGTCACCAAACGTTAAGCGTGCGGACCCTACGGATTCGAGAACTATGTATACATGACCGAGACACGTCTCCGGTCAATAACCAATAGCGGAACCTGGATGCTCATGTTGGTTCCCACATATTCTATGAAGATCTTTATCGGTCAAACCACATAACGATATACGTTGTTCCCTTTGTCATCGGTATGTTACTTGCCCAAGATTTGATCGTCGGTATCTCAATACCTAGTTCAATCTCGTTACCGGCAAGTCTCTTTACTTGTTCTGTAATGCTACATCCCATAACTAACTCATTAGCTACATTGCTTGCAAGGCTTATAGTGATGTACATTACCGAGAGGGCCCAGAGATACCTCTCCTACAATCGGAGTAACAAATCATAATCTCGATCTATGCCAACTCAATAAACACCATCGGAGACACCTGTAGAACACCTTTATAATCACCCAGTTACGTTGTGACGTTTGGTAGCACACAAAGTGTTCCTCCGGTATTCGGGAGTTGCATGATCTCATAGTCAAAGGAACATGTATGAGTTATGGAGAAAGCAATAGCAACAAACTAAACGATCATCGTGCTAAGCTAACGGATGTGTCAAGTCAATCACACCATTCTCTAATGATGTGATCCCGTTAATCAAATGACAACTCATGTCTATGGTTAGGAAACATAACCATCATTGATTCAACGAGCTAGTCAAGTAGAGGCAAACTAGTGACACTCTGTTTGTCTATGTATTCACACATGTACTAAGTTTCCAGTTAATACAATTCTAGCATGAATAATAAACATTTATCATGATATAAGGAAATATAAATAACAACTTTATTATTGCCTCTAGGGCATATTTCCTTCAGTCTCTCACTTGTAGTAGAGTCAATAATCTAGATTACATTGTAATGATTCTAACACCCATGGAGTCTTGGTGTAGATCATGTTTTGCTCGTGAGAGAGGCTTAGTCAACGGGTCTGCAACATTCAGATCCGTATGTATCTTGCAAATCTCTATGTCTCCCACCTTGACTTGATCGCGAATGGAATTGAAGCGTCTCTTGATGTGCTTGGTTCTCTTGTGAAATCTGGATTCCTTTGCCATGGCAATTGCACCAGTATTGTCACAAAAGATTTTCATTGGACCTGATGCACTAGGTATGACACCTCGATCGGATATGAACTCCTTCATCCAGACTCCTTCATTTGCCGCTTCCGAAGCAGCTATGTATTCCGCTTCACACGTAGATCCTGCCACGACGCTCTGCTTGGAACTGCACCAACTGACAGCTCCACCATTTAATAAAAACACGTATCCGGTTTGTGACTTAGAGTCATCTGTATCAGTGTCAAAGCTTGCATCGACGTAACCATTTATGATGAGCTCTTTGTCACCTCCATATACGAGAAACATATCCTTAATCCTTTTCAGGTATTTCTGGATATTCTTGACCATTGTCCAGTGATCCACTCCTGGATTACTTTGGTACCTCCCTGCTAAACTGATAGCAAGGCACACATCAGGTTTGGTACACAGCATTGCATACATGATAGAGCCTATGACTGAAGCATAGGGAACACCTTTCGTTTTCTCTCTATCTTCTGCAGTGGTCGGGCATTGAGTCTAACTCAACTTCACACCTTGTAATACAGGAAAGAACCCTTTCTTTGCCTGATCCATTTTGAACTTCTTCAAAACTTTATCAAGGTATGTGCTTTGTGAAAGTCCAATTAAGCGTCTTGATCTATCTCTATAGATCTTGATGCCCAATATATAAACAGCTTCACCGAGGTCTTTCATTGAAAAATTCTTATTCAAGTATCCTTTTATGCTATTCAGAAATTCAGTATCATTTCCGATCAACAATATGTCATCTACATATAATATCAGAAATGCTACGGAGCTTCCACTCACTTTCGTGTAAATATAGGCTTCTCCAAAAGTCTGTATAAAACCATATGCTTTGATCACACTATCAAAGCGTATATTCCAACTCTGAGAGGCTTGCACCAGTCCATAAATGGATCGCTGGAGCTTGCACACTTTGTTAGCACCTTTTGGATCGACAAACTTCTGGTTGCATCATATACAACTCTTCTTTAAGATATCCATTAAGGAATGTAGTTTTGACATCCATTTGCCAAATTTCATAATCATAAAATGCGGTAATTGCTAACATGATTTGGACGGACTTAAGCGTCGCTACGGGTGAGAAGGTCTCATCGTAGTCAAGTCCTTGAACTTGTCAAAAACCTTTTGCAACAAGTCGAGCTTTGTAGACAGTAACATTACCGTCAGCGTCAGTCTTCTTCTTGAAAATCCATTTATTCTCTATGGCCTGCCGATCATCGGGCAAGTCAACCAAAGTCCATACTTTGTTCTCATACATGGATCCCATCTCAGATTTCATGGACTCAAGCCATTTTGCGGAATCTAGGCTCATCATCGCTTCCTGATAGTTCGTAGGTTCGTCATGGTCAAGTAACATGACTTCCAGAACAGGATTACCGTACCACTCTAGTGCGGATCTTACTCTGGTTGACCTACGAGGTTCGGTAGTAACTTGATCAGAAGTTTCATGATCATCATCATTAGCTTCCTCACCTACTGGTGTAGGAATCACTGGAACTGATTTCAGTGATGAACTACTTTCCAATAAGGGAGCAGGTACAATTACCTCATCAAGTTCTACTTTCCTCCCACTCACTTCTTTCGAGAGAAACTCCTTCTCTAGAAAGGATCCATTCTTACCAACGAATGTCTTGCCTTCGGATCTGTGATATAAGGTGTACCCAACAGTCTCCTTTGGGTATCCTATGAAGACACATTTCTCTGATTTGGGTTCGAGCTTATCAGGTTGAAGCTTCTTCACATAAGCATTGCAGCCCCAAACTTTAAGAAACGACAACTTGGGTTTCTTGCCAGACAATAGTTCATAAGGTGTCGTCTCAACGGATTTAGATGGTGCCCTATTTAACGTGAATGCAGCCATCTCTAAAGCATAACCCCAAAACGATAGCGGTAAATCAGTGAGAGACATCATAGATTGCACCATATCTAATAAAGTGCGGTTACGATGTTCGGACACACCATTACGTTGTGGTGTTCCAGGTGGCGTGAGTTGCGAAACTATTTCGCATTGTTTCAAATGAAGTCCAAACTCATAACTCAAATATTCACCTCCATGATCAGATCGTAGAAACTTGATTTTCTTGTTACGATGATTTTCCACTTCACTCTGAAATTCTTTGAACTTTTCAAATGTCTCAGACTTAAGTTTCATTAAGTAGATATACCCATATCTGCTCAAATCATCTGTGAAGGTGAGAAAATAACGATATCCGCCACGAGCTTCAATGTTCATTGGACCACATACATCAATATGTATGATTTCCAATAACTCTGTTGCTCGCTCCATTGTTCCCGAGAACAGAGTTTTAGTCATCTTGCCCATGAGGCATGGTTCGCAAGTACCAAGTGATTCATAATAAAGTGATTCCAAAAGTCCATCAGAATGGAGTTTCTTCATGCGCTTTACACCAATATGACCTAAACGGCAGTGCCACGAATAAGTTACACTATCATTATCAACTCTGCATCTTTTGGCTTCAATACTATGAACATGTGTATCACTACTATCAAGATTTAGTAAAAACAGACCACTCATCAAGGGTGCATGACCATAAAAGATATTACTCATATAAATAGAACAACCATTATTCTCTGATTTAAATGAATAACCGTCTCGCATCAAACAAGATCTAGATATAATGTTCATGCTCAACGCTGGCACCAAATAACAATTCTTTAGGTCTAAAACTAATCCCGAAGGTAGATGTAGAGGTAGCGTGCCGATGGCGAACACATCGACTTTGGAACCATTTCCCACGCGCATCGTCACCTCGTCCTTAGCCAATCTTCACTTAATCCGTAGTCCCTCTTTCAAGTTGCAAATGTTAGCAACTGAACCAGTATCAAATACCCAGGCACTACTGCGAGCATTAGTAAGGTACACATCAATAACATGTATATCAAATATACCTTTCACTTTGCCATCCTTCTTCTCCACCAAATACTTGGGGCCGTTCCGCTTCCAGTGACCAGTTCCTTTGCAGTAGAAGCACTCAGTCTCAGGCTTAGGTCCAGACTTGGGTTTCTTCACTTGAGCAGCAACTGGCTTGCTGTTCTTCTTGAAGTTCCCCTTCTTCCCTTTACCTTTTTTCTTGAAACTGGTGGTCTTGTTGACCATCAACACTTGATGCTCCTTCTTGATTTCTACCTCCGTAGCCTTTAGCATTGCGAAGAGCTCAAGAATCGTCGTATCCATCCCTTGCATATTATAGTTCATCACAAAGCTCTTGTAGCTTGGTGGCAGTGATTGAAGAACTCTGTCAATGACACTGTCACCGGGAAGATTAAATCCCAGTTGAGTAAAGCGGTTGTGGTACCCAGACATTCTGAGTATATGTTCACTGACAGAACTATTCTCCTCCATCTTGCAGCTGTAGAACTTATTGGAGACTTCATATCTCTTAATCTGGGCATTTCCTTGAAATATTAACTTCAACTCCTGGAACATCTCATATTCTCCATGACGTTCAAAACATCGTTGAAGTCTTGGTTCTAAGCCGTAAAGCATGGCACACTGAACTATCGAGTAGTCATCAGCTTTGCTCTGCCAGGTGTTCACAACATCTGGCGTTGCTCCTGCATCGGGTTTGTCACCCAGCGGTGCTTCCAGGACGTAATTCTTCTGTGCAGCAATGAGGATAATGCTCAGGTTACGGACCCAGTCCGTGTAGTTGCTACCATCATCTTTCAACTTAGCTTTCTCTAGGAACGCATTAAAATTCAAAGGAACAACAACACAAGCCATCTATCTACAAGATAGACATGCAAAATACTATCAGGTACTAAGTTCATGATAAATTAAAGTTCAATTAATCAAATTACTTAAGAACTCCCACTTAGATAGACATCCCTCTAATCATCTAAGTGATCACGTGATCCACATCAACTAAACCATGTCCGATCATCACGTGAGATGGAGTAGTTTTCAATGGTGAACATCACTATGTTGATCATATCTACTCTATGATTCACGCTCGACCTTCCGGTCTCAGTGTTCCGAGGCCATATCCGCATATGCTAGGCTCATCAAGTTTAACCCGAGTATTCCGCGTGTGCAAAATTGGCTTGCACCTGTTGTATGCGAACGTAGAGCTTATCACACCTGATCATCACATGGTGTCTCGGCACAACGAACTGTAGCAACGGTGCATACTCAGGGAGAACACTTATACCTTGAAATTTGCTGAGAGATCATCTTATAATGCTGCCGTCAAACTAAGCAAAATAAGATGCATAAAGGATAAACATCACATGCAATCAATATAAGTGATATGATATGGCCATCATCATATTGTGCCTTTGATCTCCATCTCCGAAGCACCATCATGATCACCATCATCACTGGCTTGACACATTGATCTCCATCGAAGCATCGTTGTCGTCTCACCAACTATTGCTTCTACGACTATCGCTACCACTTAGTGATAAAGTAGAGCAATTACATGGTGATTGCATTCCATACAATAAAGTGACAACCATATGGCTCCTGCCAGTTGCCGATAACTGTGTTACAAAACATGATCATCTCATACAATAAAATTTAGCATCATGTCTTGACCATATCACATCACAACATGCCCTGCAAAAACAAGTTAGACGTCCTCTACTTTGTTGTTGCAAGTTTTACGTGGCTGCTACAGGCTGAGCAAGAACCGTTCTTACCTACGCATCAAAAACCACAACGCGGTATAATGATTGCTTTTGATCTTCAGAAAGAACCCTTTTCATTGAATTCGATTCAACTAAAGCTAGAGAAACAGACACCCACTAGCCACCTGTGTGCGAAGCACGTCGGTAGAACCAGTCTCGCGTAAGCATACGCGTAATGTCGGTCTGGGCCGCTTCATCCAACAATGTCGTTGAATCAAGAATCAACTAGTGACGACAAGCAATATGTATATACCCACGCCCACAACTCCTTTGTGTTCTACTCATGCATATAACATCTACGCATAAACCTGGCTCGGATGCCACTGTTGGTGAACGTAGTAATTTCAAATTTTTCCTACGCACACGCAAGATCGTGGAGATGCATAGCAACAAGAGGGAAGAGTGTTTTCTATGTACCCTCGTAGACCGTAAGCAGAAGCATTATGACAACGCGGTTGATGCAGTCGTACGTCTTCACGATCGACCAATCCTAGCACCGAAGGTACGACACCTCCGCGATCTGCACACATTCGGCTCGGCGATGTCCCACGAACTCACGATCCAGTAGAGTGTCAGGGAAGAGCTTCATCAGCATGACGGCGTGATGACTGTGATGATGATGCTACCGGAACAGGGATTCGCCTAAGCACCGCTACGATATGACCGAGGTGGGTTATGGTGGAGGGGGGCACCGCACACGGCTAAGAGATCAATGATCAACTTGTGTGTCTATGGGGTGCTCCCCTCTCCCGTATATAAAGGAGTGGAGGAGGGGGAGGGGGCCGGCCTCCTAGGCGCGCCCCAAGGGGGAGTCTTACTCCCAACTGGAGTAGGATTCCCCCCTTCCCTAGTTGGATTAGGAGAGAAGGGAGGGGAATGAAGGAGGAAGGAAATGAAGGAAATATGCCCTAGAGGCAATAATAAAGTTATTATTTATTTCCTTATTTCATGATGAATGTTTATTATTCATGCTAGAATTGTATTAACCGGAAACATAATACATGTGTGAATACATAGACAACCAGAGTGTCACTAGTATGCCTCTACTTGACTAGCTCGTTAATCAAAGATGGTTATGTTTCCTGACCATGAACAATGAGTTGTTATTTGAGTAACGAGATCACATCATTAGTTGAATGATCTGATTGACATGACCCATTCCATTAGCTTAGCACCTGATCGTTTAGTATGTTGCTATTGCTTTCTTCATGACTTATACATGTTCCTATGACTATGAGATTATGCAACTCCCGTTTGTCGGAGGAACACTTTGGGTGCTACCAAACGTCACAACGTAACTGGGTGATTATAAAGGAGCATTACAGGTGTCTCCAAAAAGTAGATGTTGGGTTGGCGTATTTCGAGATTAGGATTTGTCACTCCGATTGACGGAGAGGTATCTCTAGGCCCTCTCGGTAATGCACATCACATAAGCCTTGCAAGCACTGCAACTAATATGTTAGTTGTGAGATGATGTATTACGGAACGAGTAAAGAGACTTGCCAGTAACGAGATTGAACTAGGTATTGGATACCGACGATCGAATCTCGGGCAAGTAACATACCGATGACAAAGGGAACATCGTATGTTGTTATGTGGTCTGACCGACAAAGATCTTCGTAGAATATGTAGGAGCCAATATGGGCATCCAGGTCCCGCTATTGGTTATTGACCGGAGACGTGTCTCGGTCATGTCTACATTGTTCTCGAACCCGTAGGGTCCGCACGCTTAAGGTTACGATGACAGTTATATTATGAGTTTACATGTTTTGATGAACCGAAGGAGTTCGGAGTCCCGGATGAGATCGGGGACATGACGAGGAGTCTCGAAATGGTCGAGACGTAAAGATTCATATATTGGATGATATGGTTAGGCCAAGGGGTCAAGCTCATGAGGCTTTAGATCGGTGCAAAAAGGAGTTTTGCGGAGGCCAGGGGGCCAAACGCCGGAGACCCTGGCGTCTGGCCCTGGGCCAGACGCCGAGGCCCATGGCGTCTGGGCCAGACGCCAAGGATTGTGGCGTTTGGTCCTGGAGTCCGAGTGGGACTCTTGTCTTTCGGGCAAAACCGACTTTGAGGAGGCTTTTGCTCCAAGTTTCGACCCCGGGGCTCAACATATAAATAGAGGGGCAGGGCTAGCACAAAAGAGACAACAAGTTGATCCACGTGATCTATTCCTTAGCCGTGTGTGGTGCCCCCTGCCACCATATACCTCGATAATACTGTAGCGGAGTTTAGGCGAAGCCCTGCTGCTGTAGTTCATCAAGATCGTCACCACGCCGTCGTGCTGACGGAACTCTTCCCCGACACTTTGCTGGATCGGAGTCCGGGGATCGTCATCGAGCTGAACGTGTGCTCGAACTCGGAGGTGCCGTAGTTTCGGTGCTTGATCGGTTGGATCGTGAAGACGTACGACTACTTCCTCTACGTCGTGTCATCGCTTCCGCAGTCGGTCTACGTTGGGTACGTAGACAACACTCTCCCCTCGTTGCTATGCATCACATGATCTTGCGTGTGCGTAGGAAATTTTTTGAAATTACTATGAAACCCAACAGTGGCATCCGAGCCTAGGTTATTTATGTTGATGTTATATGCACGAGTAGAACACAAGTGAGTTGTGGACGATACAAGTCATACTGCCTACCAGCATGTCATACTTTGGTTCGGCGGTATTGTTGGACGAGACGACCCGGACCAACCTTACGCGTACGCTTACGCGAGACCGGTTCCCTCGACGTGCTTTGCACATAGATGGCTTGCGGGCGACTGTCTCTCCAACTTTAGTTGAACCGAGTATGGCTACGCCCGGTCCTTGAGAAGGTTAAAACGGAGTCTATTTGACAAACTATCGTTGTGGTTTTGATGCGTAGGTGAGATTGGTTCTTACTTAAGCCCGTAGCAGCCACGTAAAACATGCAACAACAAAGTAGAGAACGTCTAACTTGTTTTTGCAGGGCATGTTGTGATGTGATATGGTCAAGGCATGATGCTGAATTTTATTGTATGAGATGATCATGTTTTGTAACCGAGTTATCGGCAACTGGCAGGAGCCATATGGTTGTCGCTTTATTGTATGCAATGCAATCGCGATGTAATGCTTTACTTTATTACTAAACGGTAGTGATAGTCGTGGAAGCATAAGATTGGCGAGACAACAACGATGCTACGATGGAGATCAAGGTGTCGCGCCGGTGACGATGGTGATCATGACGGTGCTTCGGAGATGGAGATCACAAGCACAAGATGATGATGACCATATCATATCACTTATATTGATTGCATGTGATGTTTATCTTTTTATGCATCTTATCTTGCTTTGATTGACGGTAGCATTATAAGATGATCTCTCACTAAATTATCAAGAAGTGTTCTCCCTGAGTATGCACCGCTGCCAAAGTTCGTCGTGCCCAGACACCACGTGATGATCGGGTGTGATAAGCTCTACATCCATCTACAACGGGTGCAAGCCAGTTTTGCACACGCAGAATACTCAGGTTAAACTTGACGAGCCTAGCATATGCAGATATGGCCTCGGAACACGGAGACCGAAAGGTCGAGCGTGAATCATATAGTAGATATGATCAACATAACGATGTTCACCATTGAAAACTACTCCATCTCACGTGATGATCGGTCATGGTTTAGTTGATTTGGATCACGTAATCACTTAGAGGATTAGAGGGATGTCTATCTAAGTGGGAGTTCTTAAATAATATGATTAATTGAACTTAAATTTATCATGAACTTAGTCCTGGTAGTATTTTGCAAATTATGTTGTAGATCAATAGCTCGCGTTGTTGCTTCCCTCTGTTTATTTTGATATGTTCCTAGAGAAAATTGTGTTGAAAGATGTTAGTAGCAATGATGCGGATTGGATCCGTGATCTGAGGTTTATCCTCATTGCTGCACAGAAGAATTATGTCCTTAATGCACCGATAGGTGACGGACCTATTGCAGGAGCAGATGCAGACGTTATGAACGTTTAGCTAGCTCAATATGATGACTACTTGATAGTTTAGTGCACCATGCTTAATGGCTTAGAATCGGGACTTCAAAGACGTTTTGAACGTCATGGACCATATGAGATGTTCCAGGAGTTGAAGTTAATATTTCAAGCAAATACCCGAGTTGAGAGATATGAAGTCTCCAACAAGTTCTATAGCTAAAAGATGGAGGAGAATCGCTCAACTAGTGAGCATGTGCCCAGATTGTCTGAGTACTACAATCGCTTGAATCAAGTGGGAGTTAATCTTCCAGATAAGATAGTGATTGACAGAATTCTCTAGGCACCATCACCAAGTTAGTAGAACTTCGTGATGAACTATGATATGCAAGGGATAACGGAAACGATTCCCAAGCTCTTCGTAATGCGGAAATTGACGAAGGTAGAAATCGAGAAAAAAACATCAAGTGTTGATAGTAGACAAGACCACTGGTTTCAAAGGGCAGAGGGAAGAAGAGGAACTTCAAGAAGAACAGCAAGCAAGTTGCTGCTCAAGTGAAGAAGCCCAAGTCTGGTCCTAAGCCTGAGACTAAGTGCTTCTACTGCAAAGGGACTGGTCACTGGAAGCGGAACTACCCCAAGTGATTGGCGGATAAGAAGGATGGCAAAGTGAACATAAGTATATTTGATATACATGTTATTGATGTGTACTTTACTAGTGTTTATAGCAAACCCTTAGTATTTGATACTAGTTCAGTTGCTAAGATTAGTAACTCGAAATGGGAGTTGCAGAATAAACAGAGACTAGTTAAGGGTGAAGTGACGATGTGTGTTGGAAGTGGTTCCAAGATTGATATGATCATCATCGCACACTCCCTATAATTTCGAGATTAGTGTTGAACCTAAATAAGTGTTATTTGGTGTTTGCGTTGAGCATGAATATGATTTGATCATGTTTATTGTAATACGGTTATTCATTTAAGTAAGAGAATAAATTGTTGTTCTGTTTACATGAATAAAACCTTATATGGTCACACACCCAATGAAAATAGTTCGTTGGATCTCGATCATAGTGATACACATAATCATAATATTGAAACCAAAAGATGCAAAGTTAATAATGATAGTGCAACTTATTTGTAGCACTGCCGTTTAGGTCATTTTGGTGTAAAGCGCATGAAGAAACTCCATGCTGATGGGCTTTTGGAATCACTTGATTATGAATCAGTTGATGCTTGCGAACCATGCCTCATGGGCAAGATGACTAAGACTCTGTTCTTCGGAACAATGGAGCGAGCAACAGATTTGTTGGAAATCATACATACTGATGTATGTGGTCCGATGAATATTGAGGCTCGCGACAAATATCATTATTTTTTGATCTTCACAAATGATTTGAGTAGATATGAGTATATCTACTTGATGAAACATAAGTCTGAAACATTTGAAAAGTTCAAAGAATTTCAGAGTGAAGTGAAAAATCATCGTAACAAGAAAATAAAGTTTCTACGATCTGATCGTAGAGAAGAGTATTTGAGTTACGAGTTTGGCCTTCAGTTAAAAACAATGTGAAATAGTTTCACTACTCATGCCACCTGGAACACCACAATGTAATGGTGTGTCCGAACGTCATAACCGTACTTTATTGGATATAGTGCAATCCATGATGTATCTTACCGATCTACCACTATCGTTTTGGGGTTATGCATTAGAGATAGCTGCATTCACGTTAAATAGGGCACCATCAAAATCCGTTGAGACGACGCCTTATGAACTGTGGTTTGGAAAGAAACCAAAGTTGTCGTTTCTTAAAGTTTGAGGTTGCAATGCTTATGTGAAAAAGTTTCAACCTGATAAGCTCAAAATCGGAGAAGTGCGTCTTCATAGGATACCCAAAAGAAAAATGTTGGGTACACCTTCTATCACAGATCCGAAGGCAAATTCGTTGCTGAGAATGGATCCTTTCTAGAGAAGGAGTTTCTCTCGAAAGAAGTGAGCGGGAGGAAAGTAGAAAACTTGATAAGGTAATTGTACCTTCTCCTTTATTGGAAAGTAGATCATCACAGAAATTTGTTCCTGTGACTCCTACACCAATTAGTGAGGAAGCTAATGATGATGATCATGAAACTTCAAATCAAGTTACTACCGAATCTCGTAGGTAAACCAGAGTGAGATCCGCACCAGAGTGGTATGGTAATCCTGTTCTGGAAGTCATGTTACTAGACCATGACGAACTTGCGAACTATGAGGAAGCGATGATGAGCCCAGATTCCGCAAAATGGTTTGAGGCCATGAAATCTGAGATATGATCCATGTATGAGAACAAAAGTATGGACTTTGATGGATTTGCCCGATGATCGGCAAGCCATAGAAAATAAATGGATCTTCAAGAGGAAGACATACGCTGATAGTAGTGTTACTATCTACAAAGCTAAAATTGTCGCAAAAAGGTTTTCGACAAGTTCAAGGTGTTGACTACGATGAGAGATTCTCACTCGTATCTATGCTTAAAGTCTGTCCGAATCATGTTAGCAATTGCCGCATTTTATGAAATCTGGCAAATGGATAAACAAAACTAAATTCCTTAATGGATTTAATAAAGAAGAGTTGTATACGATGCAACTAGAAGGTTTTGTCAAATCCGAAAGGTGCTAACAAAATGTGCAAGCTCCAGCGATCCATCTACGGACTGGTGCAAGCATCTCGGAGTTGGAATATACGCTTTGATGAGTTGATCAAAGCATATAGTTTTATACAGACTTGCGGTGAAGCCTGTATTTACAAGAAAAGTGAGTGGGAGCACTACAACATTTCTGATAAGTATATGTGATTGACATATTGTTGATCGGAAATAATGTAGAATTATTCTGTAAAGCATAAAGGAGTGTTTGAAAGGAGTTTTTCAAAAGAAAGACTTCGGTGAAGCTGCTTACATATTGAGCTTCAAGATCTATAGAGATAGATCAAGACGTTTGATAAGTTTTTTCAATGAGTACATACCTTGACAATATTTTGAAGTAGTTCAAAATGGAGCGGTCAAAGAAAGAGTTCTTGCCTGTATTACAAGGTGTGAAGTTGAGTAAGACTCAAAGCCCGACCACGGCAGAAGATAGAAAGAGAATGAAAGTCATTCCCTATGCCTTGGCCATAGGTTCTATAAAGTATGTCATGTTGTATACCAGATCTATTGTATACCCTGCACTGATTTGGCAAGGGAGTACAATAGTGATCTAGGAGTAGATCACTGGACAGCGGTCAGAATTATCCTTAGTAAAATAAGGATATGTTTCTTGATTATGGACGTGACAAAAGGGTTCGTCGTAAACGGTTACGTCGATGCAAGTTTTTGACACTGATCCAGATGATTCTAAGTCTCAATCTGGATACATATTGAAAGTGGGAGCAATTAGCTAGAGTAGCTCCGTGCAGAGCATTGTAAGACATAGAATTTTGCAAAATACATACGGATCTGAATTTGGCAGGCCCGTTGACTAAGATTCTCTCACAAGCAAAACATGATCACACCTTAGTACTCTTTGGGTGTTAATCACATAGCGATGTGAACTAGATTACCGAATCTAGTAAACCCTATGGGTGTTAATCACATGATGATGTGAACTATCGATGTTAATCACATGGTGATGTGATCTAGATTATTGACTCTAGTGCAAGTGGGAGACTGAAGGAAATATGCCCTAGAGGCAATAATAAAGTTATTATTTATTTCCTTATTTCATGATGAATGTTTATTATTCATGCTAGAATTGTATTAACCGGAAACATAATACATGTGTGAATACATAGACAACCAGAGTGTCACTAGTATGCCTCTACTTGACTAGCTCGTTAATCAAAGATGGTTATGTTTCCTGACCATGAACAATGAGTTGTTATTTGAGTAACGAGATCACATCATTAGTTGAATGATCTGATTGACATGACCCATTCCATTAGCTTAGCACCTGATCGTTTAGTATGTTGCTATTGCTTTCTTCATGACTTATACATGTTCCTATGACTATGAGATTATGCAACTTCCGTTTGCCGGAGGAACACTTTGGGTGCTACCAAACGTCACAACGTAACTGGGTGATTATAAAGGAGCATTACAGGTGTCTCCAAAAAGTAGATGTTGGGTTGGCGTATTTCGAGATTAGGATTTGTCACTCCGATTGACGGAGAGGTATCTCTGGGCCCTCTCGGTAATGCACATCACATAAGCCTTGCAAGCACTGCAACTAATATGTTAGTTGTGAGATGATGTATTACGGAACGAGTAAAGAGACTTGCCAGTAACGAGATTGAACTAGGTATTGGATACCGACGATCGAATCTCGGGCAAGTAACATACCGATGACAAAGGGAACATCGTATGTTGTTATGCGGTCTGACCGATAAAGATCTTCGTAGAATATGTAGGAGCCAATATGGGCATCCAGGTCCCGCTATTGGTTATTGACCGGAGACGTGTCTCGGTCATGTCTACATTGTTCTCGAACCCGTAGGGTCCGCACGCTTAAGGTTACGATGACAGTTATATTATGAGTTTACATGTTTTGATGAACCGAAGGAGTTCGGAGTCCCGGATGAGATCGGGGACATGACAAGGAGTCTCGAAATGGTCGAGACGTAAAGATTCATATATTGGATGATATGGTTAGGCCAAGGGGTCAAGCTCATGAGGCTTTAGATCGGTGCAAAAAGGAGTTTTGCGGAGGCCAGGGGGCCAAACGCCGGAGACCCTGGCGTCTGGCCCTGGGCCAGACGCCGAGGCCCATGGCGTCTGGGCTAGACGCCAAGGATTGTGGCGTTTGGTCCTGGAGTCCGAGTGGGACTCTTGTCTTTCGGGCAAAACCGACTTTGAGGAGGCTTTTGCTCCAAGTTTCGACCCCGGGGCTCAACATATAAATAGAGGGGCAGGGCTAGCACAAAAGAGACAACAAGTTGATCCACGTGATCTATTCCTTAGCCGTGTGCGGTGCCCCCTGCCACCATATACCTCGATAATACTGTAGCGGAGTTTAGGCGAAGCCCTGCTGCTGTAGTTCATCAAGATCGTCACCACGCCGTCGTGCTGACGGAACTCTTCCCCGACACTTTGCTGGATCGGAGTCCGGGGATCGTCATCGAGCTGAACGTGTGCTCGAACTCGGAGGTGCCGTAGTTTCGGTGCTTGATCGGTTGGATCGTGAAGACGTACGACTACTTCCTCTACGTCGTGTCATTGCTTCCGCAGTCGGTCTACGTTGGGTACGTAGACAACACTCTCTCCTCGTTGCTATGCATCACATGATCTTGCGTGTGCGTAGGAATTTTTTTGAAATTACTATGAAACCCAACAGGAAAGGGGGGCGGCCCCCCTCCCAATTCGGATTGGGCTTGGGGGGGTGCCCCCTCCTTTGCTCCCTTCTCCTCTCTCCCACTATGGCCCAATAAGGCCCATATACCTCCCGGGGGGTTCCGGTAACCTCTCGGTACATCGGTAAATGCCCGATCTCACCCGGAACCATTCCGATGTCCAAATATAGTTGTCCAATACATCGATCTTTATGTCTCGACCATTTCGAGACTCCTCGTCATGTCCGTGATCATATCCGGGACTCCTAACTACCTTCGGTACATCAATACACATAAACTCATAATACGATCGTCACCGAACGTTAAGCGTGCGGACCCTACAGGTTCGAGAACTATGTAGACATGACCGAGACACATCTCCGGTCAATAACCAATAGCGGAACCTAGATGCTCATATTGGTTCCTACATATTCTATGAAGATCTTTATCGGTCAAACCGCATAACGATATACGTTGTTCCCTTTGTCATCGGTATGTTACTTGCCCGAGATTTGATCGTCTGTATCTCAATACCTAGTTCAATCTCGTTACTGGAAAGTCTCTTTACTCGTTCCGTAATGCTACATCCCGTAACTAACTCATTAGCTACATTGCTTGCTAGGCTTATAGTGATGTACATTACCGAGAGGGCCCAGAGATACCTCTCCGACAATCAGAGTGACAAATCCTAATCTCGACCTATGCCAACTCAACAAACACCATCGGAGACACCTGTAGATCACCTTTATAATCACCCAGTTACATTGTGACGTTTGGTAGCACACAAAGTGTTCCTCTGGTATTCGGGAGTTGCATGATCTCATAGTCATAGGAACATGTATAAGTTATGGAGAAAGCAATAGCAATAAACTAAATGATCATCGTGCTAAGCTAACGAATGGGTCAAGTCAATCACATCATTCTCTAATGATGTGATCCCGTTAATCAAATGACAACTCATGTGTATGGTTAGGAAACATAACCATCATTGATTCAACGAGCTAGTCAAGTAGAGGCAAACTAGTGACACTCTGTTTGTCTATGTATTCACACATGTACTAAGTTTCCGGTTAATACAATTCTAGCATGAATAATAAACATTTATCATGATATAAGGAAATATAAATAACAACTTTATTATTGCCTCTAGGGCATATTTTCTTCACAAGATAGTATATTTATATGTGAAATCTCTCTTCCTTCAATATTCTTTCATGAATTGTTCAAGTGACCAATACCATGTTTGCTAACTTTCAATAAATTTACCACCTCTACTTCTGATATGTCAAGTCATTACTCCCCATGGTATAAGCATATGAAACATAAATAAATTCAAATTTATGATATTCAATTCATCCAACCATTTACTCATAGGATATAGGTGAAGCATGAGAGTAAATGACAAACTACTCCAAAAAGATATAAGTGAAGATCAATGAGTAGTTGAATAATTATGTAGCTATGTGAAGACTCTCTATCATTTAAAAATTTCAGATCTTAATATTTTATTCTAATAACAAGCAAAAGAAAATAAAAGAAAATGATGCTCCAAGCAAAACTCATATCTTGTGGTGAATAAAAACATAGCCTCAAGTAAAGTTACCGATGAACAAAGACGAAAGAGGGGATGCCATCTGGGGCATCCCCAAGCTTAGGCTCTTGGTTGTCCTTGAATATTACCTTGGGGTGCCTTGGGCATCCCCAAGCTTAGGCTCTTTCCACTCCTTATTCCATAGTCCATCAAAACTTCACCCAAAACTTGAAAACTTCACAACACAAAACTCAACAAAAAATCGCATAAGCTCCGTTAGTATAAGAAAATACATCACCACTTTTGGTTCTGTTGTCAACTCATTCTTTATTTATATTGGTGTAATATCTACTGCATTCGAACTTCTCCATGGTTCATACCCTCTGATACTACTCATGGATTCATCAAAATAAGCAAACATCACAATAAAAACAGAACAGTCTGTAGTAATCTGTAACTCTCGAATACTTCTGTAACTCCAAAAATTCTAAAAAATTAGGACAACCTAGGAAATTTGTGTGTTAATCTTCTGCAAAAAGAATCAGTATTTTATCATGCTTCTTATAAACATGAAAATTATTTTCCTGGGCACAATTTTTTTTGTTTTTCAGCAAGATCAAATCAACTATCACCGTAAGCTTCCCAAAGGTCTTACTTGGCACTTCATTGAAACAAAAGCTATAAAACATGATTAGTACAGTAGCATAATCATGTGAACACACAAAAACAGTAGGTATAAATGTTGGGTTGTCTCCCAACAAGCGCTTTTCTTTAATGCCTTTATAGCTAGGCATGATGATTTCAATGATGCTAACATAAAAGATAAAAATTGAAACATAACGGGAGCATCAAGAAGCATATGACTAACACATTTAAGTCTAACCCACTTCCTATGCATAGGGATTTTGTGAGCAAACAAATTATGAGAACAAGAATCTATTAGCATAGGAAGGTAAAACAAGAAAAACTTCAAAACTTTCAACACATAGAGAGAGAACTTGATATTATTGCAATATGTAAAAGCATATGTTCCTCTCTCATAATAATTTTCAGTAGCATCATGAATGAATTCAACAATATAACCATCACACAAAGCATTCTTTTCATGATTCATAAACATACAAATTTTATTACTCTCCACATGAGCAGAACTCTTCTCATTCGGAATAGTGGGAGTATCATAAGAAACTCGAATACTATATATTGTTTCCACATTAAAAGAATAATGTTCAGAAAAAGGGTAATCATAATTATGACAAGCTTTATAAATATAATCATCACTAATTTTTATAACATAAGTGTCATCACAATAATCATCATAAGTAGCAACTTTGTTCTCATCATAATCAATTGAAACCTCTTCCAAGATAGTGGAATCATTACTAAATAAAGTCATGACCTCTCCAAATCCAATTTTATCATTATAGTAAGATTCAACACACTCCAAAATAGTGGGATAATTATTATCTAAAGTTGACACTCTTCCAAACCGACTTTCATCAATATTACAATCATCATAAATAGGAGGCATGCTATCATCATAATAAATTTGCACATCAAGGCTTGGGGGACTAAAAATATCATCTTCATTAAACATAGCATCCCCAAGTTTGGGACAAACATTAATTGCAGCAAATAAATTCTCGAACATGTCATTCCCATCAAACATAGCATCCCCAAGCTTGGGCCTTTGCATATCATAAGCATAATCACTCTCATCATTAATAGTATGGATAGCACCAATAGTATAGCAATTATTATCATCACAATTTTCTAAGTTGGTGCCAAAAAGATTCTCAAGATTATAACAAGTATCATTACTTTCCCAATCATAATCATCACAATGAGTGATGTAGGCATAACGAGATCATCCTCAATAATTTCTTCGGACATAGTACCATAAGGCAAAGAATCGGTATCATCATCCAGATTTTTTTGATTCACTCTAATGAGGCATAACAATAATAGGAGCAACATCATTTGGGGAAGATACCTTTTTACCTTTGATTCTTCGTCTTTTCTTTTTCTTCTTCATGTCATGTGTGGGTTTAATCAACCTTTTGGAGCTCCTTATTGATGAGATTGGTTGAATAAAAAGCTCCTCCTCGTTACCTGATTCATCATAAGAAAAAATAGGAGGATATTGGGAAACCTCTTCCCCTTCATTATTATTCTCTTCATCTTCTATTTGTTTTCTTGTCTTTAAGTAATTGGCAATATAAGGATTCTCAATGCATTTTACCGCACAATACATATAAATGTCCTTTAGATCAAAATCAAGAAATATCTCAAGATTATATTCTGGAATATATCTAGTTATGCGTTTCATTTCTTCATATCCCAGAAGCAAACTAAGTTCATTATGATGCGTAAGGGAAATCAAGTAATCACAATTTTTGGACACGATTCGATCATGAAACAATTTGCATTGGAGATTTAAATGACAACGTTCATTGCAAAGTTCACAAGGATGGCTAAAATATTAAATTTTTTAGCACAAACATCTAGCCTCTCTTGCAACCATTTAGTTTCTAAATACTTATGCCTCTTGCAAAATCTATCTTCCCTTTTTGGTATGTAACAGCAAACTCTATGCACTCCACAAAAATTGGCATGCTTATAAGAAACATTTTTATCATGACTAGTGCAATTATCATTAGTACTATGGATATTCAAAGAATTCATACTAACAACATTGCAATCATGCTTATCATTCAAAGATTATATGTCAAACATTCTATTGCATTCTTCCTCTAGCACTTGAGCACAATTATTGGAATCCTTATTTTCACGAAAAACATTAAAAAGATGGAGCATATGAGGCAACCTCAATTCCATTTTTTGTAGTTTTCTTTTATAGACTAAACAAGTGATAAAATAAGAAAGTAAAAGATTCAATTGCAAGATCTAAAGATATACCTTCAAGCGCTAACCTCCCCGGCAACGATGCCAGAAAAGAGCTTGATGTCTACTACGTAGCTTTATCCTGGTAGACATTTGATATGTCTCCAACGTATCTATAATTTTTGATTGCTCCATGCTATATTATCTTCTGTTTTGGACATTATTGGGCTTTATTATTCACTTTTATATTATTTTTGGGACTAACCTATTAACCGGAGGCCCAGCCCAGAATTGCTATTTTTTGCCTATTTCAGAGTTTCGCAGAAAAAGAATATCAAACGGAGTCCAAACGGAATGAAACCTTCGGGAACGTGATTTTCGGAACGAACATGATCCAGGAGACTTGGACCCTATGTCAAGCAACCAACAGGGAAGCCACGAGGTAGGGGGGCGTGCCTACCCCCCATGCGCGCCCCCTATTGCTCCACCGTCATACTCCTTCTTCCTATATATACCTACGTACCCCCAAACGATCAGATACGGAGCCAAAACCCTAATTCCATTGTTGTAACTTTCTGTATCCACGAGATCCCATCTTGGGGCCTGTTCCGAAGCTCCGCCGGAGGGGGCATCGATCACGGAGGGCTTCTACATCAACACCATAGCCTCTCCGATGAAGTGTGAGTAGTTTACCTCAGACCTTCGGGTCCATAGTTATTAGCGAGATTGCTTCTTCTCTCTTTTTGGATCTCAATACAAAGTTCTCCCCCTCTCTTGTGGAGATCTATTCGATGTAATGTTCTTTTGCGGTGTGTTTGTTGAGACCGATGAATTATGGGTTTATGATCAAGTTTATCTATGAACAATATTTGAATCTTATCTGAATTCTTTTATGTATGATTGGTTATGTTTGCAAGTCTCTTTGAATTATCAGTTTGGTTTGGCCTACTAGATTGATCTTTCTTGCAATGGGAGAAGTGCTTAGCTTTGGGTTCAATCTTGCGGTGTCCTTTCCAAGTGACAGTAGGGGCAGCAAGGCACGTATTGTATTGTTGCCATCGAGGATAACAAGATGGTTTTTTATCATATTGCATGAATTTATCCCTCTACATCATGTCATCTTGCTTAAAAGCGTTACTCTATTCTCATGAACTTAATACTCTAGATGCATGCTGGATAGCGGTCGATGTGTGGAGTAATAGTAGTAGCTGCAGGCGGGAGTCGGTCTACTTGTCTCGGACGTGGTGCCTATATACATGATCATACCTAGATATTCTCATAATTATGCTCAATTCTGTCAATTGCTCAACAGTAATTTGTTCACCCACCGTAAAATACTTGTGCTCTTGAGAGAAGCCACTAGTGAAACCTATGGCCCCCAGGTCTATCTTCCATCATATTAATCTTCCAACACTTAGTTATTTTCATTGCCTTTTATTTTACTTTGCATCTTTATCATAAAAATACCAAAAATATTATCTTATCATATCTATCAGATCTCACTCTCGTAAGTGACCGTGTAGGGATTGACAACCCCTTATCGCGTTGGTTGCAAGGATTTATTTGTTTTGTGTAGGTGCAGGGACTCGCGCGTAGAATCCTACTGGATTGATACCTTGGTTCTCAAAACCGAGGGAAATACTTACGCTACTTTGTTGCATCACCCTTTCCTCTTCAAGGGAAAACCAACGCAGTGCTCAAGAGGTAGCAAGAAGGATTACTGGCGCTGTTGCCGGGGAGGTCTACACAAAAGTCAACATACCAAGTACCCATCACAAACCCTTATCTCCCGCATTACATTATTTGCCATTTGCCTCTCATTTTCCTCTCCCCCACTTCACCCTTGTCGTTTTATTCGCCTTCTCTTTTCCGCTCACCTTTCTTCTGCCATGTCGGAATCCAAAAGGGTGGGGGGTTCTCTCCTGAGTTTTAGTACTTTGGACAATCCTTCTATTCTCTCTAAACTCATAAATAAAGATGCTATGGAAAGTCCTACCGGGGTTATCAATGAGAATCTCAATAATTTTGATGAAGATGACTCCGGAATTTTTCGTTACTTACTTGATGAATCTTTGAAAGATGCTTGGGATAGACTTTTAAGAATCAGGGCTAGCTATGTGCCTCAATACCAAATTGAAGTTTACTTGAAAAGCTTTTATGTTGCCCTACCTTCTTCTTTTAAGCATGTCTTAGATTCTATATTTGAAGAAGGTTTTCTTGAAGGGGATGTCGTAGACACTTATGAAAAAATCAAAACCATATTTGGGCACCCCATGAATGAGAAAGTTGAATCTACATCTCTTTTGCTCTCTTACCAAAACAAATCTATCAAAGAGATGAAGGCTAGCCTAGATACAAATTTCCGTAACATACTTAATATTTCCTCTACCATTAATAGCCATGTGCTTTATCAAAATATAAAGATTAATTCCATAGATAGCAAGTTTCCTCTTTTCTTTCCTAAGACCAAAGATGGCAATACCTAGATCTATCCTTGTTTTTATGCCTAGCTAGGGGCGTCAAACGATAGCGCTTGTTGGGAGGCAACCCAATTTTATTTTTATTCCTTGATTTTTGATCCTGTTTAGTAATAAATAATTTATCTAGCCTCTGTTTTGGTTGTGTTTTTTGTGTTTAATTAGTGTTTGTGACAAGTAGAACCGTTGGGAAGACTTGGGTAAAGTCTTGTTAATCTTGCTGTAAAAAACAGAAACTTTAGTGCTCACGAGAACTGCTGCCATTTTTATTTGGAAAGTTCTATTTAATTAATTCTTTTTGAAGATGATTAATATATAAATTACTCACGTCCAGAAATTTATTTTAGAATTTTTGGGGCTCCAGATCTTGTGCTAGCTACATATTACTACAGACTCTTCTGTTTTTGACAGATTCTGTTTTTCGTGTGTTGTTTGCTTATTTTGATGAATCTATGGCTAGTAAAATAGTTTATAAACCATAGAGAAGTTGGAGTACAGCAGGTTTAACACCAATATAAATAAATAATGAGTTCATTACAGTACCTTGAAGTGGTGTTTTGTTTTCTTTCGCTAACGGAGCTCACGAGATTTTCTACTTTAAGTTTTGTGTTGCGAAGTTTTCAAGTTTTGTGTAAGGATTTGATGGATTATGGAACAAGGAGTGGAAAGAGCCTAAGCTTGGGGATGCCCATGGCACCCCCAAGATAATATAAGGACACCTAAAAGCCAAAGCTTGGGGATGCCCCGGAAGGCATCCCCTCTTTCTTCTACTTCCATTAGTAACTTTACTTGGAGCTATATTTTTATTCACCAGATGATATGTGTTTTGCTTGGAGCTTCTTGTATTATTTGAGTCTTTATTTGTTAGTTTTCCACAATCATCTTTTCTGTACACACCTTTTGATAGAGACACACATGATTTAGAAATTATTAGAATACTCTATGTGCTTCACTTATATCTTTTGAGTTATATAGTTTTTGCTCTAGTGCTTCACTTATGTCTTTTAGAGCGTGTCGGTGGATTTGTTTTATAGAAATCATTATTCTCTCATGATTCACTTAGATTATTTTGAGAGTCCTACAAAACAGCATGGTAATTTTCTTTAATTATTTGAGGCATTCAAGATTAATAAATAAATTTTTCTTATGAGTGTGTTGAATACTATGAGAAGTTTGAAACTTGATAATTGTTTTGAGATATGGAGATGGTGATATTAGAGTTGTGCTAGTTGAGTAGTTTTGAATTTGATAAATGCTTGTGTTGAAGTTTGTGATTCCCGTAGCATGCACGTATGGTGAACCGTTATGTGATGAAGTCGGAGCATGATTTATTTATTGATTGTCTTCCTTATGAGTGGCGGTCGGGGACGAGCGATGGTCTTTTCCTACCAATCTATCCCCCTAGGAGCATGCGCGTAATACTTTGCTTCGGTAACTAATAGATTTTTGCAATAAGTATGTGAGTTCTTTATGACTAATGTTGAGCCCATGGATTATACGCACTCTCACCCTTCCACCATTGCTAGCCTCTCTAATACCGCGCACCTTTCGCCGGTATCATACACCCACCATATACTTTCCTCAAAACAGCCACCATAACTACCTATCATGGCATTTCCATAGTGTAGGATCGAAAGTATGTCTAGAGGGGGGGTGATTAGACTACTTGACCAATTAAAAATCTATCCTTTTCCCAATTTTAGTCTTAGGCAGATTTTAGCTGTCTTAGCACAAGTCAAGCAATCTTAACACAATTCAAGCAAGCATGCAAAGAGTCTATGAGCAGCAGAAAGTAAAGCATGCAACTTGCAAGAATGTAAAGGGAAGGGTTTGGAGAATTCAAACGCAATTGGAGACACGGATGTTTTTGTCGTGGTTCCGATAGGTGGTGCTATCATACATCCACGTTGATGGTGACTTCAACCCACGAAGGGTAACGGTTGCGCGAGTCCACGGAGGGCTCCACCCATGAAGGGTCCACGAAGAAGCAACCTTGTCTATCCCATCATGTCCATCGCCCACGAAGGACTTTCCTCACTAGCGGTAGATCTTCACGAAGTAGGCGATCTCCTTGCCCTCACAAACTCCTTGGTTTAACTCCACAATCTTGTCGGAGGCTCCCAAGTGACACCTAGCCAATCTAGGAGACACCACTCTCCAAGAAGTAACAAATGGTGTGTTAATGATGAACTCCTTGCTCTTGTGCTTCAAATGATAGTCTCCCCAACACTCAACTCTCTCTCACAGGATATGGATTTGGTGGAAAGAAGATTTGAGTGGAAAGCAACTTGGGGAAGGCTAGAGATCAAGATTCATATGGTGAGAATGGAATATCTTGGCCTCAACACATGAGTAGGTGGTTCTCTCTCAGAAAATGTGTATTGGAAGTGTAGGTATGTTCTGATGGCTCTCTCCAGGAATGAAGAGTGGGTGGAGGGGTATATATAGCCTCCACACAAAAACTATTCGTTACACACAATTTACCAATCTCGGTGAGACCGAATTGAGAAACTCGGTCGGACTGATTTAGCAAACCTAGTGACCGTTAGGATTTTCGGTGGGACTGAGATGCAACTCGGTGGGACCGATATGGTTAGGGTTAGGGCATAACGTAATCTCAGTGTGACCGATTACACAAACTTGGTGGGACCGATTTTAGTAATAAGCTAACCAGAGAGTTAGTCAGGTAAACTTGGTGGGACCGATTTGCTCATTTCGGTGGGACCGAAATGTTACAAAAGGGAAATAGAGAGTTTACATTGCAATCTCGGTGGGACCGATCGCTCATCTCGGTAGGACCGAAACGTTACGAAGGGAAACAGAGAGATTACAAGCCCATCTCAGTGTGACCGAGATCCCTATCGGTGAGACCGATTTGCCTAGGGTTTGTGGCAGTGGCTATGACATCTGAACTCGGTGGCACCGGATAGAAAGAATCGGTGGGGCCGAGTTTGACTTTTTGTTTAGGTCATATGTGGATGTGGGAAGGTAGTTGAGGGTTTTGGAGCATATCACTAAGCACTATGAAGCAAGAACCTCATCAAGCAACACCTCATTCCTCCTTGATAGTATTGGCTTTTCCTATAGACTCAATGTGATCTTGGATCACTAAAATATAAAATGTAGAGTCTTGAGCTTTGAGCTTGAGCCAATCTTTTTGTCCTTAGTATTTTGAGGGGTCCACTTTCCACATCCATGCCATGCCATTCATTGAGCTTTTCCTGAAATATTAATCTTGTAATAGCATTAGCTCAATGAGCTATATGTTGTTAGGAATTACCAAAACCACCTAGGGATAGTTGCACTTTCAATCCCCCCTTTTTGGTAATTGATGACAACATATAGATCAAAGCTTCGACGAATGATAATAAGAGTGAAAAACATTGTCGCTTTGGGAAGTATGTGAAAAGCAAGAGCTCCCCCTAAATTTGTGCATAGTTTATGATTTGCTTTGGACTGCAAATGCACAGAGAATTAGGCTCATGGGTTACTCTTCCATGTCACATACATCTTGGTGGAGCGCTCAAAAATGATAATAATTAAATACATGCACTCATCACCAAGCAAAGTGAATGATCATATAGGGATAAAATGATAATGTCATCCAACAAGCATTAATGTAGCATATGATCAAACACACATGATCATCCAAGTATCACATAGACAAAAAGTATCTCAATCAAGCAAAGCAAATAAAGTTCAACCACCAAAGCAAGAGAGAATAAAAAGCAACACTCTCTCTCGAAGCCTATGATCTATACATTTTTCTCCCCCTTTGGCAACAAGTTACCAAAAAGTTCATAGAAAATGCATAGCACTAAATCTTCTCTTAGGCTTGGTCTTCAGGTGGTGGTGTCCGGGTAACTCCAAGAACGAAGGCTTCAATCAATGTAGATGGAGCTGATGGAGTAGGTGCTGGAGCTGGTGGCACTGAAGCTGTAGCTGGTGCAGATGAAGTTGCTCTGGTGTCTGGAACATGCACTGCAACAGATCTCTGAGCTCTAGGCACTCTGGCAAATGCATCAGTGGTTGTCTTGCCCTTCCTCTCCTGCATATCATCCTGAAGTTGCTCCACAACAGACTGGATCTCAGTTACCTTCACATCCATGTCATAGAACTTCTGCTCCATGATCCTTTCCAAGCTCTCCTGGTTTTGAGTCAGGGTGGCCAGCCCTTTCTTAATCCTTAGAGTGGATGCAATCAAGCAACCAAGCTGATCTTGCTTGCTCTTCAGAAGATACTGAGATGCCTCTTCCTTGGTTGGTATCTTTGCAGCTTTCTCAGCCTTTGCCTTCTCCCTCTTTGCTTGAACATGCACAGAAGATGGTTCATCCTCATTCATGACCACTTGGTTGCCCTCAAAGTCTGAATAGATAGGCATGTGCTCCTTGTCCAACAAGTATGTGCCAGTGCCCATCTTGGAGTTAATCAACTCCTGGATCTGTGGTGCATACCCACAGCTTCTCTTTTGGTCAGCAGGTGTCCTCTTGATAGTTTCAACTATAAGACTCATGACCTTGAACTTTTGTGGCACATCAAATATATGTAGCAGATTGATGGAGTGGCCTCTGATCATTCTGTGATCACCAGACTTGGGCAGAAGAGTGTGCCTAAGGATCCAATTGATAGTAGGCAGTCCTGATAGCAGGTGTTTCACTGATCCAAATTGGTGAGTCTCAAGATCTGCATCAGGAATCTCCTTGTACATGCTAGCCATGGAGTTGTGATCCTTCTTCTTCTTCTTAGCATAAACATCCAAGTCATCTTCATTCTCCTCAGGAGCATTGATCAATTGAGCCCATTCTGCTATTGTTGACTGGTATCTAGTGCCTTCAGACATCCAGACTATCTTGCCATCTGGGTAGAAGTGAGCTGTGGAGTAGAACTGCGTGATAAGCTCATCATTCCACTTTGTGAGCTTCTGAGCCACAAACTCATCAACTCCACAAGCCTTGAAACTATCATATACTCCTGGATAATGTTCTTCATTCTCCTTGATGTACTCCCAGTTGACCCATCTCATGTCACATACTATTGGTTTCTTGTCAAGCAACACTATCTCATAAAAATCATGTTGTTCTTTGGTATGGAACCTGTAGTCCACAACAGTTCTCCTTCTGGTGGCATATGGATCTGACTCTCTCCATAGCCTCAATCCTGAGTCCTTCCTGATCTTCATGTTTTCTGCTACAGGATGAGCATCATTATGATCTGGAATTTTTGGCTTTAACTTCCTCAAAACATGTGTCTCATCATCTTCTTCTTCAGCAATAGTTTCAGGCACTGGGGCCTTGTTTTTCTCAGCAGCTAGAATGTTCTTGGTACTCCTCTTTGGTGCAGTTTTGGGTTTTGGAGCAGCTGGCTTGGAAGTTCCTTTGGGCTTAGATTGAGCAGCCCTAGATCTTATGGCATCTCCCATAAGCTTTTGAGCTTTGGGTGCTGGTGCTGCATCCTCTTCCTCTTCCTCTTCTTCAGAGTCTTTCATGATTGAAGATCTCCCAAGCACTTTGGCAGTGGTCTTTTTGACCCTTTCCTTCCTTTTCTTTTCTGCCACAACCTGCTCTTTGGGTGCAGATCCCAAAGTCTCTTGAGTAGATGCTCTGGCTTTAGACATTGGAGTTCTCTTGGCAGGAACCTTTTGCTTCATTCCTGGCTTGGTGGCAGCAGCTTTGCCATATTCCTTCTTCAGGACTTTCCTCTTTGAGGTGGTTTCTTCTTCCTCAGCCACATAGTCCTCATCCTATGACTCTGAGGTTCTTTTCTTGCTGGCCCTGGTGGCAGCCTTTGGCAGATTGCTTGGTGTGCTCCTGCTGCCATCATCTGAGCTGCTAGAGGGACTAGTGCCCTCACTCAAGTGAACCTGCTCCTTTGACTTGTTCTGACTTTCACTTTGATCAGACGTAATGCAATCTCTGACAGCTGACCCTGTGAATAGATTATATATGAGGTAGAGTGGATGAGCATCACAAAATACAGAGGTTTTTGCAAAAGAATGAATCAAAAACTTAGTTTTAGTTTTCCTCAGAAAGCATTTCGGATCAACCGATTTGTAAACTCGGTGATACCGAAGCAGCTTTTGGAACCTAAACTAGTGAAGTCGGTCAGACCGAGTCACAGTTCGGTGGCACCGAGACTGCTAGGGTTTCACAAAGTGTTGAACTCGGTCACACCAATTTGCAATTCTCGGTCAGACCAAGAATCACATGTGCAATGGCCTGAGCCAAATCGGTGAAACCGATTTCATCAACTCGGTCCGAGATGGTTTCGGCGGAAACCTAACCCTAAATTTTCAATTCACGACTAAACTACAGAGTGTTTTCGATGGATAGAATGGTTTCAATCATGGCAAGATTCATGGCAAAGCAATGTGCTGGGGAATCGGAGTTAGAACAGCACAAAGTTCAAGTCCATACCCTAGTTCGGCGATGAACTTGCTACGACGGCAACAACGGGGATGATTCCCGTTGACGGCGGTGGAGACCAGCGGCAGGAGGCAACTGGTGACGAGGAGGATGATCCGGAGACCCAGGGAGGCAGAGCAGGCTAAGCGCGGGCGAGGAGGTTCGGAAAGTTTTCCAAAATTTGACCCGTGGATATATATAGCCTGACCCTGTCGGTGTGACCGAGTGGAACAACTCGGTGGCACCGAGATTCATAACTGCAAGCAGTTACTGAAACTCGGCGTGACCGAAAAGTTCGAATCGGTTGCACCGAGATTGAAAACCTAGATCGACTTAGTGATCTCAGTATGACCGAAATGGATGAATCGGTCAGACCGAAACACACAAAGAAGTTTTGGAAGTTTAAGTCTATGACGAATCGGGGACTCCGAGTGCTCCTCACACAGAGTGGTTTGAATCTGACTTGATCAAACTTTGTGATGCAACATGAATAGAGTTTGAGACGAGAAAAGCATAGATAGCTAGAGAAGGTTCTTAGGCATTCTTGTCCATCCACTTGACCAAAAGAAAAGGAAACCAATCAATCAAAACAATAAGTGGATGTCCTCGAATGAGTAAATTATGCAACCAACGTGCTCACACAATAAAATGGCAATTGAAATATGTGGCAAAGCATGCACAACCAATTCTAGCATCTATTAAGCAATTGGCGATGACTAGGTCATCTATATATGAGTATATTGACTTGGGAGTCAGATGAGAACATTTGATCATAGGTCATACTCATCATTTAAGCATAAGTGGGGTTACCACTTTTACACAAAGCGTTGTTGTTTTCACACCATTAGAGTTGCTTTAAATCAATTGTTAGAGTAAAGCTCCCCCTAGATGTGAGATCCCCCCTTAAGAGGGATGAAGTAACCTTGGGTTTTGTCGATGATGACTTCATGTAGGTGTTGAAGATGTGGATGCTCTAAGTTGATGTAGATCATTCGGGGCTATCCTTTGGAGTGAGTTGCACTTTCAATACCTACACGGGTTAGTCCCACAAGGAACAAACAAGGATATCCATAGACATAGAGTGATGCACACACAAGATGATGTCTATGAGAGCATTAGGTTATCTTGTCCCTTGTCTTACCAACAAGAGGGTTTGTGACTCCTTGAACTAGTGCAAGATGTGGAAGTTGATTGCACTTGTTCTTACCAAAATGATAAGAGTGAAGTATGTTGGCGGAGTCACCGTCAAGAACTCTCTAGTTCTTCTTTTTCGGGATCCACGCCATCTTGATGGGAATCCTCGGAGTTGTAGTTGTACTTGATGAAGTGGAACTTGATGTAGTCTTGGGAACCCACTTGACCAAGGCCTTAGGAGCTTCTTCAAATGCATCAATTTCCTCTTGAAGCTTGTCCTTGCCTTTTTTCTTGTGGTCTTGTGGTGGAAGATCATCTTGAGCTTATGTCCCTTTGAAAGAAGTAGGATCATACTTCTCTAGTTGAGGAACAAACTTCGTCTTGGGGTATTGATCTTCTTCCCACTCAACTCCATTGGCATTGAACTTTCGTTCAAAACCAATACCTTGATTCTTCCGGTGCCTTCCTTGCTTGCATACAATTTCCTCGAATTGCTTACTCCCGGCAAGGCTCTTGTAAACACCTTTCTCTATGATTCCCTTCAATAAGCTATTTTCTTTCTCAAGTGTAACTTGGCTAAGAGAATCATTAGTGGAATCAAGAGAACTACTAGAAGCAACAACATTGGATTTAGCATGATTATTGTTACTACTAGAGGAAGAATCTTTCTTGTTCTTGTTACTAGACTTGACTTGAGGCATGTAAGTGGATAAGAGTAAACGCTTGGCAATGTAAGAAGAACTTTTCTTGCGAAGATCATCATTGATTGCCTTTAAGAACTCATGCTCTTGCTCAAGGTTGAGCTTCTCAAAACGTAATTTCTCATGAGTCCTTAAAAGTTCTCGATGATATCCTAAGATAGTTTCATGAGCTAACTTAAGAGTGTTTAGTTCTTTAGTTAGAGACTCAATCTTCTCCTTATCATTGCCATTCGTTTCATCATAGTATTCATCACTATAGTTGTTAACAAGTAAATCATCATCACCTAACAAGTCATCTTCATCACTATTGAAATCAACATAGTCGGGGTGTGATACCTTTGGATCTTTGGCCATGAAGCATCTTCCAATTCCTTTATTTGGTGAATCAAATATGTCGTATGAGTTGGTTGACACAAGTGCTAGACCGGCAACACCTTCATCTTGAGTATATTCGGAGTCAGAGTGATAGCTTCTCTCGGAGTCATTGTCGGAGTCGGAGCCGGATACCCATTCACCAACATGAGCTTGATGTCTTTGTTTTGTGTAGCTCCTTGATGACTTGTCCTTCCTTTCCGAATCCTTGCTTCTCCGAGAGGGTCTTCGTTCATATCGATCATCCCTACTCCTTCTCTCCCTTGATGGTGATTCTTCTCTTCTCTTGTGGGGAGCCGTACACTCATTGGAGTAGTGTCCGGGTCTTCCACAATTGTAGCAGTTTTGCTCTCGACTAGAAGATCTTTTGTCATTGTAGGACCTTGACTTGGAACTTCTCTCTTTACTTCTATTCGTGTAGAACTTGTTGAAGTTCTTCACCATTAAGCTCAATTCTTCATTGAAGGTTTGTTTCTCACTTGATGATGTGGGGGCTTCACATGAGGCTTTGTAAGCACCACTTGACTTGTTATGGAGCTCCTCCTTATCCTTGAGTGACATCTCATGAGCAACAATTGTTCCAATGACTTCCGTTGGCTTGAGATCTTTGTAATTTGGCATCATTTGGATCAATGTGCATACGGTATCATATTTTCCATCCAAGGCTCTTAGGATCTTCTTGATGATGAATTTGTCAGTCATCTCTTCACTTCCTAAGCCGACAATCTCATTTGTGATAAGAGCAAGCCTAGAGTACATTTCAGCGACACCTTCACCATCCTTCATTTTGAAATTGTCAAGTTGACTTTGAAGCACATCCAACTTGGATTCCTTAACGGAGTCGGTACCTTCGTGCATATCAATCAAATTATCCCAAATTTCCTTTGCATTCTCAAGACGACTGATTTTGTTGAATTCTTCGGGGCATAATCCATTGAAGAGGATATCACAAGCTTGAGCATTATATTGTAGCATCTTCAACTCTTCCGCGGTAGCTTCACAATTCGGTTCTCTCCCATCAAAGAATTCACCTTGCAAGCCAACACACACAATAGCCCAAACGGCGGGGTTATGTCCAAGAATATGCATTTTCATCTTATGCTTCCAACTAGCAAAATTAGTACCATCAAAGTAAGGACCTCTATGGTGGTAATTTCCCTCGCTAGACGCCATACTCTCCTAGGTTGTGAAACCAAGGCTATGACCACCAAAAGCTATGGAAATCAAAGCAAATGGAGACCAAAGCTCTGATACCACTTGAAGGATCGAAAGTATGTCTAGAGGGGGTGATTAGACTACTTGACCAATTAAAAATCTATCCTTTTCCCAATTTTAGTCTTTGGCAGATTTTAGCTATCTTAGCACAAGTCAAGCAATCTTAACACAATTCAAGCAAGCATGCAAAGAGACTATGAGCAGCGGAAAGTAAAGCATGCAAGTTGCAAGAATGTAAAGGGAAGGGTTTGGAGAATTCAAACACAATTGGAGACATGGATGTTTTTGTCGTGGTTCCGATAGGTGGTGCTATCGTACATCCACGTTGATGGAGACTTCAACCCACGAAGGGTAACGGTTCCGCGAGTCCACGGAGGGCTCCACCCACGAAGGGTCCACGTAGAAGCAACCTTGTCTATCCCATCATGGCCATCGCCCACGAAGGACTTGCCTCACTAGCGGTAGATCTTCATGAAGTAGGCGATCTCCTTGCCCTTACAAACTCCTTGGTTCAACTCCACAATCTTGTCGGAGGCTCCCAAGTGACACCTAGCTAATCTAGGAGACACCACTCTCCAAGAAGTAACAAATGGTGTGTTGATGATGAGCTCCTTGCTCTTGTGCTTCAAATGATAGTCTCCCCAACACTCAACTCTCTCTCACAGGATATGGATTTGGTGGAAAGAAGATTTGAGTGGAAAGCAACTTGGGGAAGGCTAGAGATCAAGATTCATATGGTGAGAATGGAATATCTTGGCCTCAACACATGACTAGGTGGTTCTCTCTCAGAAAATGTGTATTGGAAGTGTAGGTATGTTCTGATGGCTCTCTCCAGGAATGAAGAGTGGGTGGAGGGGTATATATAGCCTCCACACAAAAACTATCCGTTACACACAATTTACCAATCTCGGTGAGACCGAATTGAGAAACTCGGTCGGACCGATTTAGCAAACCTAGTGACCGTTAGGATTTTCAGTGGGACTGAGATGCAACTCGGTGGGACCGATATGGTTAGGGTTAGGGCATAACATAATCTCGGTGTGACCGATTACACAAACTTGGTGGGACCGATTTTAGTAATAAGATAACCAGAGAGTTGGTCAGGTAAACTCGGTGGGACCGATTTGCTCATTTCAGTGGGACCGAAATGTTACAAAAGGGAAACAGAGAGTTTACATTGCAATCTCGGTGGGACCGATCGCTCATCTCGGTAGGACCGAAACGTTACGAAGGGAAACAGAGAGATTACAAGCCCATCTCGGTGGGACCGAGATCCCTATCGGTGAGACCGATTTGCCTAGGGTTTGTGGCAGTGGCTATGACATCTGAACTCGGTGGCGCCGGATAGAAAGAATCGGTGGGGCCGAGTTTGACTTTTGGTTTAGGTCATATGTGGATGTGGGAAGGTAGTTGAGGGTTTTGGAGCATATCACTAAGCACTATGAAGCAAGAACCTCATCAAGCAACACCTCATCCCTCCTTGATAGTATTGGCTTTTCCTATAGACTCAATGTGATCTTGGATCACTAAAATATAAAATGTAGAGTCTTGAGCTTTGAGCTTGAGCCAATCTTTTTGTCCTTAGTATTTTGAGGGGTCCACTTTCCTCATCCATGCCATGTCATTCATTAAGCTTTTCCTGAAATATTAATCTTGGAATAGCATTAGCTCAATGAGCTATATGTTGTTAGGAATTACCAAAACCATCTAGGGATAGTTGCACTTTCACATAGCCATTCCAAGATATATTGCCATGCAACTTTTCCCCGTTATGTTTATTATGACACACTTCATCATTATCATATTGCTTTGCATGATCATGTAGTTAACACTGTATTTATGGCAAAGCCACCGTTCATAATTCTTTCATACATGTCACTCATGAGTCATTGCATATCCCGATACACCGCCGGAGGTATTCATATAGAGCCATATCTTGTTCTAAGTATCGAGTTGTAATTCTTGAGTTGTAAGAAAATAAAAGTGTGATGATCATCATTATTAGAGCATTGTCCCAGTGAGGAAAGGATGATGGAGACTATGATTCCCCCACAAGTCGGGATGAGACTCCGGACAAAAAAAGGGAGGCCATAAAAAAAAGAAGAGAAAAGGCCCAAATAAAAAAATGAGAGAAAAAGAGAGAAGGGACGGTGCTACTATCCTTTTACCACACTTGTGCTTCAAAGTAGCACCATGATCTTCATGATAGAGAGTCTCCTATGTTATCACTTTCATATACTAGTGGGATTTTTCATTATAGAACTTGGCTTGTATATTCCAATGATGGGTGAGGGAGTCCTGAATTAGGGGGTGTTTGGGTAGCCGGACTATACCTTCAGCCGGACTCCTGGACTATGAAGATACAAGATTGAAGACTTCGTCCCGTGTCCGGATGGGACTTTCCTTGGCGTGGAAGGCAAGCTTGGTGATGCGGATATTCAAGATCTCCTACATTGTAACCGACTCTATGTAACCCTAACCCTATCCGGTGTCTATATAAACCAGAGGGTTGTAGTCCATAGGCAATCAACTCCATATACAACAATCATACCATAGGCTAGCTTCTAGGGTTTAGCCTCCTTGATCTCGTGGTAGATCTACTCTTGTACTACCCATATCATCAATATTAATCAAGCATGACGTAGGGTTTTACCTCCATCAAGAGGGCCCAAACCTGGGTAAAACATCATGTTCCCTGCCTCCTGTTACCATCCGGCCTAGACGCATAGTTCGGGACCCACTACCCGAGATCCGTCGGTTTTGACACCGACATTGGTGCTTTCATTGAGAGTTCCTCTGTGTCATTGCCTTTAGGCCCGATGGCTCCTTTGATCATCAACAACGATGTGGTCCAGGGTGAGACTTTGCTCCCCGGACAGATCTTCGTCTTCGGCGGCTTCGCTCTGCGGGCCAATTCGCTCGGCCACCTGGAGCAGATCGAAAGCTACGCCCCTGGCCATCAAGTCAGGTTTGGAAGCTTAAACTACACGGCTGACATCCGTGGAGACTTGATCTTCGACGGGCTCGAGCCACGGCCAAGCGCGCCGCACTATCTCGAGGGGCATGATCTAGCTCTGCCCCCGGACAGTGTCCTGGAGGCCGCACACGCATCGGTTCTGACCCCTAACTCGGAGCCTATTGCGCCAATCGAGGATGAGCGGTTGGACGTCACCTAGGGGGCTGTGATCCCAAAAGCGATCGAGCCGAACGCTAGCCCCGCACTCTGCACGACCCGTGACTCCGAGGATCCGGACTCCTCCCCGGACTCCGAACCCCCCGCGCCCCTGCCAATCGAATCCGATTGGGCACCGATAATGGAGTTCACCACCGCAGACATCTTTCAGCATTCGCCTTTTGGCGACATCCTGAATTCTCTTAAGTCTCTCTCTTTATCAGGAGAGCCCTGGCCGGACTACGGTCAGCGAGGGTGGGATACGGACGATGAGTAAATTCAAAGCCCACCCACCACCCACTTTGTAGCCACTATCGATGATCTAACCGACATGCTTGACTTCAGCTCCGAAGACATCGACGGCATGGACGACGATGTAGGAGACGAACAGAAACCAGCACCTGTAGGGCGCTGGAAGGCCACCTCGTCATATGACATATATATGGTGGATACTCCAAAAGATGGAGATGGCGATGGAACAGTGGGGGATGACGCCCCCAAGAAACAGCCAAAGCGCCAGCGTCAGCGGCGCCGCTCTAAATCCCGCCAAAGCAAAAACGGTGATTCTGGCACGGGAGATAATACTACCCCGGATAGCGCCGAAGAACACCCACCTCAGCAAGATTCGGTACAGGAAGATAGAAAAGCCAGCCCTCATGAGAGAGCGGCAGACCGAGAGGTCAAGGATGATAACTATACGCCTCCCTCCAAAGATGAGGCAAGCCTCGATGACGACGAATTCGTCATACCATCAGACCCCGCCGAACAAGAGCGTTTAAAACGCAGGCTTTTAGCCACGGCAAGCAGCCTCAAGAAAAAGCAGCAATAGCTTAGAGCTGCCCAAGATTTGCTAGCTGACAGATGGACTGAAGTCCTTGCAGCCGAAGAGTATGAACTCGAACGCCCCTCTAAGAGTTACCCGAAGCGCAGGCCGCTACCCCGATCAGAGGAGGAAGCACCTACATCACCAGCGCATGACATGGCAGACCGGCCACCTCGCGGCCGCGACAGAGAGGCCTCTCGGCCCTCCACCCAAGCCATGCCCCGACGCCGCTCAACTAAGGCACGGGAAAATGCGCCCGACCTGCAAGACATACTGGAGGATAAGGCAAGACAAACAAGATCGATCTACGGATCGCGCAGGCACCCTACGGCATGTGACAATGATCTTCACGCCGGATACAACAAATTCGGCCGGGCCGAACACAACAGACATAGCTCTTCCGAGCTGCGTCGTGATATAGCCCAGTACAGAGGCGCCGCACACCCGCTATGCTTCACGAATGAAGTAATGGATCATAAAATCCCAGAGGGTTTCAAACCCGTAAACATCGAATCATACGATGGCACAACAGATCCGGCGGTATGGATCGAGGATTATCTCCTTCACATCCACATGGCACGCGGCAATGATCTACACGCCATCAAATACCTCCCGCTCAAACTTAAAGGACCGGCCCGGCATTGGCTTAACAGCTTGCCAGCAGACTCAATCGGTTCTTGGGAGGACCTGGAAGCCGCATTCCTCGACAACTTCCAGGGCACTTACGTGCGACCGCCGGATGCCGATGAATTAAGCCACATAATTCAGCAGCCAGAGGAATCGGCCAGACAATTCTGGACACAGTTCCTAACAAAGAAAAACCAGATAGTCGACTGTCCAGACGCAGAGGCCCTAGCAGCCTTCAAGCATAACATCCGCGACGAGTGGCTTGCCCAGCACCTGGGACAGGAAAAGCCAAAATCCATGGCAGCCCTCATGACACTCATGACACGCTTTTGCGCGGGAGAAGACAGCTGGCTAGCTCGCAGTAACAACTTATCAAAGAACCCTGGTAATTCGGATACCAAGGACAAAAGTGGCAGGACACGTCGGAATAAGCAAAAACGCCGCGTTAACAACGACAGCAATGAAGACACGGCAGTCAATGCCGGATTCAAAGGCTATAAATCCGGCCAGCAGAAAAAGCCATTAAAAAAGAATACTCAGGGCCCGTCCAGTTTGGACCGAATACTCGATCGCTTGTGCCAGATACATGGCACCCCCGAAAGGCCCGCCAATCACACTAACAGGGATTGTTGGGTGTTCAAGCAGGCAGGCAAGTTAAGGGCCGAAAACAGAGACAAGGGGCTGCATAGCGACGACGAGGAGCCCAAGCCGCCGAACAACAATGGACAGAAGGGCTTTCCCCCACAAGTGCGGACGGTGAACATGATATACGCAACCCACATTCCCAAGCGGGAGCGGAAGCATGCGCTACGGGACGTATACGCGATGGAGCCAGTCGCCCCAAAGTTCAACCCATGGTCCTCCTGCCCGATCACTTTTGATCGAAGGGACCATCCCACTAGCATCCGTCATGGTGGCTTTGCCGCATTGGTTCTCGACCCAATCATCGACGGATTTCACCTCACAAGAGTCCTCATGGACAGCGGCAGTAGCTTGAACCTGCTTTATCAGGATATAGTGCGGAAAATGGGCATAGATCCCTCAAGGATTAAGCCCACAAGAACGACCTTTAAAGGCATTATACCAGGTGTAGAAGCCAACTGTACAGGCTCAGCAACACTTGACGTGGTCTTCGGATCCCCGGACAATTTCCGAAGCGAAGAGTTAATCTTCGATATAGTCCCGTTTCGCAGTGGCTATCACGCCCTGCTCGGACGAACCGCATTCGCAAAGTTCAATGCGGTGCCGCACTACGCATATCTCAAGCTCAAGATGCCAGGCCCTCGAGGAGTAATTACGGTCAACGGAAACACTGAACGCTCCCTCCGTACGGAGGAGCATACGGCGGCTCTCGCAGCGAAGGTACAAAGTAGCCTTCTCAAGCAATTCTCCAGTCCGGCCATTAAAAAGCCAGACACTGCCAAGCGCGCCCGGAGTAACCCACAGCAGGACCGCATGGCACACTCTGAGCAAGCGTAGCAATGCGGCCCCAACCCCAGCTTTCGCGACATAGCGAAACCAGTACCTCGCGTACATAACTACGCCCTTGAAATACCATTGGCACAGGGGAAGGGGCACAATAACGGCACACCCAAAATACGGCTTAAAACATACTAGGGGCTGCCGGATTCTTTTTTTTAATTTTTTCTTACTTTCAGGACTCCATACTTCAGACGACCTATTCGGCAATTCGACTGCCGCACAAACGATGCAAGATCCAGGGAGGCAGACAAGCCATGCCGCATTATGGAACTCCCAGGTGGTCTCTGTTACGAGCGGTATACCTGTTTTAAATACAATTCCGCGGCCTGCCCCTCGTCAGGACATACTGAATAGTCCAATATCTTTTGCTTACCGCACTATTTGTATCGTTCGGCTTTGATAAATAGCCTCTCTATAAACAATGCTTAGCTTCTTGTCTATTTTTTTGCATTATCTTCTTTTCACATTTATGTTTATTAAATGACATGATTGCACCCATACACCATGGTATGGCAAACACGCCAGGGGCTTCAGTACCCCTCATAATGGTGTGAGAAGTCCGTACACTTTCACAAGTGCGGCGCCCCGAACTTATAGCACTATATGCATCGGCTCCGAATCATGATTTGGGTCAATAGTTGGGTTTGCCCGGCTCCTATGTTTTGGTGCCTTACGTTCCACTCTATCGGCTAAGGTAGCACTAGGAGAACCACTGCGAGTGTGCCCCGGTTCAGCTGGGTTAAGCACCTCAGTGGAGAAAGCTAAAACTGACTGTCATGATGAGGCGAGAGACCGGTCGCTGTTCGAGAGGTTTTTCGAGTCCCTAAAGACTTATGCCACTTCAAGCGAGGAGCTGGCTTTGTCCGGCCAAGGCGTGGATAGCGCCTCGAACTCGGTCTTCCGAACTAGGGGCTTCGCCGAAATTTCAAATTATAGAGTTCTATGGCTAAGTGAGAGTGTTCAAGCATTATAGTCTGATTGCCTGGTTCGTTGTGCTGAGCGCCTCCCTCGAAGGACCCAACTATGGGAAAAAGAGCGCTCAGGTTTATCCCGAACACCCCAGCACTAGTGGCATGGGGGCAGAAGCCGACGACTGGCCATCTCTCAATTTTTTGATAAACGGCCGTACAGAAAGTAATATTTTAAATTCAATAAGCATTGCTTAGCGCATATGAACAAGTTTTCAGTGCACAGGATAAACACGAGCGAGTTCATTCAAAAATCACATCCTTGGTACATTCATCCGCCACAAGGCGGGCACCTGCAAGAACATCCTTGTAGTAGTTCTCGGGCTTGCGATGCTCCTTCCCCGGCGGCGGCCCATCCTTCACAAGCTTCTCACCGTCCAGCTTACCCCAGTGCACCTTTGCACGGGCAAGGGCCCGACGGGCACCTTCGAAGCAGACGGAGCGCTTGATGATCTCGAGCCTCGGACAGGCCTCCACTAGCCGCCGCACCAGCCCGAAATAGCTCCCAGGCAGGGCCTCTCCGGGCCACAGCCGAACTATGAAGCCCTTCATGGCCTGTTCGGCCGCCTTGTGGAGCTCGACCAGCTATTTCAGCTGCTCGCTCAAAGGCACAGGGTGCCCGGCCTCAAAATACTGAGACCAGAACACCTTCTCCGTTGAGCTGCCCTCTTCAGCTCGGTAGAATGCGGCGGCGTCGGATACACTGCGGGGAAGATCTGCGAATGCCCCTGGAGAGCTCCGGATTCGGGTAAGTAACAAGTAGTTTACTTTTATATTTCTGCTTTGCATGAAGAATGCCTTACCCGCTGCTATCTTCCTCATCTCCTCCAACTCTTGGAGGGCCTTTTGGGCTTCAGCCTTGGCAGACTTGGCAGTCCCAAGGGCCGTCGCGAGCTCGGATGCTCGCGCCTTTGACTCAAGCTCCAAACTCTCATGTGTTTTCATGAGAGCCTGAAGCTCTTGCTGCACCTCGCCGACCTGAGCCCCAAGTCTGTCTCGCTCGATGCGCTCCGCGGCCGTTTTCTTTTCGGCCTCAGATAGCGCCTGCTTAAGGGTTGCCACCTCAGTCGTGCCCCCTACAATAAGCAGTACAATCCTGTTATTTTTTTGCAATCACGCCTTTTTATAGGCACTTTTTCTGTAAGGTATTTCTTACCTTCTCTCTCCTCGAGCCGCCGCTTGGCAAGGCCGAGCTTTCGCTCGGTCCGCTCGAGGTCCTGCTTCAAGACACCCACCTCCGCAGTCAGTGCGGCGATGGATAGCAGCGAAGCCTGCATACGCATATTGACTCTTTTTTGTTAGACTCCTGTGATATTTAATAGATCCTCTATTCGGCTTTTCTTTCCGAACGCCAAATAGAGCATCAGGGGCTACTTTCTATGCGGTAATATTTTTACATATTTTTACTTACCTCGAAGCTTGTTAGAAGGCTAGCGCAAGCTTCAGTCAGTCCGCTCTTGGCGGACTGAACCTTCTGGATCACCGTACTCATAATAGTACGGTGCCCCTCGTCGATGGAGGCGCCGTCAAGCACCTCCAGCAGATTGTCCGGCACCCGCGGTTGGACGGAGGCTGCCGGCTCAGAAGGCTTGCTTCTCTTGGAAGGAGTTCGCCTACCGCGGTCCGGAATTGTGGAAGATTCCGGCGCGGTGTCCGGCACAAAGCCGGACTTGGAGCCCTGGGGGGCCTTATCCCCTTCACTCATGGAGTCCGGGAGGTTGCCTTGCGGCTCCTCCGGGACCGCCTCCTCCTACCCCGGAGCTTGTCGCGACGCCACTTCGGCATCGTCTGCAGTGCGGGGGGAGACAGCGGGCGGAACTGAGTTCACGTCCGATGAGTCCAGGGAGCCGCCCGACGATTCATTGAATTCGGCCTGGGGCGGGCTGCATAATTACATTCGACATTAGGGAAAGCTGTGCAACAAAGGAACATCATGAGTTACTCTGATATCCAAACTTACGATTTCGCCGGACGCTTGGCCTTGTTTGGCCACTCCTCTCCGCCCTCTTCGGCGTCGGGGGAGTAGTCCGGCGGAGGGGTCTTCCTTTTCCTAGACCCCTCGGCCTCCCCCGTTGGGGCAGCCTTCCTCTTCTCTCCTCCCTCTGCTGGAGGGGGAGAGTTTTCTTCTTCCTCCTCGTTTTCACGGGAAGAGGGCGTCTCGGACTCGTCGGATGACGAGTCCGACACCACCACGTTGCGGGCACTCTTTCGAGTCCCCGTGGTCTTCTTCTTCTTGGCCTTCTTCTTCGGCACCACATAAGGCGCCGGAACCAGCAGCTTCACTAGTAGAGCTGGGGCTGGGTCTTCGGGCAGCGGAGCCGGACAGTTAATTGGTCCGGATATCGCTCGCCAAGCCTGTCAAAGGTAAGGGAGTTTAGATCCCGCATAGAGTCAAACTATGAAAAAAGCTTAACATCCTGTAAAAGGTGAAGATAGCTTACCTCGCTAGCGTGACGCTGCGAGCTGTATCCGCGGTCCTCGGAAGCGGATGCGGGAGCCTCGGCGCCCTTGAATAGCACCTTCCAGGCATCTTCGTACATCGTGTCGAAGAGCCTGCTAAGGGTTTGGTGCTGCGCCGGGTCGAACTCCCATAGATTAAAATCCCGTTGTTGGCACGGGAGGATCCGGCGGACGAGCATAACCTGGATTACATTAACAAGCCGGATTGGCTTGTTCACTAGGGACTGGATGCATGTTTGCAATCCCGTCACCTCTTTTTCGTCACCCCACGACATGCCCGTCTCTTTCCAGGACATAAGCCGCGTGGGGGGTCCGGATCGGAACTCGGGGGCTGCGATCCAGTTCGGATTGCGTGGCTCGGTGATGTAAAACCACCCGGATTGCCACCCCTTTAGGGTCTCCACAAAAGAGCCCTCGAACCATAGGACATTGGCCATCTTGCCCGCCATGGCGCCTCCGCACTCCGCCTGGCTGCCGCGCACCACCTTGGGCTTGACGTTGAAGGTCTTGAGCCAGAGGCCGAAATGAGGGCGGACGCGGAGGAAAGCCTCGCACACAACGATAAACGCCGAGATGTTGAGGATGAAGTTCAGGGCCAGATCGTGGAAATCTAGGCCGTAGTAGAACATGAGCCCCCGGACAAATGGGTGGAGTGGAAAACCCAGTCCGTGGAGGAAGTGGGGAAGAAATACTACCCTCTCATGGGGCCTTGGGGTGGGGAGAAGCTGCCCCTTTTCGAGAAGCCGGTGCGCGATGTCCTTAGACAGGTATCCGGCCTTCCTTAGCTTCTTGACTTGGCCCTCCATAGCGGAGGAGACCATCCACTTGCCTCCCGCTCTGGACATTGCTGGAGAAGGTTGAGGTGGGAAGTGCGGGCTTGGGTGCTGGAGCTCGAGTGCGCAGGAGATGGATAGGCAAAGGAGGAAGAAGGCGTAGGTAAAAAGGTGGATCCTTATCCCCTTATATGGGCGGATGCAGTTGTGCATCCCCACCAGCCTAGTAAAACTCGCTTGCCTCCCAAGCGTCGTGATAAATGGCGCGGTTGGGTTACCCACGTCCTTATTGATGAGAATCCCGTAAAGGGGGCACACGATCTCTGCTTTGACAAGACGTGCCAAGGAAACCGCCTCGCAAAACACGCTGAGGTGGAAAAGTGAAAATGATTCGAGTGAAGGACTTGGCCGTAGTGTGATGACGCACTGTGGAATACGTCAGCAGATTTGATTTGTGTTTATACCATTCTCTCTATGGCAATATGTGGAAGCTTATTTTGCAGAGCCGGACACTACTCTTGGTGTTTACAATCTTCTATGAAGGACTTGGAGGAGGAACCCGCCTTGCAATGCCGAAGACAATTTGCGCGCCGGACTCGTCGTCATTGAAGCCTGGTTCAGGGGCTACTGAGGGAGTCCTGGATTAGGGGGTGTTCGGGTAGCTGGACTATACCTTCAGCTGGACTCCTGGACTATGAAGATACAAGATTGAAGACTTCGTCCCGTGTCCGGATGGGACTTTCCTTGGCGTGAAGGCAAGATTGGCGATGCGGATATTCAAGATCTCCTACCATTGTAACCGACTCTATGTAACCCTAACCCTATCCGGTGTCTATATAAACCGGAGGGTTGTAGTTCGTAGGCAATCAACTCCATATACAACAATCATACCATAGGCTAGCTTCTAGGGTTTAGCCTCCTTGATCTCGTGGTAGATCTACTCTTGTACTACCCATATCATCAATATTAATCAAGCAGGACGTAGGGTTTTACCTCCATCAAGAGGGCCCGAACCTGGGTAAAACGTCGTGTTCCCTGCCTCCTGTTACCATCCGGCCTAGACGCACAGTTCGGGACCCACTACCCGAGATCCGCCGGTTTTGACACCGACAATGGGCTTCCTCAAAATGCCCTAGGTCTTCGTGAGCAAGCAAGTTGGATGCACACCCACTTAGTTTCTTTTTGAGCTTTCATATACTTATAGCTCTAGTGCATCCGTTGCATGGCAATCCCTACTCAGTCACATTGATATCTATTGATGGGCATCTCCATAGCCCGTTGATACGCCTAGTTGATGTGAGACTATCTTCTCCCTTTTTTCTTCTCCACAACCACCATTCTATTCCACCTGTAGTGCTATGTCCATGGCTCACGCTCATGTATTGCGTGAAGATTGAAAAAGTTTGAGAACACTAAAAGTATGAAACAATTGCTTGGCTTGTCATCGGGGTTGTGCATGATTTGAATACTTTGTGTGGTGAAGATGGAGCATAGCCAGACTATATGATTTTGTAGGGATAACTTTCTTTGGCCATGTTATTTTGAGAAGACATAATTGCTTAGTTAGTATGCTTGAAGTATTATTATTTCTATGTCAATATTAAAATTTTGTCTTGAATCTTTCGGATCTGAATATTCATGCCACAATTAAGAAGAATTACATTGAAATTATGCCTAGTAGCATTCCACATCAAAATTTTTGTTTTTATCATTTACCTACTCGAGGACGAGTAGGAATTAAGCTTGGGGATGCTTGATACGTCTCCAACGTATCTATAATTTTTGATTGCTCCATGCTATATTATCTTATGTTTTGGACATTATTGGGCTTTATTATTCACTTTTATATTATTTTTGGGACTAGCCTATTAACCGGAGGCCGAGCCCAGAATTGCTGTTTTTTGCCTATTTCAGAGTTCGCAGAAAAAGAATATCAAACAGAGTCCAAATGGAATGAAACCTTCGGGAACGTGATTTTTGGAACGAACATAATCCAGGAGACTTGGACCCTACATCAAGCAACCAACAAGGAAGCCACGAGGTAGGGGGCGCGCCTCCACCCTCGTGGCCCCCCTGTTGCTCCACCGACGTACTCCTTCTTCCTATATATACCTACGTACCCCCAAACGATCAGATACGGAGCCAACACCCTAATTCCACCGCCGTAACTTTCAGTATCCACGAGATCCCATCTTGGGGCCTGTTCTGGAGCTCCGCCGGAGGGGGCATCGATCATGGAGGGCTTCTACATCAACACCATAGCCTCTCCGATGAAGTGTGAGTAGTTTACCTCAGACTACGGGTCCATAGTTAGTAGCTAGATGGCTTCTTCTCTCTTTTTGGATCTCAATACAACGTTCTCCCCCTCTCTTGTGGAGAACTATTCGATGTAATCTTCTTTTTGCGGTGTGTTTGTTGATTCCGATGAATTGTGGGTTTATGATCACTATCTATGAATAATATTTGAATCTTCTCTGAATTCTTTTATGTATGATTGGTTATCTTTGCAAGTCTCTTCGAATTATCAGTTTGGTTTGGCCTACTAGATTGATCTTTCTTGCAATGGGAGAAGTGCTTAGCTTTGGGTTCAATCTTGCGGTGTCCTTTCCCAGTGACAGTAGGGGCAGCAAGGCATGTATTGTATTGTTACCATCGAGGATAACAAGATGTTTTTTTATCATATTGCATGAATTTATCCCTCTACATCATGTCATCTTGCTTAAAGCGTTACTCTGTTCTCATGAACTTAATACTCTAGATGCAAGCTGGATAGCGGTCGATGTGTGGAGTAATAGTAGTAGATGCAGGCAGGAGTCGGTCTACTTGTTTCGGACATGATGCCTATATACATGATCATACCTAGATATTCTCATAACTATGCTCAATTCTGTCAATTGCTCAACAGTAATTTGTTCACCCACCGTAAAATACTTATGCTCTTGAGAGAAGCCACTAGTGAAACCTATGGCCCCCGGGTCTATCTTCCATCATATTAATCTTCCAACACTTAGTTATTTTCATTGCCTTTTATTTTACTTTGCATCTTTATCATAAAAATACCAAAAATATTATCTTATCATATCTATCAGATCTCACTCTCGTAAGTGACCATGTAGGGATTGACAACCCCTTATCGCGTTGGTTGCGAGGATTTATTTGTTTTGTGTAGGTGCGAGGGACTCTCGCGTAGCCTCCTACTAGATTGATACCTTGGTTCTCAAAAACTGAGGGAAATACTTACGCTACTTTGCTGCATCACCCTTTCCTCTTCAAGGGAAAACCAACGCAATGCTCAAGAGGTAGCAATGTTGTTGGGCCTCCAAGTGTATAGTTTTGTAGGACAGTAGCAAATTTCCCTCAAGTGGATGACCTAAGGTTTATCAATCTGTGGGAGGCGTAGGATGAAGATGGCCTCTCTCAAACAACCCTGCAACCAAATAGCAAAGAGTCTCTTGTGTCCTCAACACACCCAATACAATGGTATATTGTATAGGTGCACTAGTTCGGTGAAGAGATGGTGATACAAGTGTAATATGGATGGTAGATATAGGTTTTTGTAATCTGAAAATATAAAACAGCAAGGTAGCAAGTAACGGAAGTAAGCGAAAACGGTATTGCAATGCTTGAAAACAAGGCCTAGGGTTCATACTTTCACTAGTGCAAGTTCTCTCAACAATAATAACATAATTAGATCATATAAAAGTCCCTCAATGTGCAACAAAGAGTCACTCCAAAGTCACTAATAGCGGAGAATAAACAAAGAGATTATTGTAGGGTATGAAACCACCTCAAAGTTATTCTTTCTGATCGATCTATTGGGCTATTCCTATAAGTGTCACAAACAGCCCTAGAGTTCATACTAAAATAACACCTTAAGTCACACATCAACCAAAACCCTAATGTCACCTAGATACTCTAATGTCACGGCAAGTATCCACGGGTTTGATTATACGATATGCATCACACAATCTCAGATTCATCTATTCAAACCAACACAAAGAACTTCGAAGAGTGCCCCAAAATTTCTACCAGAGAGTCAAGACGAAAATGTGTGCCAACCCCTATGCATAAGTTCACAAGGTCACATAATCCGCAAGTTAATCACCAAAACATACATCAAGTAGATCACGTGAATATCCCATTGTCACCACAGATAAGCACATGCAAGACATACATTAGATGTTCTCAAATCCTTAAAGACTCAATCTGATAAGATAACTTCAAAGGGAAAACTCAACCCATTACAAGAAGGTAGAGGGGGAGAAGCATCATAAGATCCAACTATAATATCAAAGCTTGCGGTACATCAAGATCGTGCCAAATCAAGAACACGAGAGAGAGAGAGAGAGAGATCAAACACATAACTACTCGTACATACCCTCAGCCCCGAGGGTGAACTACTCCCTCCTTGTCATGGAGATCGCCGGGTGAAGGAAATATGCCCTAGAGGCAATAATAAAGTTGTTATTTATATTTCCTTATATCATGATAAATGTTTATTATTCATACTAGAATTGTATTAACCGGAAACTTAGTACATGTGTGAATACATAGACAAACAGAGTGTCCCTAGTATGCCTCTACTTGACTAGCTCGTTAATCAAAGATGGTTAAGTTTCCTAGCCATGGACATGTGTTGCCATTTGATGAATGGGATCACATCATTAGAGAATGATGTGATGGACAAGACCCATCCGTTAGCTTAGCATAATGATCGTTCAGTTTTATTGCTGCTGCTTTCTTCATAACTTATACATGTTCCTCTGACTATCAGATTATGCAACTCCCGAATACCGGAGGAACACCTTGTGTGCTATCAAATGTCACAACGTAACTGGGTGATTATAAAGATGCTCTATAGGTGTCTCTAATGGTGTTTGTTGAGTTGGCATAGATCGAGATTAGGATTTGTCACTCCGTGTATGGAAAAGGTATCTCTGGGCCCTCTCGGTAATGCACATCACTCTAAGCCTTGCAAGCATTGTGACTAATGAGTTAGTTGAAGGACGATGCATTATGGAACGAGTAAAGAGACTTGCCGGTAAAAAGATTGAACTTGGTATGAGGATAGCGACGATCGAATCTCGGGCAAGTAACATACCAATGACAAAGGGAACAATGTATATCATTATGCGGTTTGACCGATAAAGATCTTCATAGAATATGTGGGAGCCAATATGAACATCCAGGTTACGCCATTGGTTATTGACCAGAGACATGTCTCGGTCATGTCTACATAGTTCTCGAACCCGTAGGGTCCGCACGCTTAACGTTCGGTGACGATCGGTATTATGAGTTTACGTGTTTTGATGTACTAAAGTTTGTTTGGAGTCCCGAATGAGATCGGGGACATGACAAGGAGTCTCGAAATGGTCGAGACGTAAAGATCGATATATTAGAAGGCTATATTCGGACATCAGAAAGGTTCTGAGTGATTCGGGTATTTTTCGAAGTACCGAGAGTTACGGGAATTCGTATTGGGCCTTAATGGGCCATACAGAAAGGAGAGAAAGGCCTCAAGGGTGGCCGCGCCCCTTCCCCATGGACTGGTCCGAATTGGACTAGGGAAAGGGGCGCCCCTTCCTTCCTTCTCGTTCTCCCTTCCCTTTTTCCTATTCCATGTGGGAGGTGGAATCCTACTAGGACTAGGGAGTCCTAGTAGGACTCCACACTTTGGGTGCGCCCTATGAGGGCCGGCCTCCTCCTCCCTCCATCCTTTATATATGTGGCCAGGGGGCACCCCATAGACACACAAGTTGATTGTTTCCAGCCGTGTGCGGTGCCCCCTCCACCATAATCCACCTCGGTCATATCGTGGTGGTGCTTAGGCGAAGCCCTGTTCCAGTATCATCATCATCACAGTCATCACGCCATCGTGCCGACGAAGCTCTCCCTCGACACTCTGCTGTATCGTGAGTTCATGGGATGTCACCAAGCCGAACGTGTGCAGATCACGGAGGTGCCGTACTTTCGGTACTAGGATCGGTCGATCATGAAGATGTACGACTACATCAACCGCGTTGTCATAACGCTTTCACTTACGGTCTACGAGGGTACGTAGACAACACTCTTCCCTCTCGTTGCTATGCATCACCATGATCTTGCGTGTGCGTAGGAATATTTTTGAAATTACTGCGTTCCCCAACAGTGGCATCCGAGCCAGGTTTATGCGTAGATGTTATATGCACGAGTAGAACACAAAGGAGTTGTGGGCGTGGGTATATACATATTGCTTGCCGTCCCTAGTTCATTCTTGATTCAGCGGCATTGTTGGATGAAGCGTCCCAGACCGACATTATGCGTACACTTATGCAAGACTGGTTCTACTGACGTGCTTTGCACACAGGTTGCTAGTGGGTGTCAGTTTCCCCAACTTTAGTGAAATCGGATTCAATGAACAGGGTTCTTTTTGAAGATCAAAAAGCAATCACTATACCGTGTTGTGGTTTTTTGATGCGTAGGCAAGAACGGTTCTTGCTCAGCCCATACCAGCCACGTAAAACTTGCAACAACAAAGTAGAGGACGTCTAACTTGTTTTTGTAGGGAATGTTGTGATGTGATATGGTCAAGACATGATGCTAAATTTTATTGTATGAGATGATCATGTTTGTAACACAGTTATCGGCAACTGGCAGGAGCCATATGGTTGTCGCTTTATTGTATGAAATGCAATCGCCATGTAATTGCTTTACTTTATCACTAAGCGGTAGCGATAGTCGTAGAAGCAATAGTTGGCGAGACAACAACGATGTTTCGATGGAGATCAAGGTGTCAAGCCAGTGACGATGGTGATCATGACGATGCTTTGGAGATGGAGATCAAAGGCACAAGATGATGATGTCCATATCATATCACTTACATTGATTGCATGTGATGTTTATCCTTTATGCATCTTATTTTGCTTAGTTCGACGGTAGCATTGTAAGATTATCTATCACTAAATTTCAAGGTATAAGTGTTCTCCCTGAGTATGCACCGTTGCTACAGTTCGTCATTCCGAGACACCACGTGATAATCGTCTGTGATAAGCTCTACGTTCACATACATCGGGTGCAAGCCAGTTTTGCACACGCGGAATACTCGGGTTAAACTTGACGAGCCTAGCATATGCAGATATGGCCTCGGAACACTGAGACCGAAAGGTCGAGCGTGAATCATATACTAGATATGATCAACATAGTGATGTTCACCATTGAAAACTACTCCATCTAACGTGATGATCGGACATGGTTTCGTTGACGTGGATCACGTAATCACATAGATGATTAGATGGGTGTCTATCTGATATGTCTCCAACGTATCTATAATTTTTGATTGCTCCATGCTATTATATTATCTATTTTGGATGTTAATGGGCTTTATTTTACTCTTTTATATCATTTTTGGGATTAACCTACTAACGAGAGGCCCAACCCAAATTTCTGTTTTTTGTGCCTATTTTAGGGTTTCGCAGAAAAGGAATATCAAATGGAGTCCAAATGGAATGAAACCTTCGGGAACGTGATTTTCTCAACAAACATGATCCAGGAGACTTGGAGTGGGCGTCAAGAAACGATCGAGGAGGGCATGAGGCAGGGGGCGCGCCTACCCCCCTGGGCGCGCCCTCCACCCTTGTGGGCCCCTCCTTGCTCCACCGACGTACTTCTTCCTCCTATATATATCCACGTACCCCCAAACATCCAGGAGCACCCCGAAAACCTAATTCCACCGCCGCAACCTTCTGTACCCGAGAGATCCCACCTTGGGGCCTTTTCCGGAGCTCCGCCAGAGGGGGCATTGATCACGGAGGGCCTCTACATCAACTCCATGGCCTCCCCGGTGATGTGTGAGTAGTTTATTTAAAACCTATGGCCCCCGGGTCTATCTTCCATTATATTAATCTTCCAACACTTAGTTATTTCTATTGCGTTTATTTTACTTTGCATCTTTATTTTTCTTTATCATAAAAATACCAAAAATATTATCTTCTCATATCTATCAGATCTCACTCTCGTAAGTGACCGTGAAGGGATTGACAACCCCTTTTTCGCATCGGTTGCGAGGTTCTTATTTGTTTGTGTAGGTGCGTGGGACTCGAGCGTGATCTCCTACTGGATTGATACCTTGGTTCTCAAAACTGAGGGAAATACTTACACTACTTTACTGCATCACCCTTTCCTCTTCAAGGGAAAACCAACGCAGTGCTCAAGAGGTAGCAAGAAGGATTTCTGGCGCCGTTGCAGGGGAGATTCGCACCAAGTCAAGTCAAGATTTGACTCCCGACAACAAGCCATTCCTGGCATCGTTGCCGGAGTCTACGCACAAGTCAATACATACCAATTTTGTGTTGTGAAGTTTTCAAGTTTTGGGTAAAGATTTGATGGATTATGGAACAAGGAGTGGCAAGAGCCTAAGCTTGGGGATGCTCATGGCACCCCAAGGTAAAATTCAAGGACACCAAAAATCCTAAGCTTGGGAATGCCCCGGAAGGCATCCCCTCTTTTGTCTTCGTCTATCGGTAACTTTACTTGGAGCTATATTTTTATTCACCAGATGATATGTGTTTTGCTTGGAGCGTCTTGTATGATTTGAGTCTTTGCTTTTTAGTTTACCACAATCATCCTTGCTATACACACCTTTTGAGAGAGACTCACATGATTTGAAATTTATTAGAATACTCTATGTGCTTCACTTATATCTTTTGAGCTATATAGTTTTTGCTCTAGTGCTTCACTTATATCTTTTAGAGCACGGCGGTGGTTTTATTTTATAGAAATAATTGATCTCTCATGCTTCACTTATATTATTTTGAGAGTCCTTTAGAACAACATGGAAATTTGCTTTAATATAAAAACTTTCATAGAAGTGCATTGAATACTATGAGAAGTTTGATACTTGATAATTGTTTTGAGATATGGAGATGGTGATATTAGAGTCATGCTAGTTGAGTAGTTGTGAATTTGAGGAATACTTGTGTTGAAGTTTGTGATTCCCATAGCATGTACGTATGGTGAACCGTTATGTGATGAAGTCGGAGCATGATTTATTTATTGATTGTCTTCCTTATGAGTGGCGGTCGGGGACGAGCGATGGTCTTTTCCTACCAATCTATCCCCCTAGGAGCATGCGCGCAACACTTTGTTTTGATAACTAATAGGTTTTTGCAAAGTATGTGAGTTCTTTATAACTAATGTTGAGTCCATGGATTATACACACTCTCATCCTTCCACCATTGCTAGCCTCTCTAGTATCGCACAACTTTCGCCGGTACCTTAAACCCACCATATACCTTCCTCAAAACAGCCACCATACCTACCTATCATGGCATTTCCATAGCCATTCTGAGATATATTGCCATGCAACTTTCCACTGTTCCGTTATTATGACACGCTTCATCATTGTCATATTGCTTGCATGATCATGTAGTTGACATCGTATTTGTGGCAAAGCCACCGTTCATAATTCTTCATACATGTCACTCATGCATCATTGCACATCCCGGTACACCGCCGGAGGCATTCACATAGAGTCATATTTTGTTCTAAGTATTGAGTTGTAATTCTTGAGTTGTAAGTAAATAAAGTGGATGATCATCATTATCAGAGCATCGTCCCAAGTGAGGAAAGGATGATGGAGACTATGATTCCCCCACAAGTCGGGATGAGACTCCGAACAAAAAAAAGAGGCAAAAAAGAAAAAAAAAGAAAAAAAGAAAGAAAAAAGGCCCAAATAAAAAAATTACAAAAAAGAGAGAAGGGGCAATGCTACTATCCTTTTTCCACACTTGTGCTTCAAAGTAGCACCATGATCTTCATGATAGAGAGTCTCCTATGATATCACTTTCATATACTAGTGGGAATTTTTCATTATAGAACTTGGCTTGTATATTCCAATGATGGGCTTCCTCAAAATACCCTAGGTCTTCATTAGCAAGCGAGTTGGATGCACACCCACTTAGTTTCTTTTGTTGAGATTTCATATACTTATAGCTCTAGTGCATCTGTTGCATGGCAATCCCTACTCACTCACATTGATATCTATTAATGGGCATCTCCATAGCCCGTTGATACGCCTAGTTGATGTGAGACTATCTTCTCCTTTTTGTCTTCTCCACAACCACCATTCTATTTCACATATAGTGATATATCCATGGCTCACGCTGATATGTCATCGGGGTTGTGCATGATTTAAATATTTTGTGTGGTGAAGATAAAGCATAGCCAGACTATACGATTTTGTAGGGATAACTTTCTTTGGCCATGTTATTTTTAGAAGACATAATTGCTTAGTTAGTATGCTTGAAGTATTATTATTTCTATGTCAATATTAAACTTTTATCTTGAATCTTTCGGATCTGAACATTCATGCCACAATAAAGAAAAATTACATTGAGAAATATGTTAGAAAGCATTCCACATCAAAAATTCTTCTTTTATCATTTACCTACTCGAGGACGAGCAGGAATTAAGCTTGGGGATGCTTGATACGTCTCCAACGTAACTATAATTTTTTATTGCTCCATGCTATTATATTATCTATTTTGGATGTTAATGGGCTTTATTTTACACTTCTATATCATTTTTGGGACTAACCTACTAACTGGAGGCCCAACCCAAATTGCTGTTTTTTTGCCTATTTTAGGGTTTCGCAAAAAAGAATATCAAACGGAGTCCAAATGGAATGAAACCTTTGGGAACATGATTTTCTCAACAAACGTGATCCAGGAGACTTGGAGTGGGCGTCAAGAAACGATTAAGGAGGGCACGAGGCAGGGGGCGCGCCTACCCCCCTAGGCGCGCCCTCCACCCTCGTGGGCCCCTCGTTGCTCCACTGTGTACTTCTTCCTCCTATATATATCCACATACTCCCCAAACATCCAGGAGCACCACGAAAACCTAATTCCAACGCCGCAACCTTCTGTACCCGAGAGATCCCATCTTGGGGCTTTTTCCGGAGCTCCGCCGGAGGGGGCATTGATCACAGAGGGCCTCTACATCAACTCCATGGCCTCTCCGGTGATGTGTGAGTAGTTTATTTCAAACCTATGGCCCCGGATCTATCTTCCATTATATTAATCTTCCAACACTTAGTTATTTCTATTGCCGTTTATTTTACTTTGCATCTTTATTTCTCTTTATCATAAAAATACCAAAAATATTATCTTGTAATATCTATCAAATCTCACTCTCGTAAGTGACCGTGAAGGGATTGACAACCCCTTTTTCGCGTTGGTTGCGAGGTTCTTATTTGTTTGTGTAGGTGCATGGGAATCGAGCGTGATCTCCTACTGGATTGATACCTTGGTTCTCAAAACTGAGGGAAATACTTACACTACTTTACTGCATCACCCTTTCCTCTTCAAGGGAAAACCAACGCAGTGCTCAAGAGGTAGCACTATCTAAGTGGGAGTTCTGAAGTAATTTTATTAATTGAACTTTAATTTATCATGAACTTCGTACCTGATAGTATTTTGCATGTCTATGTTGTTATAGATAGATGGCCCGTGCTGTTGTTCCGTTGAATTTTAATGCGTTCCTAGATAAAGCTAAGTTGAAAGATGATGGTAGCAACTACACGAACTGGGTCCGTAACTTGAGGATTATCCTCATTGCTGCACAGAAGAATTACATCGTGGAACCACCGCTAGGTGACAAACCCGCTGCAGGAGCAACGCCAGATTTTGTGAACACCTGGCAGAGCAAAGTTGATGACTACTCGATAGTTCAGTGTGCCATGCTTTACGGCTTAGAACCGGGACTTCAATGACATTTTGAACGTCATGGAACATATGAGATGTTCCAGGAGTTGAAGTTAATATTTCAAGCAAATGCTCGGATTGAGAGATATGAAGTCTCCAATAAGTTCTACAGCTGCAAGATGGAGAAGAATAGTTCTGTCAGTGAGCATATACTCAGAATGTCTGGGTACCACAACAACATGACTCAACTGGGAGTTAATCTTCCTGATGATAGTTTCATTGACAGAGTTCTTCAATCACCGCCAACAAGCTACACGAGCTTCATGATGAACTATAATATGCAAGGGATGGATAAGACGATTCCTGAGCTCTTCACAATGCTAAAGGTTGCGGAGGTAGAAATCAAGAAGGAGCATCAAGTGTTGATGGTCAACAAGACCACCAGTTTTAAGAAAAAGGGTAAAGGAAAGAAGGGGAACTTCAAGAAGAACAGCAAGCTAGTTGCTGCACAAGTGAAGAAACCCAAGTCTGGACCTAAGCCTGAGAGTGCGTGCTTCTACTGCAAAGGAACTGGTCACTGGAAGCGGAACTGCCCCAAGTATTTGGCGGAGAAGAAGGATGGAAAAGTGGAAGGTATATTTGATATACATGTTATTGATGTGTACCTTACTAATGCTCGCAGTAGTGCCTGGGTATTTGATACTGGTTCAGTTGCTAACATTTGCAACTCAAAACAGGGGCTAAGCGAAGATTGGCTAAGGATGAGGTGACGATGCGCGTGGGAAATGGTTCCAAAGTCGATGTGATCGCCGTTGGCACGCTACCTCTAAATCTACCTTCGGGATTAGTTTTAGACCTAAATAATTGTTATTTGGTGCCAGCGTTGAGCATGAACATTATATCTGGATCTTGTTTGATGCGAGACGGTTATTCATTTAAATCAGAGAATAATGGTTGTTCTATTTATATGAGTAATATCTTTTATGGTCATGCACCCTTGATGAGTGGTCTGTTTTTACTAAATCTTAATAGTAGTGATACACATGTTCATAGTATTGAAGCCAAAAGATGTAGAGTTGATAATCATAATGCAACTTATTTGTGGCACTGCCATTTAGGTCATATTGGTGTAAAGCGCATGAAGAAACTCCATTCTGATGGACTTCTGGAATCACTAGATTATGAATCACTTGGTACTTGCGAACCATGCCTCATGGGCAAGATGACTAAAACTCCGTTCTTCGGAACAATGGAGCGAGCAACAGAGTTATTGGAAATCATACATACTGATGTATGTGGTCCAATGAACATTGAAGCTCGCGACGGATATCGTTATTTTCTCACATTCACAGATGATTTGAGAAGATATGGGTATATCTACTTAATGAAACATACGTTTGAAACATTTGAAAAGTTCAAAGAATTTCAGAGTGAAGTGGAAAATCATCGTAACAAGAAAATCAAGTTTCTACGATATGATCGTGGAGGTGAATATCTGAGTTATGAGTTTGGACCTCATTTGAAACAATGCAAAATAGTTTCGCAACTCACGCCACCTGGAACACCACAACGTCATGGTGTGTCCGAACGTCGTAATCGCACCTTATTAGATATGGTGCGATCTATGATGTCTCTCACTGATTTACCGCTATCATTTTGGGGTTATACTTTAGAGACGGCTGCATTCACGTTAAATAGGGCACCATCTAAACCCGTTGAGACGACACCTTATGAGCTGTGGTTTGGCAAGAAACCCAAGTTGTTGTTTCTTAAAGTTTGGGGCTGCGATGCTTATGTGAAAAAGCTTCAACCTAATAAGCTCGAACCCAAATCGAAGAAATGTGTCTTCATAGGATACCCAAAGGAGACTGTTGGGTACACCTTCTATCACAGATCCGAAGGCAAGATATTCGTTGCTAAGAATGGATCCTTTCTAGAGAAGGAGTTTCTCTTGAAAGAAGTGAGTGGGAGGAAAGTAGAACTTGATGAGGTAATTGTACCTACTCCCTTATTGGAAAGTAGTTCATCACTGAAATCAGTTCCAGTGATTTCTACACCAGTAAGCGAGGAAGCTAATGATGATGATCATGAAACTTCTGATCAAGTTACTACCGAACCTCTGAAAGTGCGTTATATCGACT
>NC_041380.1:353164515-353180745 GCF_002162155.2 Triticum dicoccoides
GGGGGGTGAATAGGCGATTTTTATGAAAGTCTTCAGAACATGGGAGTTTTGAAGACAAACGATAAAATTGAACCTATTACCATGCAGCGGAAGGTAGACTACACTAGGCAAACCATAGTCAAGTATTCAATGAAGTGAAAGCACAAAGACTAATAGCAACTAGGTAGTAAGGATCAGGTAGGAAGATATTGTGAAGCCAAACAGAACACGCAGTCACTCAGTGAAGACAAATTGTAAGTGCATCTAGTGCCACCCCTAGTTGGTTTTGGAGTATTGACGACAAACCTAGTTGAGGGACTAATGTGTTTGTGAGAATTGCAGGATAACACAGGTAGAAGTCCCTCATGATTCGGTTTTACTACCAGAGATGACCCCTAAAAATGTATGAAGACATTGAAGTCAAAGGTGGTATATGAAGATATTCACATTGAATACTATGACAAGAGAAGACATGATATGAAGCCTATGGAGCTCGAAGACTTAGATCTTTCGTAGTTCTTTTTCTTTTGTGTTGAGTCATAGGAACCACCGTACTGTTAAGCGGGGTCCAAGAGAACCAGTCAGAATGACTGAAGTGATGCCTAAACCAAAAACCTATGTCTTCGAGTGAAGACTATGAGAGAGAATCTTGTCCAGAGTCGGACAAGTCAGCTTTGCTTGTAGCCCAAGTAAAGTTGCCGTGTGAGTTTGAAATCTGACCATTGGAACACGTGTCAGTTCCTTAGTGACCCAGGGTCATTTCGAACAAATCAGGTCGGGTTGCCAAGTGGCTATAAATAGCCCACCCCCTACAACCATAAATGGTTGGCTGCTCAGATTGAAAGTACGGCTTTTGTCGTTTGAGAGCAACCCACCTCGAAGCCTTTGAGAGAGAATTCCTTGCGAGGATAAAAGCCCTAACCACCAGAGCCAGAGAGAATTGGGCATCACTTAAGTCTTCTTGTCTGTGTGATCTGAAGACTTATTACACTTGAGGACTGTGCATCCTCCAGCCGGTTAGGCGTCGCGTTCTGAGCATCCAAGAGACATTGTGGATTGCCGGTGAACGAAGTCTTTGAAGGTTTGGGAGTCTACCTTGAAGACTTACCAGAGTGATTGGGCGAGGTCTATGTGACCTTAGCTCAAGGAGAATACGGTGAGGACTGGGTGTCCTGAGCTGCGTGTTCAGGACTGGGTGTCCGGGACTGTGTGTCCTAAGGTTTAAATACCTATCCGCTCCAACCAGACGTACAGTTGTCACAGCAACTGGAACTGGTTCAACAAATCATTGTCTTCAACGAGTCACTGGTTTCATCTTCACTTCACTTTACTTACTGTTCCTCCTTGTGAAGTCATTGTATGTTTGCTCTATCATTTGTCTTCACTGAGTGACTGCGTGTTCTGTTTGGCTTCAGAATATCTTCCTACCTGATCCTTACTACCTAGTTGCTATTAGTCTTTGTGCTTTCACTTCATTGAATACTTGACTATGGTTTGCCTAGTGTAGTCTACCTTCCGCTGCATGGTAATAGGTTTAATTTTATCGTTTGTCTTCAAAACTCCCATGTTCTGAAGACTTTCATAAAAATCACCTATTCACCCCCCTCTAGTCGATATAACGCACTTTCAATTGGTATCAGAGCAAGGTGCTCCCTTGTTCTGTGTGATTCGGTTTAACCACCTGGAGTTTTAGCTATGTCGACTGCAGGGATAATCAAAGTCTCCGCTGCGTGCCCCGTCTTTGATGGAACTGAATATCCCTACTGGAAGAATAAGATGCGTATGCATCTTGAAGCTATTGACGTCGACCAATGGTATGTCGTCGAGAACGGCGTTCCCAAGGCTGGAGAAGGTGTCACTGCTGCTGATGTCAAGAAATTCGTTCAACTGGACTCTACTGCCAAGAATATCATCTGTGGTCATCTGACCAAAGGACAGTATGGCCGTGTGAGTGCTTTGAAGACATCCAAGCTGGTCTAGGACTGGCTCTCCAAGGTCAATGAAGGCATCTCAACCCAGAGAGATCAGAGAATCAGTGTCCTTCGCAACCTCTTCAACCGCTTCAAGCGAAATGACAATGAGAATGTCCAGCACACATTTGACCGACTCACTGACATCACAAATGAGCTTCAAGCCCTCGGCGCCACTGAGATTACCAAACACGAAGTCGTCAAGACGCTGCTGAGATCACTTGATAGTTTGTTTGACATCCTGGCCCTGATGATTCAAGAACGTCCTGATTTCAAGACACTCGATCCGTCTGACATACTTGAGAGGCTCAACACACATGAGTTTCAGCTTTTGGAGAAAAGAGAGATCTACGGTCCAAACTATGGGCGAACTCGTGCCTTGAAGGCAAAAGCTGTCTCCTCATCTGAAGAAGAATCTGAAAGCAGTTCTGATGACCCTGAAGACATTGGAAGGGAACTTGCTATGCTTGTCAAGAAGTTCCAAAAATTCACCAAGAAGAAAGGCTTCAGAAAGTCTTCCCGATCAATTTCAAGGAATGATGACGCTCCTGCTCATGACTACAAGAAGAAAACATGTCACAAGTGCAAGAAACTTGGCCACTTCATCTCTGAGTGTCCACAGTGGGACAATGAGAACAAAAAGAAGAAGAAGAGCAAGGAATATGACTCTGACGACAAGAAGAAGAAGAAGAAATACTCAAAGTCTTCTTCCAAGTCTTCCTCAAAGTCTTCATCACACAAGAAGAGCTCATCTGGCAAGGCACGTGCGTTTGTTGGCAAGGAAATGGATTCAGAGGAGGAGTCTGCTTCTGAGGAGGCGGAGGTGGAATCTAAGGAGGAATCCGACTCAGGCGTCGCAAGTCTGGCTACAGCATACGTTGCAAAGTCCATCTTCAACACTGAAGACAATGACTTCATCACCGACACCGATGCAAATGACAAGGACTACTCCACTTCTACCTACTGCTTCATGGCACGCGGCGCCAAGGTAAACACACGCACTACTCACTATCAAACATCTAGTGACGATGACTCTGATTGTGGTTCAAAACCTAGCTACAAAACACTTGCTAAAATTGCAACTGAACAACAGAAAGCTATGGAACATATTCAAAAACTGTTAGACAGAAGCGATGATCTGTTAGGTGCTGAAATGACTCGATCTGAATCCTTAATTGAAGACATAAAAAATCTTCACGTTAAGTATCAGGAACTTGAAAGTCGTCATGAAACTCTCTCAACAACTCATGAAAAGCTTTCCTATGATTATCTTCAAAGGAAGCAAGATCTTGACAAATTGAGAGCGGTTCATGAAGATCTTCAAATGGGAAACGAGTCACATCGCGCCAAACAGATCAGTCCCGCTCAGGAAGGATTTAAACCACCATGTCTTAAATGCATTGAGCGTGATAATGCTACTTCTGTTGCTGAATGTTCTACTGCTACTGCTGTTGCAATATCTTCAACTGTTGATGCGGTAACTAACCCCTCTGCTGAGGATACCACCGCTATTGCTGATGAGAATGCTAGGTTGAAGACATTGCTTGAAACAGGGATGTACAAAAGTCTTAAAGGGCATCAGATGCTATGTGATGTCCTGAAAAAGCAGATTCTGAACCGAAACCCTAGGAAAGAGGGTGTAGGGTTCGTAAGGAAAATGAATGCAGATGGCTCTTACTGGAAACCTGAGCAGTACCCCAAAACCATGTGGGTTGCTGCAAAGGAACCTTCAGCAGATACATCCAATCTATCTGGCTTCACTTGTGCTAACCCCATTATCATTGATGAATCCTTTGATGCAAACTATATACTGTTTAAGAATCAGAATGGTGAAGTGTTTGCCAGGTACATTGCTACTAACTGCAGGAATGGACCGCCCATGAAGAAGATCTGGGTTCCGAAAAGGTGTCTGGAGAGTCTTCCTGTGAATGTCATCATGACACCTCATGTGAAGAAGACAAACCTCGGTCCAAAGGCTTCATACAGACAAAGGACTCACCTGAGTCGCACTAACGCAAATGTTTTGCAGGAAAATCATACTCAGGCATATGAATATGAGAGCGGTTCATCAAACCGCCATGTTCATAAGACCAAGAACTATTCTGCTTATTCTTATGAGTACTATTGTCCACCTGCAAGACTGTTTGCTAATGCTTCAAAGCCAAAATTCTCAGATGCTGCACTTAGACTTATTGCTTCTAAGCCACCCTTGAAGATGTGGGTGGTTAAGAAGGCTTAACTCTCTTTTGCAGGGAAAGGTCTCCAGCAAAAAACCAAAATCGTCTGACGCTATTGCTGGGGACCTTAAACATCTTGTAGGGTGCAAGATCAAATGCCCAAATGGTCTTACTATGTACTTCATACCTGAATCGCTTGCTACTCTCCCTATTAGTCCTAACTTGGATCTAAGCTTTCATAACCCACTGGTTCGTCAAATGTTTTTGCTTCACAATGCTCTTGGTGAAGCCTATCCCCCTAACTGCACTGTAGGGTACGACACCGGCGTCTTCAGAATGGATTATTGACAGTGGGTGTACAAATCACATGACTGGCAAAAGAAGTCTTCTTATGGACTCAACCTTACGTCCATCCGACAAGAGCCACATCACATTTGCTGACACTGGTAAAAGTAAGGTATTGGGCCTAGGTAGAGTTGCAATCTCAAGGGATCAACACATGGATAAAGTCATGCTTGTTGAATCCCTTGGCTTCAACTTAATGTCTGTCTCAATGCTTTGCGATTTGAACATGATCGTAATGTTTGGAAAATATCGTTGTCTTGTACTAATGGAATCTGACAAGTCTCTAGTGTTTGAAGGGTATCGAAAAGATGATTTGTACGTGGTAGATTTCTCAGCAGGGCCACAGCTTGCAGTATGTCTTCTAGCAAAGGCTTCAGAATGCTGGCTCTGGCATCGGAGGCTTGGACATGCTGGCATGAGGAACCTCCACACCCTTGCGAAGAAGAAGCATGTCATAGGCATCGAGGGCGTCAAGTTCAAGAAAGACCACTTATGCGGTGCCTGTGAAGCAGGGAAGATGACGAGGGCCAAACATCTCTTGAAGACAATTATGACTACTACTCAACCCTTCGAACTGCTTCACATGGATCTTTTTGGTCCCACTCATTACTCAACTCTAACTACTACTGCTTGCCTCTATGGCTTCATTATTGTTGATGATTATTCTAGATATACTTGGGTGCACATAATCCTTTACAAGACTGAAGTGCAGGATGTCTTCAGACGCTTCGCCAATCGAGCTATGAACAATTTTGGCGCCAAGATAAAGCACATCAGAAGTGACAATGGCACTGAATTCAAGAACACTGGCCTTGATACATATCTTGATACCTTGGGCATCAGACATGAATTCTCAGCCCCGTACACGCCACAGCAGAATGGCGTCGTCGAACGCAAGAACAGAACACTAATTGAGATGGCCAGAACGATGCTAGATGAATACAAAACCCCAAGAAAATTCTGGCCCGAAGCCATTGATACTGCATGCCATACAACCAATCGTGTTTATCTTCACAAGCTACTGAACAAGACATCTTATGAGCTCCTTACTGGCAAAAAGCCAAATGTCAGTTACTTCAGAGTATTTGGCGCAAGGTGCTGGATCAAGGACCCACATCACACCTCAAAATTTGCACCAAAAGCACATGAGGGTTTTATGCTTGGATATGGAAAGGATTCACACTCCTACAGAGCCTTCAATCTCTTTCATTACAAAGTGGTTGAAACAGTGGATGTGCGGTTCGATGAGACCAACGGTTCACAAAGAGAGCAGCTGCCAAGTGTGCTAGATGAAGTTCCATCCAGTGAATCAATCAAGCTAATGGGAACTGGAGAAATTATACCTTCTGAAGCTCATCCTGAAGAAGAACTTATCATTTCAGCACCTGGTCAACATGAAGACAATGCTCAGCCTGAAGACATTCCTTCCAACAACGACAATGAACAGCAAGAGCAAAGTCTTCACCCTGTACATCCTCGTGTTGCCAATGAAGTGCAGATTGAAAGAATAATTGATAGCATCAATGCACCTGGTCTACTCACTCGTTCAAGGGCAACTCAGCTAGCAAATTTCTGTGGGCACTTTGCATTCGTCTCAATATCAGAACCCAAGAAAGTTGAAGAAGCCTTCATGGAACCTGAATGGATTCAAGCTATGCAAGAAGAGCTTCAACAGTTTGAGCTGAATAATGTATGGGAACTGGTTAAGCGTCCTGATCCACGGAAGCACAATATAATAGGCACCAAATAGATATACCGCAACAAGCAAGATGAGCATGGTCAAGTTGTCAGAAACAAAGCTCGTCTCGTTGCTCAAGGATACACTCAAGTGGAAGGCATTGACTTCGATGAAACATTTGCTCCTGTGGCTAGACTTGAAGCCATACGCATACTGCTGGCCTATGCAAATCATCATAACATACTTCTATATCAAATGGACGTGAAGAGTGCCTTTCTCAATGGCAAGATTGAAGAAGAAGTGTATGTGGCACAGCCGCCTGGCTTTGAAAATCCAAAGCATCCTGACATGGTATACAAGCTCAACAAGGCACTGTATGGCCTCAAACAAGCCCCTAGGGCCTGGTATGACACACTCAAATACTTCCTGAAGAGCAAAGGCTTCATACTTGGTTCCCTAGATCCCACTCTTTTCACGAAGACATATGATGGTGAACTATTTGTGTGCCAAATATATGTGGATGACATTATCTTCGGCTGCACCAATCAGAAGTATAGTGAAGAGTTTGGATATATGATGCAAGAGCAATATCATATGTCCATGATGGGGGAGTTGAAGTTCTTCCTTGGTCTTCAAATACGACAACAACGCAATGGCATCTTCATATCTCAAGAGAAGTATCTCAAAGATTGCCTGAAGAAGTTCGGTATGCAAGACTGCAAAGGCTTCACAACACCAATGCCAGCCAAACATCATCTGGGTCCTGATGACAATGGTAAAGAGTTCGATCAAAAGGTATACCGCTCCATGATTGGTTCTTTACTTTATCTATGTGCATCTAGGCCTGATATTATGCTTAGTGTTTGCATGTGTGCTCGATTTCAAGCGGCACCAAAGGAGTCGCATCACTTAGCTGTGAAGCGAATTCTTCGATATTTGGCTCACACCCCAACTCTAGGATTATGGTATCCAAAGGGCTTAGAGTTTGATCTGGTTGGATTCTTGGATGCTGATTATGCTGGAGACAAAGTTGATCGCAAGTCTACATCAGGCACATGTCACTTTCTGGGACGATCACTTGTATGTTGGTCTTCAAATAAGCAGAACTGTGTATTTCTCTCCACTGCTGAATCTGAATACATTGCTGCTGGATCTTGCTGCGCTCAGCTTCTATGGATGAAGCAAACACTCAAGGACTATGGCATTCATCTGAAGCAAGTGCCACTTTACTGCTACAACGAAAGCGCCATCAAGATTGCCAACAACCCAGTTCAGCACTCGAAGACAAAGCACATTGAAATTCGTCATCACTTTCTTAGAGATCATGTTGTGAAGGAAGAATGCGTTCGTTGCCCATGAAACCTGTCGCCGCACATGGAAAGGGCTAACGATGATGCTTTCTGAAGCTGAACTTCAAGAGGATGGCTTCACTGAGAGATTCAAGTTTGACTCCACACCTCCTCGAAGGGCTGTGCTGCTAGGAACTCCATCCCTTGAAGACTCTGAGTTCTCTTCCTCTGCTGCCATAGTGACTGCCAGAATTATTGAGGAAGAATACGATGCTACTTCACCGCCATATCCTTCAGCACCTCCAAGCTCTTCTGCACCGCCAAACAACACCAACAATCCTGCTACGTCACCTACTCCTCATGGGCACGAGTAGAGGCTCTATGTCTTCAAACCTTTTTGGTCATTACTGACAAAAGGGGGAGAAGCATATGAGATTGATAGTCTTCAAGCGGGTTCATATGGGCGGGTGCCTTATATTTTGCTTCGTGCTTACAACTCTCGTTTTTTTGCTACATTTGGTGCTTATGAGTTGTAACACTTAAACTAGATGGTCGTCTGCTACTTATTTGCCACCTTGTTTTGCGAAGATAAATTCCGCATGTGCGACGATAAATTCCGCACTTAGCTCATTCTGCAGACGTCCATTTTCCATTATGCATGTCATTATCTTCATATACTTTCACATGCATAGTGGATTGTCATCATAAGCTGAAGTGGATCTCCACAAGTACAACCTGCCATGTGCATTTGCATTCCAAAAGAAAATTAACTTATATGCACATCTTCAGGGGGAGCCCTTGCAACTTATGAAGACAATTCCTTATCCTTTACAATTTCACAGATTATATTCCCCGTTGAAAACTTCAACTAGTTTGTCATCAATCACCAAAAAGGGGGAGATTGTAAGTGCATCTAGTGCCACCCCTAGTTGGTTTTGGAGTATTGACGACAAACCTAGTTGAGGGACTAATGTGTTTGTGAGAATTGCAGGATAACACAGGTAGAAGTCCCTCATGATTCGGTTTTACTACCAGAGATGACCCCTAAAAATGTATGAAGACATTGAAGTCAAAGGTGGTATATGAAGATATTCACATTGAAGACTATGACAAGAGAAGACATGATATGAAGCCTATGGAGCTCGAAGACTTAGATCTTTCGTATTTCTTTTTCTTTTGTGTTGAGTCATAGGAACCACCATACTGTTAAGTGGGGTCCAAGAGAACCAGTCAGAATGACTAAAGTGATGCCTAAACCAAAAACCTATGTCTTCGAGTGAAGACTATGAGAGCGAATCTTGTCCAGAGTCGGACAAGTCAGCTTTGCTTGTAGCCCAAGTAAAGTTGCCGTGTGAGTTTGAAATCTGACCGTTGGAACACGTGTCAGTTCCTTAGTGACCCAGGGTCATTTCGGACAAATCAGGTCGGGTTGCCAAGTGGCTATAAATAGCCCACCCCCTACAACCATAAACGGTTGGCTGCTCAGATTGAAAGTACGGCTTTTTTCGTTTGAGAGCAACCCACCTCGAAGCCTGTGAGAGAGAATTCCTTGCGAGGATAAAAGCCCTAACCACCAGAGCCAGAGAGAATTGGGCATCACTTAAGTCTTCTTGTCTGTGTGATCTGAAGACTTATTACACTTGAGGGACTGTGCATCCTCCAGCCGGTTAGGCATCGCGTTCTGAGCATCCAAGAGACATTGTGGATTGCCGGTGAATGAAGTCTGTGAAGGTTTGGGAGTCTACCTTGAAGACTTACCGGAGTGATTGGGCGAGGTCTATGTGACCTTAGCTCAAGGAGAATACGGTGAGGACTGGGTGTCCGGGACTGTGTGTCCTAAGGTTTAAATACCTAGCCGCTCCAACCAGACGTACAGTTGTCATAGCAACTGGAACTGGTTCAACAAATCATTGTCTTCAACGAGTCACTGGTTTCATCTTCACTTCACTTTACTTACTGTTCCTCCTTGTGAAGTCATTGTATGTTTGCTCTATCATTTGTCTTCACTGAGTGACTGCGTGTTCTGTTTGGCTTCACAATATCTTCCTACCTGATCCTTACTACCTAGCTGCTATTAGTCTTTGTGCTTTCACTTCATTGAATACTTGACTATGGTTTGCCTAGTGTAGTCTACCTTCCGCTGCATGGTAATAGGTTTAATTTTATCGCTTGTCTTCAAAACTCCCATGTTCTGAAGACTTTCATAAAAATCGCCTATTCACCCCCCCTCTAGTCGATATAACGCACTTTCACAAATGTTAGAGCAAACATACAATGACTTCACAAGGAGTAACAGTAAGTAAAGTGAAGTGAAGATGAAACCAGTGACTCGTTGAAGACAATGATTTGTTGAACTAGTTCCAGTTGCTGTGACAACTGTACGTCTGGTTGGAGCGGCTAGGTATTTAAACCTTAGGACACACAGTCCCAGACACCCAGTCCTGAACACGCAGCTCAGGACACCCAGTCCTCACTGTATTCTCCTTGAGCTAAGGTCACATAGACCTCGCCCAATCACTCTGGTAAGTCTTCAAGGTAGACTCCCAAACCTTCACAGACTTCATTCACTCGCAATCCACAATGTCTCTTGGATGCTCAGAACGCGACGCCTAACCGTCTGGAGGATGCACAGTCCTCAAGTGTAATAAGTCTTCAGATCACACAGACAAGAAGACTTAAGTGATGCCCAATTCTCCCTGGCTCTGGTGGTTAGGGCTTTTATCCTCGCAAGAAATTCTCTCTCAAGGGCTTCGAGGTGGGTTGCTCTCAAACGACAAAAGCCGTGCTTTCAATCTGAGCAGCCAACCGTTTATGGTTGTAGGGGGTGGGCTATTTATAGCCACTTGGCAACCCGACCTGATTTGTCCGAAATGACCCCGGGTCACTAAGGAACTGACACGTGTCCCAACGGTCAGATTTCAAACTCACACGGCAACTTTACTTGGGCTACAAGCAAAGCTAACTTGTCCGACTCTGGACAAGATTTGCTCTCATAGTCTTCACTCGAAGACATAGGTTTTTGGTTTAGGCATCACTTTAGTCATTCTGACTGGTTCTCTTGGACCCCACTTAATAGTACGGTGGTTCCTATGACTCAACACAAAAGAAAAAGAACTACGAAAGATCTAAGTCTTTGAGCTCCATAGGCTTCATATAGTGTCTTCTCTTGTCATAGTCTTCAATGTGAATATCTTCATATACCACCTTTGACTTCAATGTCTTCATACATTTTTAGGGGTCATCTCTGGTAGTAAAACCGAATAAATGAGGGACTTCTACCTGTGTTATCCTGCAATTCTCACAAACACATTAGTCCCTCAACTAGGTTTGTCGTCAATACTCCAAAACCAACTAGGGGTGGCACTAGATGCACTTACAATCTCCCCCTTTTTGGTGATTGATGACAAACTGGTTGAAGTTTTCAACAGGGAATATAATCTGTGAAATTGTAAAGGATAAGGAATTGTCTTCATAAGTTGCAAGGGCTCCCTCTAAAGATGTGCATATAAGTTAATTTGCTTTTGGAATGCAAATGCACATGGCAGGTTGTACTTGTGGAGATCCACTTCAACTTATGATGACAATCCACTATGCATGTGAAAGTATATGAAGATAATGACATGCATAATGGAAAATGGACGTCTGCAGAATGAGCTAAGTGCGGAATTTATCATCGCACATGCGGAATTTATCTTCGCAAAACAAGGTGGCAAATAAGTAGCAGACGACCATCTGGTTTAAGTGTTACAACTCATAAGAACCAAATGTAGCAAAAACGAGAGTTGTAAGCACGAAGCAAAATATAAAGCACCCGCCCAGATGGACCCGCTTGAAGACTATCAATCTCATATGCTTCTCCCCCTTTTGTCAGTAATGACCAAAAAGGTTTGAAGACATAGAGCCTCTACTCGTTCCCATGAGGAGTAGGTGAAGTAGCAGGGTTGTTGGTGTTGTTTGGCGGTGCAGAAGAGCTTGGAGGTGCTGAAGGAGGTGGCGGTGAAGTAGCATCGTCTTCTTCCTCAATAATTCTGGCAGTCACTGTGGCAGCAGAGGAAGAGAACTCAGAGTCTTCAAGTGATGGAGTTCCTAGCAGCACAGCCCTTCGAGGAGGTGTGGAGTCAAACTTAAATCTCTCAGAGAAGCTATCCTCTTGAAGATCAGCTTCAGAACACATCATCGTGAGCCCTTTCCATGTGCGGCGACAGGTTTCATGGGTAACTAAAGCATTCTTGGTGGCAAGATTTCGAGTGCGATTAACATCCACCAAGAGGCTTTTCATCTGATGCTTCGGCCAGTCATGATGCCTATCATGTTTCTGATGTAGAGCCACAAGAAGCTCTCGGTCGTTGAGAACACGAGTGCGCTTCTTGGGTCTTGGAGCAGTGGCACTGTTAGTGGCTTCAGTGGAAGCAGGGTATGGTGCACGTGTAGTGCCAACCAAAGGATACACCCGAGAAACTGCTTCAACTCCTTCAACGTTCTGAGTAAAACTCTGATGTTCTGCATTCTGAAGACTCAGAGGTTGCTTGGCAGGCTCAGAATATATGGCTTCAGTAGACATGTCCACGTTAGGCAAGAAGATCTGATGGTTGCGGGCTGAGGGCTGATATGAGATGGTGGAGTGTAGCTTCATCAGCCGCATGACCCAAGGGGCGTAGAACTTCAAACCAAACAGATCAATGCCTGATGCAGCAAGTTGGCGTATGAAGAAGTCCTATGCATTGAAGCATTTGCCATGAAGTATATAGAAGACCAAAGTCTTCATTGCACCCTGAAGCTTGGCATTTGTAGAGTGCCCTTTGATAGGCCAGAGAGTTCGCCTGATGATGTGATAGATGGTTCTGGGCAGGTACTCAAGGTCTTCAACGAAGAACTCTGTAGGATAAGCAGCATCTTGGGGCAATGGCTTCATCATGCTGAGAATTTGACTCACATCAGGTTCTGGCCGCTGAAAGATGCTCTCAATAGCTTCAGCATGGAGCTGACAGCCTTGCTCGAAGAGATCGCCAGGAGTGGGCAAGCCAGTGAGCTCAATGATGTCAAATGCATTGGCTTCATGATGAACGTTGCCAGTCATCCACTCCAGGACCCAAGTGTTCGGATCTCTACTATACCCTTTGATGTGAAGTGTGGCATAGAATTGTAGCAGCAGCTCTTCATTCCAATGCTCTTCAGCAGTAACAAATTGCAACAGACCCACTTGCTTGAAGCAATCCAACGCTTCTTCTAGACAAGGCAGACCGGCTATAGCTTCAACGTCAAGGCGCTTGTGTGGGAAGATGAGACCTTGGTTGTAAAGAATGCAAGAGTAACAGCTTCACTGATGATAGCTCCAGAACCGATCAGATGATATCCTTTCCCTTGAGTAGGGGTTCCTGGAGCTATTGAAGAACGTGTTGTCTGCCCTGAAGCCATTGATGTTGAAGGAGCCAGGTGCTGATGCAGGACCTGGAAACCTTGGCAGTCTTGGGATTGGCTTCTGGACCTGAGGCCTGTGCTCAACATGATAGTTGAATTGGGGACCGGCAGCAGACTCAGGAACAGAAGTGGCGGGATCAGTGGCTTCGCTGTCTTCTGAAGCTTTTGCTGGGGAGGGCTCCACATTAGCTTCATTGTTGGTTGTGGCAGCCTCAAGATTTTCATCCTCCACTTGACTAGCTGGAGGGTCGGTCACAGGCACGTTCTCCTGGAGAACTGCTTCTTGGTGGAACAGGGGAGTGGGATCTTGTGGTACTTCTTCTTCTGCGGCTGATGCAGCTGGAATGTTTTCAGCAGAGACTTGAGGCCTTGGACCTTTGCGAAGCCTGCGTAACGCAGACGACGCCTGTGGAGTTGGAGTGGGCTGGGCCTCATAGTCTTCTTCCTCTTGTGGGCGATCCCCCCATGAAGCATCCTGTGCAATTGGCATCAGTGGACGACCAATGCTGATGAGTTCGCTGTTTTCAAACTGAGGAAGGACTGCATCATCTTCTACACATGATGACCAATGTCTTCAGCAGCGATGGGATCAGCTGCTGGAATGTCTTCAGCTTCAGGAGCCTCTGTGGAAGCAGGCTCATGAACTGTCAGTTGACGTTCTGCGTCAGGATGAACCATAGAAATGGGTTCAACTATCAAGGGCTCTATGGGAGCAGCCCGAGCTTTCTTGGTCTTTCTCTTTTTCTTGGTGGGGGCAATAGGAGAGGCTTCAGAGTGTTTCCTCTTCCTGGCTTCAGCCTCAGCAGTTCTTGTCTTCTTGAGCTCTGAAGCTGTTGACCAGCTTTTTGGCTTCGAGCCAGTCAGTCTAGTTGGGAAGACAATCGGAACTGCTTCTTGCCTTGGTGCATCAGGTTCAGCCGTAGCAGGTTTCTTCTTCTTCTTCTTTGCGGCCATCCTGGGGTCGATACCAGGACGCCCAAGTGCCTTGCGCTTCTCAGCCTCATTATAGGCTTGCACACATCTGTCATCCAGAGTCTTCATGCGCTCACGCGAACCCTGAGCTTTTGCACGCTTCTTCACAAAGGCTTCCTTGAGCTCGTGCATCATTGTCTTGAAGTTCTTCACTTCTTGCACGCTGAGCTTGGCCATATGCTTCTTGAACTGAGCCTTTTCATAGTCAATCTTCTGCTTCAGCTCAACAATGCGCTGGGCAATAGCAAGTTCTGAAGCAATGGCGCCTTGGAAGGCGACACTGAGGCCAATGGGTAGCTGCAGATCTTCAAAGCTGATGTTGGGCGTGTCAAACCACTCGTCAATGAAGTTGTGGATGATGGTGACATCAAAGAGAGGCAGATCATTGAAGATTTCTACTTCTTCTTTGCTCTTGATGAGTTGCTCAAGAGCATCATCTGCAAGATCTTCATCACTTGACAGATCAATGTCGTCGTTGCGCAGAATGGCAGCAGCTGTTAGCTCTTTGCCAGTGTGAGACAGAGGCATCTTGGCCTTCTGGGGCTTGGAGACGCGTGTTAAGTCTTCAGACTGCACACTGTCTTCAGGAGGTGCAGTTGCCAATGGCTTCTCCCTTGAGATTTTTGGTGAAGGGGCCGGCTTTGAAGCTTTTGGCTTCTTCAACTGCTTTGGCTTCGGCACTGCAGGTGCGTCATCAGATTCAGTGTCAGCTGCAGGCTCATTCACTGCAGTCCCTTGAACCAAGATGTAGGTGATGAGGCCTTCAAGGTTGGCGAAAGGACTGATGACATTGGGTTTTGCATGTCGTGTGCCATCTGCCCTTGGAGATGAGGGACCAGGGTTGAAGTCTAACCCAAAAGTCTTCTTGTTCTGCTTCGCTGAGTTCTGAGCAAACTGGAAGTTGCGCTTGAACAGATTGTCGTCATGACACCACAGCAGTGACGACGAGTGTGCATCAGCAGGCTGTGGTCCACGAACCATGCGTGGATAGAAGCCTTGAGCAATGGCTTCATCTCTGGACCTGGGTAGAAGATTCTTGAATAGGATGTCTCCCCACGGTCTCTTGATGGCGTTTTTCTCAGCATACTCCTGGGTCACAAATTTGTATTTGAACCATTGTTCTGCCCAATATCTTCGAATCCATTGGATTCGAGTCTTGTGCTGACTGTAATCCTCTTCAGGATCTGTCTTATACATTTTTGAGAGTTCATCTGGCAGATCTCTGGAGGTCTCACCACGATGCTTTCTGTCACCCTTCCTTGCTGCTTTCTCTGAAGCCATAAACTTTAACTTGAAAGGCTTCAAGACGTTCAAAGGCTTCAAAGGTTTTCATTTGCTGGACCAACAGGAACTGGCTTCGGGAGAATTTATGTGATGCTGTAAGAATTCTGCAAATGAATGCAGACTATGAGAACCAAAGGATTCTCCCACGGACATGTACCTGTGACAGCATTAAGGTGCGAGGGAAGGGGAAGAGGTCATATGCATTCTCAGAAGATTTTAAAGATAAATCTGTTTAGAAGACATTGACCTCATCGTGCGAAGACATTCACTCATAGATAAGAAGTTGGTTCCAGATTTGTACGAATCCACAGATCAGTACAAGTGAGGAATCTAACTACCTTGTGAAGCACAAGTGAATATACTAGGCATGTTATGAGATGCAGTATGAGAGAGATCTAGCTTGTGTGAACAGAAACTGCTTGTGGTAGAAAGTGACAGATCAATAGGATCAACGGTGCTGTAAAAAGGGAGTTTTATTTACCACACTGAGAACTGCTAGACGGAGTGGGAGATGAGGCCGAGCAGTTCACTCTTCCGTGCCCTAACTTGGCGACGGAGGACACCTACAGCGACGGCGGAGAGGACGATGTCCGCGGTCAGCGTGAAGACGGCGTCGGAGAGGTTGCGGCAGCGAAGCGCTTCGTCGCCGGCGTCGTCGAGAGCTAGCGGTGGCGCTAGGGCTCGTGCGAGGGTGGAAGAAGAGATAATGACCGCTGTGAGTGTGTATTTATAGGCACAGGGGCGGCACTGTGCTATTACACAGGTGCCCCTGGTGATTCGCATATGAGGAACACGTGGCCATTATGCGGAATTTTGGGGTTTGTTCCACGTCCCACACACGCCTGGATTGTCGGGTGGTCGTTCCTACTTCTCTGGATTTCATGTGGAGGAATGAGCATTGAAAACGGACTTAATGGTTGTCTCTGTATCTTCTGCTGATAAGGACGCAGAGAAGACATTCGACAGTTTCAATAGAATGCATATGACTTGGAGAGATAGAGTTTGAGATAGAAAGCATAGAGAGGTTAGGGTCCGATCACATTCACTTAGTTTAAAAGATTCGACACGAAGACATAGCTATAAGTGAATGTTGTAGAGGACATAACACTAGTATATAT
>NC_041380.1:353181378-353197578 GCF_002162155.2 Triticum dicoccoides
TATAATCAACATAGTGAAGATAATCATGAAAATATGTTGAGATCGAAGCCAAACCAAATGTGAAGACATTGCAAGGTAACGCCATGAGTGAAACACTTCAAAATAGAACATTTGGTGGTGGCGTTACCCACCGTATAGGAAGTATTAGACCCAGACACGACGCACAATTATCGTGGCGCTCCGAAGTCAAATTCCACATTAATGTATTCACACTTAGAATGTATGTCTTCATTGATTGAAGATATACTTTACTGTGTGTGTTGCACATCTAAGTCATCAATATGCATAAGGGTTAGGATGTGTGCCTGATCACAGGACATTTGAGGATTCCAGGATATTTAGCTCACATCGTAACTTGCAAAACCTCTTCTCATCCAAGGGCTTGGTGAAGATATCTGCCAATTGCTCTTGACTGTTGACGTGTATGATATCAATGTCTTCCTTCACAACATGATCTCTGAGAAAGTGATGACGAATTTCAATGTGCTTTGTCTTCGAGTGCTGAACTGGGTTGTTAGCAATCTTGATGGCGCTTTCGTTGTCGCAGTAAAGTGGCACTTGCTTCAGATGAACGCCATAGTCCTTGAGTGTTTGCTTCATCCACAGAAGCTGAGCGCAGCAAGATCCAGCAGCAATGTATTCAGATTCAGCAGTGGAGAGAGATACGTAGTTCTGCTTCTTTGAAGACCAACATACAAGTGATCGTCCCAGAAAGTGACATGTGCCTGATGTAGACTTGCGATCAACTTTGTCTCCAGCATAATCAGCATTAGAGAATCCAACCAGATCAAACTCTGAGCCCTTTGCATACCATAATCCTAGAGTTGGGGTGTGAGCCAAATATCAAAGAATTCACTTCACAGCTAAGTGATGCGACTCCTTTGGTGCCGCTTGAAATCGAGCACACATGCAAACACTAAGCATAATATCTGGCCTAGATGCACATAGATAAAGTAAAGAACCAATCATGGAGCGGTATACCTTTTGATCGAACTCTTTACCATTGTCGTCAGGACCCAGATGATGTTTCGCTGGCATTGGTGTTGTGAAGCCTTTATAGTCTTGCATACCAAACTTCTTCAGGCAATCTTTGAGATACTTCTCTTGAGATATGAAGATGCCATTGCGTTGTTGTTGTATTTGAAGACCGAGGAAGAACTTTAGCTCTCCCATCATAGACATCTGATATTGCTCTTGCATCATATATCCAAACTCTTCACTGTACTTCTGATTGGTGCAGCCGAAGATAATGTCATCCACATATATTTGGCACACAAACAGTTCACCATCATATGTCTTCGTGAAAAGAGTGGGGTCTAGGGAACTAGGTATGAAGCCTTTGCTCTTCAGGAAGTATTTGAGTGTGTCATACCAGGCCCGAGGGGCTTGTTTGAGGCCATACAGTGCCTTGTTGAGCTTGTATACCATGTCAGGATGTTTTGGATCTTCAAAGCCAGGCAGTTGTGCAACATACACTTCTTCTTCAATCTTGCCATTGAGAAAGGCACTCTTCACATCCATTTGATATAGAAGTATGTTATGATGATCTGCATAGGCCAGCAGTATGCGTATGGCTTCAAGTCTAGCCACAGGAGCAAATGTTTCATCGAAGTCAATGCCTTCCACTTGAGTATATCCTTGAGCAACGAGACGAGCTTTGTTTCTGACAACTTGACCATGCTCATCTTGCTTGTTGCGGTATATCCATTTGGTGCCTATTATATTATGCTTCTGTGGATCAGGACGCTTAACCAGTTCCCATACATTATCCAGCTCAAACTGTTGAAGCTCTTCTTGCATAGCTTGAATCCATTCAGGTTCCATGAAGGCTTCTTCAACTTTCTTGGTTCTGCTATTGAGACGAATGCGAAGTGCCCACAGAAATTTGCTAGCTGAGTTGCCCTTGAACGAGTGAGTGGACCAGGTGCATTGATGCTATCAATTATTATTTCAATCTGCACTTCATTGGCAACGCGAGGATGTACTGGGCGAAGACTTTGCTCTTGCTGTTCATTGTCGTTGTTGGAAGGAATGTCTTCAGGCTGAGCATTGTCTTCATGTTGATCAGGTGCTGAAATGATAAGTTCTTCTTTAGGATGAGCTTCAGAAGGTATAATTTCTCTAGTTCCCATTAGCTTGATTGATTCACTGGATGGAACTTCATCTAACACATTTGGTAGCTGCTCTCTTTGTGAACCGTTGGTCTCATCGAACCGCACATCCATTGTTTCAACCACTTTGTAATGAAAGAGATTGAAGACTCTGTAGGAGTGCGAATCCTTTCCATATCCAAGCATAAAACCCTCATGTGCTTTTGGTGCAAATTTTGAGGTGTGATGTGGGTCCTTGATCCAGCACCTTGCGCCAAATACTCTGAAGTAACTGACATTTGGCTTCTTGCCAGTAAGGAGCTCATAAGATGTCTTGTTCAGTAGCTCATGAAGATAAACACGATTGATTGTATGGCATGCAGTATCAATGGCTTCGGGCCAGAATTTTCTTGGGGTCTTGTATTCATCTAGCATCGTTCTGGCCATCTCAATTAGTGTTCTGTTCTTGCGTTCGACGACGCCATTCTGCTGTGGCGTGTACGGGGCTGAGAATTCATGTGTGATGCCCAAGGTATCAAGATATGTATCAAGGCCAGTGTTCTTGAATTCAGTGCCATTGTCACTTCTGATGTGCTTTATCTTGGCGCCAAAATTGTTCATAGCTCGATTGGCGAAGCGTTTGAAGACATCCTGCACTTCAGTCTTGTAAAGGATTATGTGCACCCAAGTATATCTAGAATAATCATCAACAATAACGAAGCCATAGAGGCAAGCAGTAGTAGTTAGAGTTGAGTAATGAGTGGGACCGAAAAGATCCATGTGAAGCAGTTCGAAGGGTCGAGTAGTGGTCATGATTGTCTTCGAGGGATGTTTGGCCCTCGTCATCTTCCCTGCTTCACAGGCACCGCATAAGTGGTCTTTCTTGAACTTGACGCCACCGATGCCTATGACATGCTTCTTCTTCGCAAGGGTGTGAAGGTTCCTCATGCCAGCATGTCCAAGCCTCCGATGCCAGAGCCAGCATTCTGAAGCCTTTGCTAGAAGACATACTGCAAGCTGTGGCCCTGCTGAGAAATCTACCACGTACAAATCATCTTTTCGATACCCTTCAAACACTAGAGACTTGTCAGATTCCATTAGTACAAGGCAACAATATTTTCCAAACATTATGATCATGTTCAAATCGCAAAGCATTGAGACAGACATTAAGTTGAAGCCAAGGGATTCAACAAGCATGACTTTATCCATGTGTTGATCCCTTGAGATTGCAACTCTACCTAGACCCAATACCTTACTTTTACCAGTGTCAGCAAATGTGATGTGGCTCTTGTCGGATGGACGTAAGGTTGAGTCCATAAGAAGACTTCTTTTGCCAGTCATGTGATTTGTACACCCACTATCAATAATCCATTCTGAAGACGCTGGTGTCGTACCCTACATTGCAGTTAGGGGGATAGGCTTCACCAAGAGCATTGTGAAGCAAAAACATTTGACGAACCAGTGGGTTATGAAAGCTTAGATCCAGGTTAGGACTAATAGGGAGAGTAGCAAGCGATTCAGGTACGAAGTACATAGCAAGACCATTTGGGCATTTGATCTTGCGCCCTACAAGATGTTTAAGGTCCCCAGCAATAGCGTCAGACGATTTTGGTTTTCTGCTAGAGACCTTTCCCTGCAAAAGAGAGTTAAGCTTTCTTAGCCACCCACATCTTCACGGGTGGCTTAGAAGCAATAAGTCTAAGTGCAGCATCTGAGAATTTTGGCTTTGAAGCCCTAGCAAACAGTCTTGCAGGCGGACAATAGTACTCATAAGAATAAGCAGAATAGTTCTTGGTCTTATGAACATGGCGGTTTGATGAACCGCTCTTATATTCATATGCCTGAGTATGGTTTCCCTGCAAAACATTTATGTTAGTGTGACTCAGGTGAGTCCTCTGTTTGTATGAAGCCTTTGGACCATATGAAGCCTTTGGTCTGAGGTTTGTCTTCTTCACGTGTAACGCCCTCGATGCGGCTATAGCTCCCACGTGTCGAGGCACGACTTAGAGGCATAACCGCATTGAAAGCAATGTCGCAAGTCAGGCAATCATTACAACATCCCATGTAATATATAATAAAAAGGGGGAGATAACATAGTTGGCTTACACTCGCCACGTCACATCAGAGTACATAAATATCATCCATCAAACAAATCACTCATGGCCCGACTACGGTGCCAAAATAGAAAAGACCCCCAACATGCGACAAGGTCCTGAATCGATAACCCCAACTAGGCACCACTACTGATCATCTGGAAAGGACACGTAGTAACGCTGAGAGTCCTCGTCGAACTCCCACTTGAGCTCGTACTCGTCACCTGGAGCGGAATCACCTGAACCTGCATCTGGAGTTGTAGTATCTGTGAGCCACAGGGACTCGGCAATCTCACACCCACGCGATCAAAACTATTTAAGCTCATGGGAATGGATAAGGCAAATATATGTGGAGCTGCAGCAAGCGACTAGCATATGTGGTGGCTAACTTATACGCAAAAGAGAGCGAGAAGAGAAGGCGAAGCACGAGCGAGAAGCTAAAGGAACATCCTGCGCAAGCATAACTCCAACACCGTGTCCACTTCCCGGACTCCGCCGAGAAGGGGCCATCACGGTAACACACACAGTTGATACATTTTTAATTAAGTTTAGTTCAAGTCATCTACAACCGGACGTTAACAAATTCCCATCCGCCCATAACCGCGGGCACGGCTTTCGAAAGATCAATCCCTGCAGGGGGGTTCCAACTTAGCCCATAACAAGCTCTCACGGTCAACGAAGGAATAGACCTCCACCCAAGACACACCGATCAGACTCGGTATCTCGGTACAACAAGATGATTCGACAGGTTAAAACAAGTCCAGCAACACCGCCTGAATGTGCCGACAAATCCCGATAGGAGCTGCACATATCTCTTTCTCAGGGCACGCTCGGATAGGTCAAGCTACGAGTAAAACCAAACCTCAAGTTTCCCCGAGGTGGCCCCGCAGGCTGCCTGGTTCGGACCAACACTCAGAGGAGCACTGGCCCGGGGGGGGGGTTAAAATAAGATGACCCTCGGGCTCCGGAAACCCAAGGGAAAAAAGAGGCTAGGTGGCAAATGGTAAAACCAATGTTGGGCATTGCTGGAAAAGCTTTAATCAAGGCGAACTATCAAGGGGTTCCCATTATAGCCCAACCGCGTAAGGGACGCACAATCCGGGAACATAACACCGATATGACGGAAACTAGGGCGGCAAGAGTGGAACAAAACACTAGGCGAGAGGCCGAGCCTTCCACCCTTTACCAAGTATATAGATGCATTAAGATAACATAGCAATATAATAATATCCCAACAAGTAAATAGATGTTCCAACAAGGAACGACTCCAATCTTCACCTGCAGCTAACAACGCTATAAAAAGGGCTGAGCAAAGCGGTAACATAGCCAATCAACGGTTTGCTAGGACAATGGTGGGTTAGAGGTTCAATCATGCAATTGGGAGGCTGACAAGCAAAAGGTAGGCATCGAAGCAGTGGCAAGCAAAAGAGCGAGCAAACTAGCATAGCAAAGATAGTAGTGATTTCGAGGGTATGATCATCTTGCCTGCGCAGTTGTCAGAGTTGACTGGATCCTCACAAGCAAACTCAACGGGCTCCTCGGTAGAGAACTTGTCTCCCGACTCTACCCAACAAGACAAACAAGCAACAAGGATACAATCAACCACGGGCAAGACCAAGCAATATGAGGAAATGACGATATGCTATGCGGGATGCGATGCGGGATGCAAAATGCAAGATATGACAGGAAATGCATGAACCTGGCCTCAACTTGGAAACTCCCTTACTGATCATCCTCAAAAGAGGCACGGATCACTAGGAAACAAGCTGGACATATGGCATCATGAACTAAAATATCCCAGACTTAGTGAAAATCACTAAGTCCCTGAAATCTGCATTCTCAGGTACCTCTCTTCGCAAGCTTGCACAAGACAACACACACATCCTAAAAATGCATGGGTGGCACCTCTGGAAAGAAGACAAAATGCTTCACAATTCATCCCAAAGGGGCACAGGCATATCATGCACGAATTAAATATAGCAAAAATGACAAAAGTGCATGATGAACTAACGGATCTGCAATCTAACTCACGAAGCCTCCTTCTAACAGCATTTTGGATATCGAGATGACCTCAAATGCAAAAGATGCAATGGAATGAAATGATGTACATGTCGAGGCGAAGATTTTGATATATCATACGCCCAAAACGAAGCTACGGTTGCAAAGTTACGGGACCTCGAACAGAGCAACATGGATCAAAATCTTCAGGACTTAGCAAAAAAAATCGAGGTTAGGGTTTACTGTTCACGCGACCGGATCCAGATCGGGATCGCGGCGCGGAAGCCGAGGCGGCACCGGCGTCGGAGCTCGAGCTCGCCGGAGGAGGGGAGGTCGGCGAGGCGGCGGGGAGAGGCCGGGGCGACGCCGGGGGAGGCCGGTGGCGGCGCCCGGCGGCGATGGACGCGGCCCGCGCCCGGCGAGGGCGGCGGCGGCCGGCGGCGGTGCTCCCGGGCGGCGAGGGAGCCGCGGGCGGCGGCGCTGAGGCGGCGGCGGCCGGCCGTGGGGAAGAGGCGGCGAGGCGACGCGAGGGCGGCGGCGGGGCGACGCGGGCTCGGAGGGCCCCGCGTGGGCCTACGGGCCGGCGGCCGCGGCGATGTGGTCCTGCCACGTGGCGCGACCCGGCTGGCTGAGGCGGGCGGCGGCGGATGTTGTCCGGCCGGGGCGGACACGTCCGTCGGCGCGGATCTGGCGGGGATGATTTTTTTTAGGGTTTCGGGGAGAGGGAGAGATCCGAAAACGGAGGGGTGTATATATAGGCATAGAGGGAGCTAGGAGAGTCCAAATGAGGTGCGGTTTTCGCCCACACGATCGTGATCGAACGACCGAGACGATGGAGCAGAGTTTGGTGGGTTTTTGGGCCAAATTTGGGGGGTGTTGGGCTGCAACACACACGAGGCCTTTTCGGTCCCTCGGTTAACCGTTGGAGCATCAAACGAAGTCCAAATGATACGAAACTTAACAGGCGGTCTACCGGTAGTAACCCAAGGCCGCTTGGCAAGTCTCGGTCCAATCCGGAAATGTTTAATCCCCACACACGAAAGAAAGCTAGAAATGACCACCGGAGGAGAACGAAGCGCCGGAATGCAAAACGGACAACGGGGAAAATGATCGAATGCATGAGATGAACATGTATGCAAATGCAATGCACGTGATGACATGGTATGAGGTGCATGAAAACGAAAACAACACACGGAGACAAGGACCCGAACCCGAGAAATAAATATAACTTGACACCGGAAACGGCAAGAGTTGGAGTACAAATGGGGAAAGTTACATCTGGGGCGTTACAACACTCCACCACTACGAAAAGATCTCGTCCCGAGATCTAGGACTGAAAGAACTCCGGGTACTCAGAACGGAGGTGATCCTCGCGTTCCCAGGTAGCTTCATGGTCGGAATGGTGAGACCACTTGACTTTGAGAAATTTAATTGACTTGTTGCGAGTCTTGCGTTCAGTCTCTTCAAGAATAGCAACTGGGTGCTCGCGACAAGAGAGATCTTCTTGGAGCTCAATGTCCTCGAAGTTGACGGTGCGGTCAGGAGTCTTGAAGCACTTTCGAAGCTGAGAGACATGGAACACATCATGAACATTTGCAAAGTTTGAAGGAAGCTCGAGTTGATAGGCGAGGTCGCCTCTCTTGCTGACAATCTTGAAAGGTCCCACGTATCTAGGGGCAAGCTTCCCTTTGATACCGAAGCGACGAGTACCTTTCATAGGAGAGACGCAAAGGTAAACATGATCTCCGATCTCAAAAACCAGATCACGGTGCTTACTATCATAGTAGCTCTTCTGGCGGGATTGAGCTGCTTTGAGGTTATCACGAATGACTTTGCACATTTCTTCTGCCTCTGTGATTAAGTCATTACCCAGCAGCTGACGTTCACCGGTTTCAGACCAGTTGAGAGGGGTACGGCACTTCCTGCCATATAGAATTTCAAAGGGGGCCTTGCCCGAACTTGCTTGAAAGCTGTTGTTGTATGAGAATTCAGCATAAGGAAGACAATCCTCCCACTTCATGCCGAAGGAGATCACACAAGCCCTGAGCATATCTTCAAGAATCTGATTGACACGCTCGACTTGACCGCTCGTTTGAGGATGGAAAGCTGTGCTGAAGCGGATGTTGGTGCCCATGGCCTTCTGAAAAGAATCCCAAAACTTGGAGGTAAAGATGCTGCCACGATCTGAAGATATCACTTGAGGAATACCGTGCAGAGAGACAATGCGAGAGGTATAGAGTTCCGCCAATTGAGCTGCAGTGATTGACTCTTTGATAGGCAGAAAATGAGCCACTTTGGTGAGCTTGTCGATAACGACGAATATAGCATCATTGCCACGCTTGGACTTTGGAAACCCAGTCACGAAGTCCATTTCAATGTGGTCAAACTTCCATTCTGGAATGGCAAGAGGTTGGAGGAGACCAGCTGGCCTTTGGTGTTCTGCCTTCACTTTTCTGCAGACATCACATTCATTCACGAATTGAGCGATCTCGCGCTTCATTCGAGTCCACCAATAAGCTTGCTTGAGGTCCTGATACATCTTCGTACTACCAGGGTGGATGGAGAGGAGAGAGTTGTGAGCCTCGTTCATGATCACCTTACGAAGTTCACCTTTGGGCACAACAATTCGATCCTCGAAGAAGAGAGTGTCCTTGTCATCAAGTCGGTAGCACTTGTACTTGGACTGACTCTTTGCAATACCAATCTTCACCTTCTTCACCATAGCATCAAGAAGTTGGGCTTGGCGAATCTGGTCTTCTAAGGTAGGAGAGACTTGAAGATTGGCGAGGAAACCTTGAGGAACAACTTGCAGATTAAGTTTGCGGAAAGCTTCACAAAGCTCGGGTTGATAAGGCTTGAGAATCAGACTGTTGCAATATGCTTTTCTGCTCAAAGCGTCAGCAATCACATTAGCCTTGCCTGGAGTATACTCGATACTCGGATTGTACTCTTGAATCATTTCGACCCATCGAGTCTGCCTGAGGTTGAGATTAGGCTGAGTGAAGATGTACTTGAGACTCTTGTGATCAGTGAAAATATCCACTTTCCTTCCCAATAGAAGATGTCTCCAAGTCAACAAAGCGTGCACAACTGCCGCCAACTCGAGATCATGAGTGGGGTAGTTCTTCTCATTAGGTTTCAACTGGCGAGAGGTATAAGCAACAACTTTCTTCTCTTGCATCGGTACAGCACCGAGACCTTGGAGAGAGGCATCACAAAAGACCTCGTACGGCTTGGTTTCATCAGGCGGAGTCAGAACTGGAGCAGTGATCAATTTCTCTTTCAAAGTGTTGAAAGCAATATCACACTCCGGAGACCAAACGTACTTGACGTGCTTCTGAAGAAGATTTGAGAGAGGGTTGGCGATCTTAGAAAAGTTTTCAACGAATCTTCTGCAATAGCTTGCGAGACCGAGGAAACTGCGGAGTTGCTTCACGTTATGAGGAGGTTCCCAATTCACAATTGCGGACACCTTCTCAGGATTCACGGAAATGCCCTTGGTAGAGATGATATGACCAAGATAAAGAACCTCATCGAGCCAAAATTCACACTTGGAGAACTTGGCGTAGAACTGATGTTCCCTGAGCTTGTCAAGAACCAAACGCAAGTGCTTGGCATGATCTTCCTTGTTCTTCGAGAAAACCAGAATGTCGCCGAGATAGACCAAAACGAATTCATTGGTGTAGGGGTTGAAGATGAAGTTCATCATGCGAGAGAACGTCGGAGGAGCGTTGGCGAGGCCAAAAGACATGACGGTGTATTCATATGAACCAAAACTTGTTCTGAACGCCGTCTTGGGAATATCTTGCTCACGAATACGAATCTGATGATAACCCATACGGAGATCAAGCTTGGAGAATACTTGAGCACCCTTGAGTTGTTCGAACAGCTCATTGATGTTGGGAAGTGGGTATTTGTTCTTGATGGTCTTCTTGTTTACTGGACGGTAATCAACACAAAGTCGACTCGAACCATCCTTCTTCTTTACAAAAAGAACACCACAACCCCACGGAGAAGTACTAGGCCGAATGAGACCCAATCTTTCTTGCTCATCAAGTTGTTTCTTCAACTCCTTCAACTCTTCGGGGCCGAGCTTGTAAGGACGTTTGCACACAGGTTCCGTACCGGGCTCAAGTTCAATAACAAATTCAACTGGCCGGTGCGGAGGCATTCCTGGGAGCTCTTCTGGAAAGACGTCTTGATACTCACAAACAACCGGAATCTGCGAAATAGCATCCAATTCACCCTTCTCATTGAGAGAAAACAACCGGATGGAATTATCCCGAGCGGCAAAGACAATGACATCCTCAGACGAATGAGTCAGTTGAATCTGCCTGGCTGCACAATCAAGCTGAGCTTTATGCTTAGAGAGCCAGTCCATCCCGAGAATAAGATCGATATCCGAGTTACCAAGAACCATAGGAGAAGCAAGAAACTTGAAATCGCCCATCGTGATAGCGACATCTGGCACCTCCAGACTTGCGCTCAAACGTTTGCCAGGAGAAATGATATCCATATGTTTACCCAAATGAGAAGAAACGAACTCATGCTTGGTAAAAAATGGCTTTGACATGAAACAATGCGATGCACCCGTGTCAAAAAGAACTTTTGCAGGAATATCATTAATAGAAAGGTTACCCATAATGACATCTGAAGAATCCTCAGCCTGAGCTGCATTCAGCATATTGACCTTGGCGTGCTTGGGATTATGCTTGACCACAGCTGTACTTGCCGATCTGACAGGAGGAGGAGGAGGAAGACGCCTCTGGTTGGTACACTTGTTGGCATAGTGACCCTTCTGTTGGCACTTGTTGCACGTGACCTCTGAAAGCGGACGGTGATACGGAGCACTCGATCTTGGCGCTTGAGACGAAGACTTGTTCTGAAAGCCTGGGTTGGGTGGGTGGGAGAAACCACTGCCACCTTTGCTCTTCTGCTGATACGGCTGACGGAACGGAGGAGGAGGAAGCCAATACTTCTGCTGCTTGACCACTTGAGTAGAGGAAGAAGGAGTAACATCTCTGGCACGCTTCCTGGAAGCATCACATCTCATCTGAGCAGCCTCTTGCTTCAGTGCCATGTTGTAGAACTCATCGTATCTCAACGGCTCAAAGAGGACAAGAGTGAGCTGAATTTCCTCACGAAGACCACCCCTGAACTGATAGATCATGCTCTTCTCATCAGGAACATCCTGCTTGGCAAAACGGGCGAGCTTCTGGAACAACTTGTTGTAGTCATAGACAGACAAAGAGCCTTGCTTCAGATTGCGGAATTCCTGACGCTTACTCTCAACCACACTTTGAGGAATGTGATGAGCGCGGAAATCTTGATGGAAATCGTCCCAAGTGATAACACGTCCACCTCTGGAATCCTTGTACTGCTGGAACCACTCTGCAGCCTGATCTTTGAGCTGGAAAGAAGCGAACTTGACGAAATCTTCAGGCCTGATGTTGCTACATTCAAAATGCTTGCCCAGATCCACTAGCCAATCGTCAGCATCGGTAGCCTCAACACAACCGCTGAACGTCTTTGGGCCATTAGCAAGGAACTGGTTCAGAGTAGCAAAGTGGTGCTGATTATGGCCTTGATTCCCTTGACTGCCTTGATTGCGCTCTTGGAGAATTTGCATCATCAACTGTGTGTTTGCATTAGTAGCGGCCATCACAGCTTGCCATGCTTCCGGAGGAGGCGGAGGTGGAGGCGGATTAGGATTCGGAGTCGTGCGCGTTGGAGGAGCCATCCTGAAGAGGTTGACCACCATTAGCACATTGATAGACAACAATATAGAAGCTGAATCCAACGGAATGAAAATTGCAACATATAGTCTTCACATCCGAACAAAATGGACGAATGCATTCCTCTTCAAATGGTCACATATCCATAAATTGAGAAGCCACGAAGAATTAAGGAAGATAAATAATTCAACAAGGTACGGATCAAGAACGAATAATCGGTAAGAAATCCCAATCTCAAACCAATATCCGTGGAAGAAGAACTAGAGCTACTAGAATTCCACCTATGAAACTCCCGAACCTTTCCGGTTATGCAATCAGGTGTTGGGGATACAGGGGAAGCACAATATCTCACCCAAACTAGCAAATCCTACATCCAGCTGTATCCATCCTTCAACACATAACCAGGAAAACTTCGGAAACCATCTACCTCAACCTTCGAAAAACATCCGTTATACAAGTTATGGCGATACTCCCGAACTCCCGCCCCAGTACTGGGTGGCGTCGAGGTTATCTCACCAACGAACTGCATAAAAGAGATTTTCGATGTCGGCGAACATATCTCAAGTATACCAGAATTGCAACGATAAAATTGTGACGACAACACCTCGGAGCTCAACTCCCCGGGACACTGCCACAACCCCTAAAGACAGGAGGCACCAAGAACAATGTTCTCGTCACAAAACCATCGGAACAAAACCAAGATACTCGCGTGATCCTAAATTTTTTTTTTGTGAAATTTGAGAAGAGAAGAGTCAAAACTCTACGCCAGGATGCCTTACCAGAGCGATGAGGAGACTGGGAAGTAAAAAGAATTCCTAAGCTCTCCGATATATAATTCCTAAGGACTCAAAACATTTTCTAGACACAACTCGGCTGCTAAAAACGATCAAGCAATGGGGCTCCTAAGGTCGGGGATGGCTCTGATACCAACTTGTAACGCCCTCGATGCGGCTATAGCTCCCACGTGTCGAGGCACGACTTAGAGGCATAACCGCATTGAAAGCAATGTCGCAAGTCAGGCAATCATTACAACATCCCATGTAATATATAATAAAAAGGGGGAGATAACATAGTTGGCTTACACTCGCCACGTCACATCAGAGTACATAAATATCATCCATCAAACAAATCACTCATGGCCCGACTACGGTGCCAAAATAGAAAAGACCCCCAACATGCGACAAGGTCCTGAATCGATAACCCCAACTAGGCACCACTACTGATCATCTGGAAAGGACACGTAGTAACGCTGAGAGTCCTCGTCGAACTCCCACTTGAGCTCGTACTCGTCACCTGGAGCGGAATCACCTGAACCTGCATCTGGAGTTGTAGTATCTGTGAGCCACAGGGACTCAGCAATCTCACACCCACGCGATCAAAACTATTTAAGCTCATGGGAATGGATAAGGCAAATATATGTGGAGCTGCAGCAAGCGACTAGCATATGTGGTGGCTAACTTATACGCAAAAGAGAGCGAGAAGAGAAGGCGAAGCACGAGCGAGAAGCTAAAGGAACATCCTGCGCAAGCATAACTCCAACACCGTGTCCACTTCCCGGACTCCGCCGAGAAGGGGCCATCACGGTAACACACACGGTTGATACATTTTTAATTAAGTTTAGTTCAAGTCATCTACAACCGAACGTTAACAAATTCCCATCCGCCCATAACCGCGGGCACGGCTTTCGAAAGATCAATCCCTGCAGGGGGGTCCCAACTTAGCCCATAACAAGCTCTCACGGTCAACGAAGGAATAGACCTCCACCCAAGACACACCGATCAGACTCGGTATCTCGGTACAACAAGATGATTCGACAGGTTAAAACAAGTCCAGCAACACCGCCCGAATGTGCCGACAAATCCCGATAGGAGCTGCACATATCTCTTTCTCAGGGCACGCTCGGATAGGTCAAGCTACGAGTAAAACCAAACCTCAAGTTTCCCCGAGGTGGCCCCGCAGGCTGCCTGGTTCGGACCAACACTCAGAGGAGCACTGGCCCGGGGGGGGGGGTTAAAATAAGATGACCCTCGGGCTCCGGAAACCCAAGGGAAAAAAGAGGCTAGGTGGCAAATGGTAAAACCAATGTTGGGCATTGCTGGAAAAGCTTTAATCAAGGCAAACTATCAAGGGGTTCCCATTATAGCCCAACCGCGTAAGGGACGCACAATCCGGGAACATAACACCGATATGACGGAAACTAGGGCGGCAAGAGTGGAACAAAACACTAGGCGAGAGGCCGAGCCTTCCACCCTTTACCAAGTATATAGATGCATTAAGATAACATAGCAATATAATGATATCCCAACAAGTAAATAGATGTTCCAACAAGGAACGACTCCAATCTTCACCTGCAGCTAACAACGCTATAAAAAGGGCTGAGCAAAGCGGTAACATAGCCAATCAACGGTTTGCTAGGACAATGGTGGGTTAGAGGTTCAATCATGCAATTGGGAGGCTGACAAGCAAAAGGTAGGCATCGAAGCAGTGGCAAGCAAAAGAGCGAGCAAACTAGCATAGCAAAGATAGTAGTGATTTCGAGGGTATGATCATCTTGCCTGCACAGTTGTCAGAGTTGACTGGATCCTCACAAGCAAACTCAACGGGCTCCTCGGTAGCGAACTCGTCTCCCGGCTCTACCCAACAAGACAAACAAGCAACAAGGATACAATCAACCACGGGCAAGACCAAGCAATATGAGGAAATGACGATATGCTATGCGGGATGCGATGCGGGATGCAAAATGCAAGATATGACAGGAAATGCATGAACCTGGCCTCAACTTGGAAAACCAAGTGTGCCACTGGATAGAGGGGATGAAATCGATTGAAAACGATATAAAGATCATTGGAATCGGAGTTACGGTTTGGAAATGGCAAGCGTCTTAAGATATGACACCGGTCTGCGATTTACAGCAAGTAGGCATCTAAATGCAACAAAATGAGCATGCTACAACCACCAAACATGAAAACAAAATACATGGCAGTGATGTACACAAGATGGTTGACAAAACACTAGCACTGAGCCATAGGCAAATTCATCCATTAAGAGGTTCAAACAAGCATGGCTAAAACGCAAATGCAAAACAGATTTCAGACTTAGTGAAATTAACACTAGTCTGAAATTTCAGATCACGATGCTCTCTTCGGAGCAGCAAAACAACATGATAGAAAATCTGAACATGACAAGTAAGAACATGGCATGGAGCTACTCATCAAGCTTAACAAAACACCCAAAGTGACCTGGGGCCAAAAGGGTTCACAAAATACTCTACCGAGCTCACGAACATCGCTCGAACACAATCAGTTTTCAGACTTAGTGAAAACTGAGACATGCTGAAATTTAACTCACGAAGGCATGTAAACGAGCTCGATGCACTCGCTACGGTGCAAGTCATGGCAAGGAAAGCATATAACCTGCAAGAAGGCACAAAGTGCTAGCTACACATGGCAAGAACAAAGGCATAGCATGCATGGAACACTAACGGTAGCATCGGCAAAATCGCAAACAAGTTGACGATCTGCCCAGATTAACAACGAAGCAAAAGTTGAGCTCGATTGAGTCAACCTAGAGCACTCCACATATGCAAACAAAGATATGGATGGAAAGAGCATAACATAAATATCAAAACTCCCTTACTGATCATCCTCAAAAGAGGCACGGATCACTAGGAAACAAGCTGGACATATGGCATCATGAACTAAAATATCCCAGACTTAGTGAAAATCACTAAGTCCTTGAAATCTGCATTCTCAGGTACCTCTCTTCGCAAGCTTGCACAAGACAACACACACATCCTAAAAATGCATGGGTGGCACCTCTGGAAAGAAGACAAAATGCTTCACAATTCATCCCAAAGGGGCACAGGCATATCATGCACGAATTAAATATAGCAAAAATGACAAAAGTGCATGATGAACTAACGGATCTGCAATCTAACTCACGAAGCCTCCTTCTAACAGCATTTTGGATATCAAGATGACCGCAAATGCAAATTATGCAATGGAAAAAATTGATGTACATGTCGAGGCGAAGATTTTGATATATCATACGCCCAAAACGGAGCTACGGTTGCAAAGTTACGGGACCTCGAACAGAGCAACATGGATCAAAATCTTCAGGACTTAGCAAAAAAAATCGGGGTTAGGGTTTACTGTTCACGCGACCGGATCCAGATCGGGATCGCGGCGCGGAAGCCGAGGCGGCGCCGGCGTCGGAGCTCGAGCTCGCCGGAGGAGGGGAGGTCGGCGAGGCGGCGGGGAGAGGCCGGGGCGACGCCGGGGGAGG
>NC_041380.1:353197792-353240497 GCF_002162155.2 Triticum dicoccoides
ACACGTCCGTCGGCGCGGACCTGGCGGGGATGATTTTTTTTTTAGGGTTTCGGGGAGAGGGAGAGATCCGAAAACGGAGGGGTGTATATATAGGCATAGAGGGAGCTAGGAGAGTCCAAATGAGGTGCGGTTTTTGCCCACACGATCGTGATCGAACGACCGAGACGATGGAGCAGAGTTTGGTGGGTTTTTGGGCCAAATTTGGGGGGTGTTGGGCTGCAACACACACGAGGCCTTTTCGGTCCCTCGGTTAACCGTTGGAGCATCAAACGAAGTCCAAATGATACGAAACTTGACAGGCGGTCTACCGGTAGTAACCCAAGGCCGCTTGGCAAGTCTCGGTCCAATCCGGAAATGTTTAATCCCCACACACGAAAGAAAGCTAGAAATGACCACCGGAGGAGAACGAAGCGCCGGAATGCAAAACGGACAACGGGGAAAATGATCGAATGCATGAGATGAACATGTATGCAAATGCAATGCACGTGATGACATGGTATGAGGTGCATGAAAACGAAAACAACACACGGAGACAAGGACCCGAACCCGAGAAATAAATATAACTTGACACCGGAAACGGCAAGAGTTGGAGTACAAATGGGGAAAGTTACATCTGGGGCGTTACATCACGTGAGGTGTCATGAAGACATTCACAGGAAGATTTTCCAGACACCTTTTCGGAACCCAGATCTTCTTCATAAGCGGTCCATTCCTGCAGTTAGTACCAATGTACCTCGCAAACACTTTACTATTCTGATTCTTAAACAGTATATAGTTTGCATCAAAGGATTCACCAATGATAATGGGGTTAGCACAAGTGAAGCCAGTTAGATTGGATGGATCTGCTGAAGGTTCCTTTGCAGCAACCCACATGGTTTTGGGGTACTGCTCAGGTTTCCAGTAAGAGCCATCTGCATTCATTTTCCTTACGAACCCAACACCCTCTTTCCTAGGGTTTCGGTTCAGAATCTGCTTTTTGAGGACATCACATAGTGTCTGATGCCCTTGAAGACTTTTGTACATCCCTGTTTCAAGCAATGTCTTCAACCTAGCATTCTCATCAGCAATAGCGGTGGTATCCTCAGCAGAGGGGTTAGTTACCACATCAACAGTTGAAGATATTGCAACAGCAGTAGCAGTAGAACATTCAGCAACAGAAATAGCATTATCACGCTCAATGCATTTAAGACATGGTGGTTCAAATCCTTCCTGAGCGGGACTGATCTGTTTGGCGCGAAGTGACTCGTTTTCTGTTTGAAGATCTTCATGAACCGCTCTCAATTTGTCAAGATCTTGCTTCCTTTGAAGATAATCATAGGAAAGCTTTTCATGAGTTGTTGAGAGAGTTTCATGACGACTTTCAAGTTCCTGATACTTAACGTGAAGATTTTTTATGTCTTCAATTAAGGATTCAGATCGAGTCATTTCAGCACCTAACAGATCATCGCTTCTGTCTAACAGTTTTTGAATATGTTCCATAGCTTTCTGTTGTTCAGTTGCAATTTTAGCAAGTGTTTTGTAGCTAGGTTTTGAACCACAATCAGAGTCATCGTCACTAGATGTTTGATAGTGAGTAGTGCGTGTGTTTACCTTGGCACCCCGTGCCATGAAGCAGTAGGTAGAAGTGGAGTAGTCCTTGTCATTTGCATCGGTGTCGGTGATGAAGTCATTGTCTTCAGTGTTGAAGATGGACTTGGCAACGTATGCTGTAGCCAGACTTGTGACGCCTGAGTCGGATTCCTCCTCAGACTCCACCTCCGCCTCCTCAGAAGCAGACTCCTCCTCTGAATCCATTTCCTTGCCAACAAACGCACGTGCCTTGCCATATGAACTCTTCTTATGTGATGAAGACTTTGAGGAAGACTTGGAAGAAGACTTTGAGTATTTCTTCTTCTTCTTCTTGTCGTCAGAGTCATATTCCTTGCTCTTCTTCTTCTTCTTTTTGTTCTCATTGTCCCACTATGGACAGTCAGAGATGAAGTGGCCAAGTTTCTTGCACTTGTGACATGTTTTCTTCTTGTAGTCATGAGCAGGAGCTTCATCATTCCTTGAACTTGATCGGGAAGACTTTCTGAAGCCTTTCTTCTTGGTGAATTTTTGGAACTTCTTGACAAGCATAGCAAGTTCCCTTCCAATGTCTTCAGGATCATCAGAACTGCTGTCAGATTCTTCTTCAGATGAGGAGACAACTTTTGCCTTCAAGGCACGAGTTCGCCCATAGTTTGGACCGTAGATATCTCTTTTCTCCGGAAGCTGAAACTCATGTGTGTTGAGCCTCTCAAGTATGTCAGACGGATCGAGTGTCTTGAAATCAGGACGTTCTTGAATCATCAGGGCCAGGATGTCAAACGAACTATCAAGTGATCTCAGCAGTGTCTTGACAACTTCGTGTTTGGTAATCTCAGTGGCGCCGAGGGCTTGAAGCTCATTTGTGATGTCAGTGAGTCGGTCAAATGTGTGCTGGACATTCTCATTGTCATTTCGCTTGAAGCGATTGAAGAGGTTGCGAAGGACACTGATTCTCTGATCTCTCTGGGTTGAGATGCCTTCATTGACCTTGGAGAGCCAGTCCCAGACCAGCTTGGATGTCTTCAAAGCACTCACACGGCCATACTGTCCTTTGGTCAGATGACCACAGATGATATTCTTGGCAGTAGAGTCCAGTTGAATGAATTTCTTGACATCAGCAGCAGTGACACCTTCTCCTACCTTGGGAACGCCGTTCTCGATGACATACCGTAGGTCGACGTCAATGGCTTCAAGATGCATGCGCATCTTATTCTTCCAGTAGGGATATTCAGTTCAATCAAAGACGGGGCACGCAACGGAGACTTTAATTATCCTTGCAGTCGACATAGCTAAAACTCCAGGTGGTTAAACCGAATCACACAGAACAAGGGAGCACCTTGCTCTGATACCAATTGAAAGTGCGTTATATCGACTAGAGGGGGGGTGAATAGGCAATTTTTATGAAAGTCTTCAGAACATGGGAGTTTTGAAGACAAACGATAAAATTGAACCTATTACCATGCAACGGAAGGTATACTACACTACGCAAACCATAGTCAAGTATTCAATGAAGTGAAAGCACAAAGACTAATAGCAGCTAGGTAGTAAGGATCAGGTAGGAAGATATTGTGAAGCCAAACAGAACACGCAGCACTCAGTGAAGACAAATGATAGAGCAAACATACAATGACTTCACAAGGAGTAACAGTAAGTAAAGTGAAGTGAAGATGAAACCAGTGACTCGTTGAAGACAATGATTTGTTGAACCAGTTCCAGTTGCTGCGACAACTGTACGTCTGGTTGGAGCGGCTAGGTATTTAAACCTTAGGACACATAGTCCCGGACACCCAGTCCTGAACACGCAGCTCAGGACACCCAGTCCTCACCGTATTCTCCTTGAGCTAAGGTCACATAGACCTCGCCCAATCACTCTGGTAAGTCTTCAAGGTAGACTCCCAAACCTTCACGGACTTCATTCACTGGCAATCCACAATGTCTCTTGGATGCTCAGAACGCGACGCCTAACCGGCTGGAGGATGCACAGTCCTCAAGTGTAATAAGTCTTCAGATCACACAGACAAGAAGACTTAAGTGATGCCCAATTCTCTCTGGCTCTGGAGGTTAGGGCTTTTATCCTCGCAAGAAATTCTCTCTCAAAGGCTTCGAGGTGGGTTGCTCTCAAACGACAAAAGCCGTGCTTTCAATCTGAGCAGCCAACCGTTTATGGTTGTAGGGGGTGGGCTATTTATAGCCACTTGGCAACCTGACCTGATTTCTCCGAAATGACCCTGGGTCACTAAGGAACTGACACGTGTCCCAATGGTCAGATTTCAAACTCACACGGCAACTTTACTTGGGCTACAAGCAAAGCTGACTTGTCCGACTCTGGACAAGATTCGCTCTCATAGTCTTCACTCGAAGACATAGGTTTTTGGTTTAGGCATCACTTTAGTCATTCTGACTGGTTCTCTTGGACCCCACTTAACAGTACGGTGGTTCCTATGACTCAACACAAAAGAAAAAGAACTACGAAAGATCTAAGTCTTCGAGCTCCATAGGCTTCATATAGTGTCTTCTCTTGTCATAGTCTTCAATGTGAATATCTTCATATACCACCTTTGACTTCAATGTCTTCATACATTTTTAGGGGTCATCTCTGGTAGTAAAACCGAATCAATGAGGGACTTCTACCTATGTTATCCTGCAATTCTCACAAACACATTAGTCCCTCAACTAGGTTTGTCGTCAATACTCCAAAACCAACTAGGGGTGGCACTAGATGCACTTACAACCTCGTAGGTCAACCAGAGTAAGATCCGCACCAGAGTGGTACGGTAATCCTGTTCTGGAGGTTATGTTACATGACCATGACGAATGTACAAACTATGAGGAAGCGATGATGAGCCCAGATTCCACAAAATGGCTTTAAGCCATGAAATCTGAGATGGGATCCATGTATGAGAACAAAGTATGGACTTTGGTTGACTTGTCCGATGATCGATAGGCCATAGAGAATAAATGGATCTTTAAGAAGAAGATTGATGCTGACGGTAATGTCACTGTCTACAAAGCTCGACTTGTTGCAAAAGGTTTTCGACAAGTTCAAGGAGTTGACTAGGATGAGACCTTCTCACCCGTAGCGATGCTTAAGTCCGCCCGAATCATGTTAGCAATTGCCGCATTTTATGATTATGAAATTTGGCAAATGGATGTCAAAACTGCATTCCTTAATGGATATCTTAAAGAAGAGTTGTATATGATGCAACCAGAAGGTTTTATCGATCCAAAAGGTGCTAACAAAGTGTGCAAGCTCCAACGATCCATTTATGGACTGGTGCAAGCCTCTCGGAGTTGGAATATACACTTTGATAGTGTGATCAAAGCATATGGTTTTATACATACTTTTGGAGAAGCCTGTATTTACAAGAAAGTGAGTGGGAGCTTCGTAGCATTTCTAATATTATATGTGGATGACATATTGTTGATCGAAAATAATACTGAATTTCTGAATAGCATAAAAGGATACTTGAATAGGAATTTTTCAAGGAAAGACCTCGGTGAAGCTGCTTATATACTGGGCATCAAGATCAACAGAGATAGATCAAGACGCTTAATTGGACTTTCACAAAGCACATACCTTGATAAAGTTTTGAAGAAGTTCAAAATGGATCAGGCAAACAAAGGGTTCTTGCATGTGTTACAAGGTGTGAAGTTGAGTCAGAGTCAATACCCGACCACTTCAGAAGATAGAGAGAAAATGAAAGGAAATCCCTATGCTTCAGCCATAGGCTCTATCATGTATGCAATGCTGTGTACCAGACCTGATGTGTGCCTTGCTATCAGTTTAGCAGGGAGGTACCAAAGTAATCCAGGAGTGGATCACTGGACATCGGTCAAGAATATCCTGAAATACCTAAAAAGGACTACGGATATGTTTCTCGTATATACAGGTGACAAAGAGCTTGTCATAAATGGCTACGTTGATGCAAGCTTTGACACTGATCCGGATGACTATAAGTCACAAACCGGATACATGTTTTCACTAAATGGTGGAGCTGTCAGTTGGTGTAGTTCCAAGCAGAGCGTCGTGGCGGGATCTACGTGTGAAGCAGAATACATAGCTGCTTCGGAAGTAGCAAATGAAGGAGTCTGGATGAAGGAGTTCATATCCGATATAGGTGTCATACCTAGTGCATCGGGTCCAATGACAATCTTTTGTGACAATACTGGTGCAATTGCCTTGGCAAAGGAATCCGGATTTCACAAGAGAACCAAGCACATCAAGAGACGCTTCAATTCCATCCGTGATCAAGTCAAGGAGGGAGACATAGAGATTTGCAAGATACATACATATCTGAATGTTGCAGACCCGTTGACTAAGCCTCTCTCACGAGCAAAACATGATCAGTACCAAGACTCCATGGGTGTTAGAATAATTACAATGTAATCTAGATTATGGACTCTAGTGCAAGTGGGAGATTGAAGGAACTATGCCCTAGAGGCAATAATAAAGTTGTTATTTATATTTCCATATATCATGATGAATGTTTATTATTCATGCTAGAATTGTATTAACCGGAAACTTAGTACATGTGTGAATACATAGACAAACAGAGTGTCCCTAGTATGCCTCTACTTGACTAGCTCGTTAATCAAAGATGGTTAAGTTTCCTAGCCATGGACATGTGTTGTCATTTGATGAACGGGATCACATCATTAGAGAATGATGTGATGGACAAGACCCATCCGTTAGCTTAGCATAATGATCGTTCAGTTTTATTGCTACTGCTTTCTTCATAACTTATACATGTTCCTCTGACTATGAGATTATGCAACTCCCGAATACCGGAGGAACACCTTTTGTGCTATCAAACGTCACAACATAACTGGGTGATTATAAAGATGCTCTACAGGTGTCTCCGATGGTGTTTGTTGAGTTGGCATAGATCGAGATTAGGATTTGTCACTCCGTGTATCGGAGAGGTATCTCTGGGCCCTCTCGGTAATGCACATCACTCTAAGCCTTGCAAGCATTGTGACTAATGAGTTAGTTGCGGGATAATGCATTACGGAATGAGTAAAGAGACTTACCGGTAACAAGATTGAACTAGGTATGAGGATACCAACGATCGAATCTCAGGCAAGTAACATACCGATGACAAAGGGAACATCGTATATCGTTATGCAGTTTGACCGATAAAGATCTTCACAGAATATGTGGGAGCCAATATGAACATCCAGGTCCCGCTATTGGTTATTGACCAGAGACGTGTCTCGGTCATGTCTACATAGTTCTCGAACCTGTAGGGTCTGCATGCTTAACGTTCGGTGACGATCGATATTATGTGTTTATGTGTTTTGATGTACCGAAGTTTGTTCGGAGTCCCGGATGAGATCGGGGGCATGACGAGGAGTCTTGAAATGGTCGAGACATAAAGATCGATATATTGGAAGGCTATATTCGGACATTGGAAAGGTTCCGAGTGATTTGGGTATTTTTCGGAGTACCGGAGAGTTACGGGAATTCGTATTGGGCCTTAATGGGCCATACGAGAATGGAGAGAAAGGCCTCAAGGGTGGCCGCTCCCCTTCCCCATGGACTGGTCCGAACTGGACTAGGGAAAGGGGGTGCCCCCTTCCTTCCCTCTCCTTCTCCGTTCCCTTTTTCATATTCCATGTGGGAGGTGGAATCCTACTAGGACTAGGGATTCCTAGCAGGACTCCACACTTTGGGCGCGCCCTATGAGGGCCGGCCTCCTTCTCCCTCCATCCTTTATATACATGGCCAGGGGACACCCCATAGACACGCAAGTTGATTGTTTCCAGCCATGTGCGGTGCCCCCCTCCACCATAATCCACCTCGGTCATATCGTAGCGGTGCTTAGGCGAAGCCCTGTTCCGGTAGCATCATCATCACCGTCATCACGCTGTCGTGCTGACGAAGCTCTCCCTCGACACTCTGCTGGATCATGAGTTCGTGGGACGTCACCGAGCCGAACGTGTGCAGATCACGGAGGTGTCGTACTTTTGGTATTAGGATCGGCCGATCGTGAAGACGTACGACTACATCAACCGCGTTGTCACAACGCTTCCGCTTACGGTCTATGAGGGTACGTGGACAACACTCTTCCCTCTCATTGCTATGCATCACCATGATCTTGTGTGTGCGTAGGTTTTTTTTGAAGTTACTGCGTTCCCCAACACCGGGATGATGAAGATGGCCACCGGTGATGGTTTCCCCCTCCGGTAGGGTGCCGGAACAGGGTCCCGATTGGTCTTTGGTGGCTACAGAGGCTTGCGGCGGCGGAACTCCCGATTCAGGTTTATTTCTGGGGGTTTCTATATTTACAGGAATTTTTGGTGTCGAGGACAAGCCAGGGGGGGTCCACGAGTCAACGACAAGGACGGAGGATGCGCCCGGGGGGTAGGGCGTGCCCTCCAACATCGTAGTTGGCTCGGGACTCTTCTAGCTCAACTCTTTTACTTCGGGGACTTCTTCTGGTCCATAAAAAATTGCTGTAAATTTTCAGCTCCTTTGGACTCCATTTGATATTCTTTTTTGCGAAACTCAAAAACAAGGAAAAAACAGAAACTGGCACTGAGCTCTAGGTTAATAGGTTAGTCCCAAAAATCATATAAATGCATACATCCAAGATAGATAATATAATAGCATGGAACAATAAAAAATTATAGATACGTTGGAGACGTATCAGTTCTCGATTTTTCCTAATTTCTGCTTTTTTTAAATCATCAAAACCAATTAACATGGGATCTAGTTTCGTAGGTTTTGACACGAGAAATTTAACAATGGAAATGGTTCTGTATTTGGACATATGGTTCAAGAGATAGAACATTTTGAATAAATAAATCTACAAAAAAATGAAAAACTCTCCCATTGCGACAATTGACTCATATCTAGTGTGTCACTTTTCAGCACCTGAGAAGGTGGGAGTGACCTTTGTAAAGAGTAACCCTTAACTACTGATTTCTCTATTTCTCACAAATTTCGAGACATCTAGGGATGGCAGTATTTATCCATGGATCCAGGTGCCCAAGGGTATCCAGCCCTTGGGTAAGGGTTTGGAGGGCTCTTCTACCCATGATTTTCGCCGGTGGATATCCATGAACTCATGGGTTGAGCACGATTACAAACCTGGCTCCATGGATATCCATCGTATACCCATCTGACAGGCAGGGCCCACATGCATGTAAAGCATGTGATATAATATGTCTTTGTTCTAGAAAAATATAATATTTTTAAATCTCAATTATAATCCAAAGCTCCCAACATACAAGGCCCACTGTTCCAAACCTATAACTATCCTAATGAGGCCTAAACCTAAACACATTTTATTTGTGGCGGCTTGCTAGAAATTTGAAAATTCATATTGTGTCGTGTCAATTGTGACTGTGATGTGCGCAAAACTGAATATTTGTATTGTCACATGTGCCATGTGAAAATTTATTGTTATTGTTGATGTGACCATGTACACATTGTTATGGCTATTGTTTTGATTGTATGGATCTGATATCCATGGGTAGCTAGATATCTAGTGGGTATGGGCATGGGTGGCGGTAGTGATCCATGGATACTTTCATGGGTGTGTAACGGACGAGCTCGTGGATATGGGCATGGATTTTGATCAACTTAACCCGTCCAAACCTACCCCATTGTCATCCCTAGAGACATCCTTCGATCTTGCCTTTGGCACTCCACTGAATAGGTCAACCCAGCACTATAGATTATGTGACGACTTCAGAAAATATTGTTGAAAGGGCATTTCCCTACTTTATGTTTTGGATGATGATGACAACCCTTTGTTGGTCTAATCATGTGCTAAATGTTTCAGGTTCTTGACGCTTAGGCTCACATCGGAAAGCTATTCTCTCTTGTAGGAAAAGATCGAAGACGAAGTCCCCTATGCTTTTTTATCTCTTTGGTCGTAGGGAACCCGTACTATCAAGAGGGAATCCTCATTAGAAAGAACTGGGGGAATATTTTCACGTACACCTTCATCACCCCTCCTTTGTCTTCCTCACGTGTGTGTGTGAGAGAGAGTTTTCCTTGTCTCTTCCCCTATCTATTCCTGCTCACTGTTTCTTCCTAGCGGTCGTACCGCTCTCTGGAGCGGTTGTACCACTGGGTCTTGTCGCTCACCAGCTTTGCTCGAGTGGTTGTACCGCTGCCTCCGGGCGGTGGTACCGCCACCATGCTATGCAAAAGCTGGGGCGGTGGTTCCGTCCATGCACTGCTCAAGTATCGCTCGCGCTTCTGTTTTGATGCGGTTCTTGGGCGGTAGTGGCCCGGTTGGTCCGATCGTTCCTCGATGACCGGTACCACCGGTGGTCCAAGCGGTTCTTCTGCTCAGAACTTAGCCTCCCAAGAGCTCAAGGCCATGCGGTTGTTCCGGCCAGGCACCGCCCAAGTACCGGTCAAGCTCATGTTTTGATGCAGTGGTTGTGCGGTGGTTAGGCGGTTAGTCCGGTTATTTTTCTTAGCCGGTACTACCGCCCGCAGGTCCGATTGTACCGCTTGGTAGGGTTCTGCAGATACACTGTGAGTCCCGGTTGTACCGGGACGAGGACCGGTTGTACGGCTGCAGTACAAAAAAAATGCAGTAACGGTTGGAATCTAGGGTTGCTATATAAGGGAGCTTCTCCCACCTACCACTCTCACCTTTTGACCTCTCTCACTCCACCATTACTGCACTTCAAGCTCTCTTGCCCGATCTCTCTCTCTAGCCACTCAAACTTGTTGATTTCCTAGGGATTGAAGGAGGAGACCTAGATCTACACTTCCACCAAAGGATATTTGCTTCCCCCATACTTTCTTGTGTGGATTTTGTTACTCTTGGGTGTTTGAGCACCCTAGACAGTTGAGGTCACCTCGGAGCCATATTCCATTGTGGTGAAGCTTCATGATTTCGTTGGGAGCCTCCAATTAAGTTGTGGAGAGAGCCCCAACCTTGTTTGTAAAGGTTCGGTCGCCACCTTCAAGGGCACCAGCCACCAATAGTGGAATCACGGCATCTCGCATTGTGTGAGGGTGTGAGGAGAATACGGTGGCCCTAGTGGCTTCTTGGGGAGCATTGTGCCTCCACACCGCTCCAACGGAGACGTACTTCCTCTCAAAGGGAAGGAACTTCGGCAACACATCCTCGTCTCCACCGTCTCCACTCTTGGTTATCTCGTGCCTTTACTTGTGCAAGCTTATTTGTATCATATCACTTGCTTGCTTGTGTTCCTATCCTTGTTGCATCATATAGATTGCTCACCTAGTTGCATATCTAGACAACCTACTTTGATGCAAAGTTTAAATTGTTAAAGAAAAGCTAAAAATTGTTAGTTGCCTATTCACCCCCCTCTAGTCAACCATATCGATCCTTTAAATTGGTATCAGAGCCTCATCTCTTTCTTAAGGACTTTATCGTCCGAAGAGTATGGTTGATACCATAGATGGTGTGGAGGAACACTCCGGTGTGAATCCAATCTCGCCTACGGGCGGTGGGGGAACCTCGGTCTCTCGTGAGGAGTTCAATGTGGCCTTGGAGACATTGAAAACCTCCATGACGACCGAGGTTGAAAGCATGTTTACGAAATTCCTTGAAGGGATTAAACTATCCACCGCACCGTTGAAAGTGGGTAATACCACCGACAAGGTGACGGATGCTACCTCCGATAAGGGGGAAGCTAGTATTGAAAAGGCTCCTTCTTCTAGTGGTAAGAATGGCACCGACATCTTTGCTCATGTGGAACCACCACTTGTTTATGGTGGACCGGTTCCTTCCACTCATTTGAATCATGCCGGTCCTCCCCCTAAGATTGTGAAAAATGAGGACTTTGATTCTTGGGTTTACCGCTTTAAACGTCATTTAAATCATGTGAACACTAATCTTTGGAGAATCATTGAAGAAGGTTTCTATCCGCATGATCCAAGCAACTTCACTCCTCGAGAAGCCACGGATAATCAATTCAATGAGAATGCTCTCTTCATCATTCAAGATGCAATCCCACCCGAAGACCTACCTCATCTTCGGCCCTTCGCCTTGGCCAAAGACGCATGGCTTTGTGTTGTCTCTCTCTACCGGGGAAGCGCAAGCATTCAACGCTCCAACTATGAAGTGGTGCAAGATGAGGCCGATAAGTTTGCAATGAAAGAAGATGAAGAACCTCGTGAGCTTTATAGGAGAGTAACCAAACTCGCGGTCTCACTTCGAGATCATGGGAGCAAGTACACGGATGACAATTGGATCAAACACAAATTCCTCAAGGCAATGATGCCCTACCACAAGGCCATGTCCTCCGTCATTCATCAAAGACTGGACTTCCACACTTTGACCTCAAGCGAAGTGTTGGATGAGTTTGTGGCCATGAACATTTTGGACTAGACCGCCTACAATGCGGTGCTTCATTCTCAAAGGCCAAAGAAGCCCAACCTTGCATTGAAGGCCAAGCTCTCCGTTGAAGAAGAAGAAGAAGAGGAAGAAGAGGAGAGCAACCCTGAAGATACAAAGTATGCATATCATGAACACATGGCACTCGCTTCAAGGAAATTTTGGAGCAAGAAAAACTCGAGGCCAAACTTTAACAAAAACAACTCAAGTGGCACGAAGAGCAAGCAACGTGTAAGGACTTGCTACAATTGTGGCAATGTGAGTCATTTTTTTGCGGAGTGCCCGTATGAGAAGAGGGAAGACAATGGTGGCAATCTCATCCGAAAGGACAAGGCCAAGTCGTTCCCAAACAAGAGCAACTTCACCAAGAAGACTCCTCCCAAGGCGTTGGTGGTACAAGAAGAGTACAATGAGGATGATGACGATGATGAAGATGGTGAGTTGGCTGCCATGGCCTCAGTTGCCATTGCGACTATTCCACGGGTGTCTCTCTTCGACTCACCCAATGAGAGCATCACCGCCAAGTGCCTCATGGCTAAAGCCACCAACAAGGTAACCCCAAACATCAAAACTACCATCATTAATCATCCTTCTTCGATGGATAGCATTGATGAACATGAGGGAGCTAATGTGGAGGCAAATGAGTTTGAGGCCTTTATGGGCAAACTTAAGGGTAAATCCAAGAAGCACTTTGTTGCTCTCTTGGAACAACTTGGTGAAGCCAATGACATGATTGAGGCTCACGAAGATACCATCACTAAGATGGAAGGGCATAGTCGTGACTATGCTGATGAGATTTCGGATCTTTCCAATGCTCTTGAGGAAGAGCGTGGTCTTCATTTGGCTCTTGAAGAGTCACACAACGTTGATCATGCTAAGTTAAAGAAAGATTATGATCATGTTCTCATTGTTTCTCATGTGCTAAACTCCGAGAAGGTCGAACTTGAGGTTGATCTTGCTAGACTCAAAGAGGAGTTTGATCTACTTGACAAGGCTCACAAGGTCTTGAAGGGTGCTCATGCTAGCCTCAAAGAGTCTCATGATCAACTTCAAGTAAAGCTAACCAAGGAAAAAGCCACTTTTCCTCGTATGATGTTAATTGATAATGCAAATGCTACTAACCCATGTTGTGAGCATGTGCATCTTGTTGAGGAGAACGCTAAGCTAAAGGGGCAAATTGAGAGAGGCCTTGCGACTTGCATACAAGGCAAGAAGAACATCAACGACCTCTTGATCAACCAAAAGGGAGTTGTGGCCAAGGAAGGGGTTGGGTACGTGCCCGAGTCCAAGAACAAGAAGAAGAATGACAAGACCAAATGACCTCCTCCTCTCATGCAAACTTTTGTGAAGGAGGGAGAGAGTTCTTCCAAGGAGAAGAAGAACAATGCGAAGGGTGGCGCTGTCAAAAAGGGCAATGCCACTCCTCCGATCAAAGCCGACGACTTTAATCCTTCTTATATGTTATGTCGTGCTAGTGATGGGCATGTCTATGCCAAATTTGTTGGTTCCCCTCATGAGTACATTGAATGGTCTATTTGGGTTCCAAAGACCCTTGTTACTAACATCAAAGGACCCATTACAAAATGGGTACCTAAAACCAAGCATTGATCTCTTGTAGGTGTTTGCTTCCGGTGGGGGATCATGGTTGCTCAATAGCGGAGCTACAAATCATATGACCGGAAGCAAGGACTTGGTGGTGGACGTGCACAAGATTCCATCTATGCCCACTGTCGGTGTCAAAACCGACTGATCTTGGGTAGGGGGTCCCGAACTATGCGTCTAGGCCGAATGGTAACAGGAGGCAAGGGACACGAAGTTTTACCCAGGTTTGGGCCCTCTTGATGGAGGTAAAACCCTACGTCCTGCTTGATTAATATTGATGATATGGGTAGTACAAGAGTAGATCTACCACGAGATTGGAGAGGCTAAACCCTAGAAGCTAGCCTATGGTATGATTGTTGTTCTATATGTTGGACTAAAACCCTCCGGTTTATATAGACACCGGAGAGGGTTAGGGTTACACAAAGTCAGTTACAATGGTAGGAGATCTGCATATCCGTACAAGGAAAGTCCCTTCCAGACACGGGACGAAGTCTTCAATCTTGTATCTTCATAGTCCAGGAGTTCGGCTGAAGGTATAGTCCAGCCATTCGGACACCCCCTAATCCAGGACTCCCTCAGTAGCCCCTGAACCAGGCTTCAATGACGACGAGTCCGGCGCGCAGTTTGTCTTCGACATTTCAAGGCAGGTTCCTCCTCCAAGTACTTCATAGAAGATTTTGAACACAAAGATAGTGTCCGGCTCTGCAAAATAAGTTTCCACATATTGCCATAGAGAGAATAATATTTACACAAATCTAATCTGCTGACATATTACGTAGTGTCACGCACCACGGCCAAGCCTTTATTCGAATCGTTTTACTATCCCACCTCAGCGTGTCATGCGAGGCGGTTTCCTTGGCATGTCTTGTTAAAGCAGAGATCGTTTCCCCTTATTCCAGGATTCTCGTCAATATGGGCGTGGTTAACCCAACCGCTTCTAGGACTCCTAGACTATAGGCAAGTCCAAACGGCCACGGAGAGGACGCTTGACATTCACCCTCTTTATAAAGGGACAAGGCTTTTATTTTTTTCCCTCCCGTGCTCAATCGAATCCTTCCCCCACCTCAAGCTCAAACACCCAAAGTTCAGGTCAGGTGCTCCGAACCTTCAATCATGTCCGGATCTAGCCTTCAAGGCCGATGGGTGCCTTCCTCCGTCACGGAAGAAGACATCAAAATATTGAGGGAGGCCAGATATCTGACTGCTGAGGTTGTGCATCGGCTGCCTGCCCGAGGGCAGGTCGTCCCCTCCCCCAAACCCAACGAGAGTGTCGTGTTCGTCTCCCACTTCCTCCAAGGTCTAGGCCTTGCTCTGGATCCTTTTGTCAGGGGTTTGATGTTTTATTACGGACTAGACTTCCATGATCTAGCTCCGGACTCCTTTCTTCATATCACGACATTTATTGTCGTGTGTGAGGCCTTCCTCCGGGTTACCCCTCACTTTGGCTTGTGGCTCAAGACCTTTGAAGTAAAGCCGAAGATGATCGAGGGGCAACATGCAGCGTGTGGAGGTGCCTCAATATGCAAGATGACGGGAGCTCGGTGGCCCAAAGGTTCCATTCCAGAGGTGTCTGAATTGTGGCAACAGGAGTGGTTCTACGTCACGGCTCCTAGAAGTGCCAAGTGGGCGGCCGCCCCTGTTTTCCACTCGGGCCCTCCACCACAACTGATGTCATGGATCAGCAGAGGTCTGAGCTGGGGTCCAGCCAAGGATGTGCCTATACTGCAAAGCCGCATTCAAGATCTCTTCAATGGAGATTTTAGTTTGGTTGCGGTAATACAAGTTATGCTGGTTCGTCAAGTCCAGCCTTGCAAACGCCGACCCCTTCGCTTGTGGGAGTTCAATCCCGAGGGACCGCGTGACATCCAAAATTTCCTCGGCCTGATGCACGAGGAGATGTACAAGTCATTCTTCGGACCCCAGGTAGAGTGTCCGGAAATCACCGAGGACGTGGGCCTGAGCAGTAACCGCGCCGCCGAACAGGAAAGGAATCTTCCGGCCAAACATACTATCTCTCATTTGTTACGAAGTTATTTCTGAGAGTTTTGCTTTTTGACCAGGACTGGCTAACAAAGGCGAAGTTGATTCGGTGTTCGGCCCCCCTCCCTGAGGGTTTGGACAATCCGGTATTGGAAAAGATGCTCCAGGTCGCACCTTGCCCGGAGCCCTTGAAGGAAGATACTGGGAAGGATAATACGGGCGGACGCGGGCCCCCAACGCTGCCCATTCTAACCGAGGGAGCGAGCGTATCCATGAAGGAAGACAACCGGAGGAGGAAAAGGACTGCGCCCGGGGATTCGGACGCCGAAGCTTCCAAACGGGAGAAGAAGTCTCCCATAGAGGGTCCTACCTTGGGGGGTGCTTTTGCCGCACAAAGTCCGCGGGGGGATCAATTCTCCAGCGAGTCATAAGTGACCCGAAATACTTTAATAGTATAGGTATGCCATCTTTTTCTTCTGAGAAAATAACCACCGCATATATCTTTGCAGTTCGGGCCTTAGCCCCTCTCAAATGAGCTCGTCTTCGGGGGATCTTATTCCAGAGATGATAGAGAGCGAAACGCCCCCTCCGGACTCCTCCGCTCCGGAAGCGGGCGACCCCGAAGTGTCATCGTGGAGGGCCTCTCCGGGTCCGGTGAGGCCAGAAGATAATCCCATTGACCCCCGAAGCTCCCAGTGTCCGGCTCCCGAAGAGAGTGGAAAAAAGAGTCCGGCACCGTCTGGTGTGCGATCGGATGTTCTGAGGGAGTTGGTGGGGCGAGCGGCCATCTTAGATGAACACCGTGTGCTGATGAATACGGTGATGGAGAGAATCTTGTCCGCCGAAAGTGGATTGCATGAAGCTTTTATGAGTCTACTGACAGGCTTTGAGGTTCGTAAAATAACGTATGATAGTCCTGCACATGCTAGGTGTGCCCTGTGTAGAAAGTAGCCCCTGAGACTCTGGTTGTCGTCGGAAACGACGACGAACAGAGGATCATATTCCCAGGTAATAACCATACTGCCTCTATGTGCAGGTGATGGAAGCTCCGGTGGCTAGCCGGACTAGCGAGTTTGCTCATTTAAAACGGCAGTTGGATGCGGCAGACACCGACATCGAGCTTGTTAACAAAAGGCTTGACGAGGCACAGGGTAAGTGTCATTATCTGGTAAACGCCGCATAGTAAGAGCAGCATGATGCTAGTATCTTTAATATGTTGTGACTACAGATGGAGCTGCCACTGTTGAAGCCTTGCGGGCAGAACTTGCCCGAGCCAAGGAACAAGCGAGGTTTAGTAATGCGGCTGCTTTGAAGGCGGCTGAAGAGTTGAAAACCGAGAAGGCCGCGCATGGCGAGAGCCGAGATAAGATGGCCAAGATGGCCATAGAATTAAAAGCCGCCGCCAACCGTTGCCGGGTTCTTGAAAAGGAAAACCTAGCGAAGGCATCGGACCTTGAGAAGGCTGCTGCGATGAGAAAAGACATCCGCTCTGCTATGAGGGCAAAGAAGGAGGAGCTGCGTGAAGCCGGGGATATTGTATCTGGGAAATCCTTTATGTTGCGGAGGAAGTTCGGAGATCCACGGTATGCCTCTTTGGATCGGCTGTGGAGTTCGGACGATGTGTATATGGATTTGGCGGCGAGCGCTGTCGATGCGGCCAAGTACTTCCAGGGTCAGACGGACCGTGAAGTGGACCAGCTGTTTTGGACACAATTCCATTCTCCCGAGCGTCCGCTTTCATTGACTGACCAATTAGCCGAATGGGCTGAACTGAATAGGTTGTCCTGACTCGCCATGAGGTTTGTTGTGGACCAGCTATGGCCGGAAAGGCCAAAACCGAACAGCTATTTCCGCTTGGTGCAGCAGCTCCTTGACGTGGTGCCGCGCATTAATGCGATGAAGAGGTCGGCGTGCATAGAGGGCTCACGGATGGCCTTTGCCCGTGTTAAAGCATACTGGGCGGAGATGGATGCTACCACTGTTGCAGCGCGGGATTCGGCCATAGGTCGAATGGCTGTGGAGCACTACTTTGAAGAAGTTCTTGAGGGTGCTCGTTTGATAGAGACCCAGTGCTCAAAAAATATTATGTTTGAGTGATATGTAATCTCATTGTAAGCGAAATGCTTTTATAAATTTTTATGAGGCTATTTTTATACTTTTGCCTGAAAGTAATATGATGCCTCCTGGGCGGCCGTTTATGTATACATGTGTATAACCTGAAAGATTGCAGCCATCAGCTTCAACCCCCACGCATATAATGCGGAGGTGCTCGCAAAAAACACGCGTTCACACTTAACCCAACGTCTTGGTCCTATTTAAGGAGGTGATAGCGGAGCGAGCGAGGCAACCGGACTATAATGCTTTAGCACTTTCACTTAGCCATAGGAGTTTGACAGTGGGGCTACTAGATAGCCCCTGGTGGCTCCGCACTCTCCCGATCCCGGGGTGCATACATGCCTGGCCGGAAAATAGCCCTTCGTTAAGGCGGAGGAATTCTAACATTCCAACAGGTCATCGAGTGGTTGACCAGTCTCATGCTATATCATGACAGTCAGTTTTCGGCTTTGTCTACTGAGGTGCTCGTCCGGATGAACCAGAGCACAATCGCAGTAGTTCTCCTGGTGCTACCTTAGCCGGTAAAGCGGAACGTAAGGCACCAAAACACAGGATCCGGGCAAACCCAACATTTGACCAAAGACAATGATTCGGAGCTGATGCATATAAGGCCAAACTCGCGATGCCGAACACTCCCTAAGGTATTCGGTCTTTGTGGTATAAACCGGGCCTAAATAATGGCCTTTGTAAGAAGCCCCTTGTGTCCAGGTACGTGCATTGTTCTGGCGTGGCCACATGCCAAGACGTCAGCATCCTTCTCAACGGTGGATATGTATCAACAAGAGACAATAAAAAAGGTTTACGCAGGGTCTTAATCTAAAAATAATCCTTGGAGCGGGTCCCTGCTGCACGTCTGCGCATGTGTCTCCGTTGTGCCGTATCCTGGACGGGTGTAGCACGATGATCGTCTGTAAAAGAGAGGAATTTAGGTGAAAAAGTTGTCGTGCAAAAAGATAGTTTTTAAAGAAACCATGTATAATTCAAGATGAGAAAAAATTGCCCCTTTTCTGCGCGCGTTGAGCCCCTTGTATTGACAAATAAGGGTGTGACCACTTATTCGGTATAAATAGCAGCGCCGGACTTGATTAATTGTGTCTGAGGTCTTGACGACCTATTGGATGCTTTCGCTGGTCCGGGCGCCTTTAGTGTGCGGCTGCCAAGGCAGCCGCACTCTCTTCGGCGCGCAGAGATCGCTTGATATTTCCTTTCACTGAAATGATGCCACGTGGACCAGGCATCTTGAGTGTGAGGGAGGCGTAGTGTGGTATTGCATTAAAGCGAGCGAAAGCTTCGCGTCCGAGCAGTGCTTGATAGCCACTTTGGAATGGAGCGATGTGGAAGATTAAATGCTCGCGACGGAAGTTATCGGGGGAGCCGAATATAACTTGTAGTAGGAGGGAGCCCGTACAACGAGCCTCTGGGCCTGGCGTTACTCCTTTAAAGGTAGTATTGCTATGGCGAATTTTGTTGGGTCTAATGCCATCCCGCGGATTGTATCCTGATATATTAGGTTTAGACTGCTGCCACCGTCCATCAAGACTCGTGTGAGGTGATGTCCGCCAATTACTGGGTCTAATACCAGGGCGGCCCATCCTGCGTGTCAGATAGTTGCTGAGTAATCGCGATGGTCGAAAGTGATCGGTTGAGACGACCAGTGGCAGGACTTCGCGGTGACAGGCACTTGGGTATATTTTCCTGGGAGTGCCGCGTTGTTTTTTCCCTTGATCACGTGTAACACGTTTACTGTTTTGACTTCTGGTGGAAATTTCTTTTGTTCCCCAGTGTCTTGCTTGGGAGGCTCGTCCTCATCTTCACTTGGTGTATCCTCCCCCTTGTGTACGGCATTGAACTTGCCGGACTGCTTGAAGACCCAACGTTCGCTATGGGTATGATTAGCTAGTTTACCAGGGGTACTATGGATCTGACATACTTGGTCTAGAATTTTGTTGAGGCTGGACAGTTCATCCCTGGTGCCTTTAGAGGGCGGCTTTTGCTGACCTGGCCGAGAGTTTTTGAATCCGGTGTTTACTGCCGTGCCCTTCGTGCTGTCTTCTTTATTCCGGCGTTTGTTATTGTTGCGCCGTGATTTCCCGTTTCCATCTCTAAGTTCAGATGTACTGGGGTCGCTGGTGCTGCATCTGGCTAGCCAGCTGTCCTCACCCGCACAAAAGCGGGTCATGAGGCTTGTTAATGCGGCCATCGTTCTCGGCTTATTTTGGCTGAGGTGTTTGGCGAGCCATTCGTCACGGACACTATGCTTAAAAGCTGCCAAGGCTTCGGCGTCTGGACAGTCGACAATCTGGTTCTTTTTAGTAAGAAACTTGTTCCAAAGCTTTCAGGCTGACTCTCCGGGCTGTTGAGTTATATGACTCAAATCGTCCGCATCTGGAGGTCGGACATAAGTCCCTTGAAAATTTGCCCGAAAGGCGTTTTCGAGCTCTTCCCAACTTCCAATGGAGCTTTCGGGGAGGCCTTTAAGCTAGTGACGAGCTGGCCCTTTGAGCTTGTGGGGTAAGTACTTGATGGCGTGGAGATCATCTCCTCGAGCCATATGAATATGAAGGATGTAGTCCTCAATCCAGACCCCAGGGTCTGTTGTTCCGTCGTATGTCTCTATGTTTACGGGTTTGAATCCCTCTGGAAATTCATGGTCTAGCACCTCATCGGTGAAACATAAGGGGTGTGCGGCACCCCTGTAGCTGGGTGTACCGCGTTGTTCGGATGTTTGTTGTGTTGCATTGTATGCTGGGGCGCGCTTGCGTGCTCCATAGATGGATCTTGCTGCGCCGTCCTTTGGGTGCGAGCCCTCGCATGGGTCGCGTGTTGTATTGTGAGTGGCGTTGTATGCCGCTTTGTGTTGGTAGAGGGGTCGTTTATCCGGCCAGGTGGCTGCTTTGATATTTGGTTGTGGGGGGTCTGAGGCCTCCTCATCGAATTCAGGTAGCAGCTTCCGCTTTGGATAGCTCTTGGAGGGGCGATTGTCACCGTACCTTGCTGCTGTGTTGAGTATTTTACTCCATCTGATTTGGAGTGTGTCTTGCGCAGCCTTGAGCCTTTGCTTCTGTTTTTAAGACTCCTCGCGGTGGCAACAAGCCTTTTACGGGCATTCTGCTGCTCCGGGTGCCTGTCCGGCGTTATATCGTCCGGACCATTATCCTTGATAGAATTTGCTTGTTCGGTTTGATTATCCGGATTACCGCTGTCCGGCAGCGGCTCGCCCTGCTCCAGCGCTGGGTCTGTGTGATCGTTATTTTTGTCGAGGCGGGATTTGGGGCGGCGCTTGCGTCGCCGCTTTGACTGCTTCTCGAGGGAACAAGCCTTCGGTGCGTCCTTCCGCTCCTCGTCATCATCTTTTGGTGCGTCCACCATGTATACGTCATGTGACGAGGTGGCTTTCCAGGGCCCAGTAAGCGCTGGTTCTTCATCGTCTCCTTCATCGGCATCCATACCGTCGATGTCTTCAGAGTCGAAGTCGAGCATGTCGGTTAAATCGTCGACAGTGGCTACAAAGTGGGTGGTGGGTGGGCTTTGAATTTCTTCATCGTCCGTATCCCAACCTTGTTGACCGTAGTCCGGCCAAGGCTCTCCTGATAAAGAGAGAGACTTTAGTGTCTTCAGAATATCGCCAAAAGGCGAGTGCTGAAAGATGTCCGCGGCAGTAAACTCCATGATCGGCGCCCAATCGGATTCGATCAGGGGCGCGGAGGGTTCGGAGTCCGGAGAGGAGTCCGGCTCCTTGGAGTCACGAGTCTCGCGGAGTGCGGGGTTGGTGTTTGGCTCGATCGCTGTTGGGATCGCAGCCCCCAAGGCGGCGTCCAACCACCCATCCTCGATCGGCGTAGTTGGCTCTGAATTAAGGGTCGAAGCCGATGCGGGTGCGGCCTCCAGGGCACTGTTCGGCGGCAGAGCTAGATCATGCTCGTCGCGACAGTGCGGCACGCTCGGCAGTGGCTCGAATCTGTCGAGGATCAAGTCCCCGCGGATGTCAGCTGTGTAGTTTAAACTTCCAAATCTGACCTGACGGCCAGGGGCATAGCTTTCGATCTGCTCCAGATGGCCAAGTGAATTGGCCTGCAGTGCGAAGCCACCGAAGACGAAGATCTGTCCGGGAAGGAAGGTCTCACCCTGGACTGCATCGCTATTGATGATCGTAGGAGCCATCAAGCCTAACGGCGACGACACAGAGGAACTCTCAATGAAAGCACCAATGTCGGTGTCAAAACCGGCGGATCTCGGGTAGGGTGTCCCGAACTATGCGTCTAGGCCGGATGGTAACAGGAGGTAAGGGACACAAAGTTTTACCCAGGTTTGGGCCCTCTTGATGGAGGTAAAACCCTACATCCTGCTTGATTAATATTGATGATATGGGTAGTACAAGAGTAGATCTACCACGAGATCGGAGAGGCTAAACCCTAGAAGCTAGCCTATGGTATGATTGTTGTTCTGTATGTTGTCCTACGGACTAAAACCCTCCGGTTTATATAGACACCGGAGAGGGTTAGGGTTACACAAAGTCGGTTACAATGGTAGGAGATCTGCATATCTGTATCGCCAAGCTTGCCTTCCACGCCAAGGAAAGTCCCTTCCGGACACGGGACGAAGTCTTCAATCTTGTATCTTCATAGTCCAGGAGTCCGGTTGAAGGTATAGTCCGGCCATCCGGACACCCCCTAATCCTGGATCCCTCACCCACCAATGTCGAGTGGGGTGACGCCTCATCTTCTAAGGTATTGGGACTTGGCAAGGTGGTCATCTCTCATGATCTCACAATCGAGAAGGTCATGCTTGTTGAGTCCCTTCATACAATTTACTTTCCGTTCGTCAACTTGCAATCATGGGCTTTGCCACTTTCTTTGATCTCGATACCGTGGCCCTCTTGTGGAGCAAGACTCTTAAAGTAGCCTTTGTTGGGCATGTCGAGAATGGTCTATATGTGATTAACTTTTCGGAGCGACCCACTAAGACCGCGACATGCCTAATGGCTAAAGTTGATGTGGGATGGCTTTGGCATCGCCGTCTAGCCCATGTCAATATGAGATCTTTGCAAAGTCTTCTCAAGGGGGACCATGTCCGTGGACTAATGAATGTTAGTTTTGCTAAAGATCGTGCTTGCAGTGCTTGTATCGAAGGAAAGCTACATGAGAAAGCTCACCCTCCCACGACTATCATTTACTCAAAGAGGCCTTTGGAACTCCTTCACTTGGATCTCTTTGGGCCTCCATCCTTCGATAGTCTTGGGGGAAGGAAGTATTGCTTGGTGATTGTGGATGACTACTCAAGATACACTTGGGTGTATTTCTTCAAGAGGAAGAGCGAGACCCAACAAACCGTCATTGACTTTGCAAATGAAGCACAACGTCAACACAATGCAAAGATCTTGACAATAAGAAGTGACAATGGCACCGAGTTCAAGAACTACACCTTGGATGAGTTTCTTAGTGATGAGGGGATCAAGCATCAATATTCCGCACCTTACACCCCTCAACAAAACGGTGTTGCGGAGAGGAAGAACCGGACGTTGATGGATGCGGCAAGGACCATGATGGCGGAGTTCAAGTCTCCATACAACTTTTGGGCCGAAGCCATCAACACCGTGTGTCATGCATCCAATCGGCTCTACCTCCGCAAGGGCTTGAACAAGACTCCATATGAGATACTCACCGGTAACAAGCCCAACCTCAAGTACTTCGGGTGTTCGGGTGTAAGTGTTTCATTCTCAAGAAAGGTGTTCGGTTGTCTAAATTTGAGGCTAGAGCTTATGAGGGCTTATTTGTTGGTTATGCTACAAACTCTCATGCTTACTGTGTCCTCAATAAATCCACGGGACTTATTGAGGAGACGTGTAACGTGGAGTTTGATGAGAATAACGGCTCCCAAGTGGAGCAAAGTGGCACTTGTGATGTAGGTGATGAAATTCCTCCTCAAGCCATAATAAGAATGGGTATTGGCTTTATCCTACCCATTGAGGAACCCCTTGTGGCCGAAGGAGAAGGACAATGCTCCACTCAAGTGGAGCCATCACCAACCCAAGGCCCACATGCTTCCGAAGAACAACATGAAGGCCCTCATCTTCAAGAACATGACCAAGGGCAAGATCATGCTCAAGACCGTGTTGACACATCAAGTGATTCCCAAGGTCAAGTTCTCTCCTCCGAGCAAGTTCAAGAACAAGAACAAGCTCAAGACGACGCTCAAGATGATTAAGTGACCACTCCTCGTCTCAGCCACGAGGAGGAATTGGAGCGTCGTGCCGCCAAGGTTGCTTCCAAGCTCTCCACCAAGGATCATCTCATGACGAATGTGCTTGGAAGCTTAAGAAAGGGGGTAAGCACTCGTAGACAATTAGCAAACTATTGTGAGCATCACGCATTTGTTTCTTGTGTCGAACCCCACAAGGTCTATGAGGCGCTCGAAGATCCGGATTGGCTCAATGCCATGCATGAAGAACTCAACAACTTCGAGCGCAACAAAGTGTGGAGATTGGTGCCAAGACCGACGGGAAACCACAGTGTCATTGGAACCAAGTGGATATTTAAGAACAAGCAAGATGCCCATGGGATTATCATTCGCAACAAGGCTCGTTTGGTAGCACAAGGCTACTCCCAAGTCGAGGGTATCGACTATGGTGAAACCTTTGCTCCCGTTGCTCGTCTTGAAAGAACAACATGAAGGCCCTCATCTTCAAGAACATGACCAAGGGCAAGATCATGCTCAATACCGTGTTGACACATCAAGTGATGCCCAAGGTCAAGTTCTCTCTTCCGAGCAAGTTTAAGAACAAGAACAAGCTCAAGACGACGCTCAAGATGATCAAGTGACCACTCCTCGTCTCACCCCCGAGGAGGAATTGGAGCGTCGTGCCGCCAAGGTTGCTTCCAAGCTCTCCACCAAGGATCATCTCATGACGAATGTGCTTGGAAGCTTAAGAAAGGGGGTAAGCACTCGTAGACAATTAGCAAACTATTGTGAGCATCACGCGTTTGTTTCTTGTGTCGAACCCCACAAGGTCTATGAGGCGCTCGAAGATCCGGATTGGCTCAATGCCATGCATGAAGAACTCAACAACTTCGAGCACAACAAAGTGTGGAGATTGGTTCCAAGACTGACGGGAAACCATAATGTCATTGGAACCAAGTGGATATTTAAGAACAAGCAAGATGCCCATGGGATTATCATTCGCAACAAGGCTCGTTTGGTAGCACAAGGCTACTCCCAAGTCAAGGGTATCGACTACGGTGAAACCTTTGCTCCCATTGCTCGTCTTGAATCCATTCGTATGTTGATTGCATATGCTTCTCATCATAACTTTAAGTTACAACAAATGGATGTGAAGAGTGCTTTTCTTAATGGTCTCATTAATGAATTGGTTTATGTCAAGCAACCCCCCGGGTTCGAGGATCCCTACTTTCCCGATCATGTGTATCAACTCGATAAGGCACTCTATGGCCTTAAACAAGCCCCACGTGCGTGGTATGACCACCTTACCGAGTTGTTACAAGACCGTGGTTTTGAACTTGGGCTAATCGACCCCACTCTTTTTACTAAGAAGGTCAAAGGGGAATTGTTTGTGTACCAATTATATGTTGATGATATTATCTTTGGTTCCCCTAACAAAGCTTTCAATGAGGAATTTGCCGCTCTCATGACCTCAAAGTTCGAGATGTCTTCCATGGGAGAGTTGAAGTTCTTTCTAGGGTTCGAAGTGAAGCAAACAAGAGAAGGAACCTTCATCAACCAAGCCAAATACACTCAAGACATGCTCAAGAGATTCAAGCTAAGTGACGTCAAGCCGGCTTCCACTCCAATGCCCACCAAGTGCCAACTTGACATAGTTCCCAATGGTAAAGCGGTGGATCAAAAGGTATATCGCTCCATGATTGGATCCTTGCTTTACCTTTGTGCATCTAGACCGGATATCATGTTGAGTGTGGGAATTTGTGCATGGTTTCAAGCCGCACCTAAGGAAAGTCACTATGTGGCGGTCAAACAAATCTTTCGATATTTGGCTCATACCCAAACTTTGGCTTATGGTACCCAAGAGGAGCAAACTTCAAGCTTGTAGGGTATTCGGATTCCGATTGGGCGGGAGACAAAGTGGATAGGAAGTCCACTTCCGGAGGGTGCCAATTCCTTGGTTGCTCTTTGGTAAGTTGGTCTTCCAAAAAGCAAAGTTGTGTGTCTCTCTCTTCCACCGAAGCGGAGTATGTGGTGGCCGGTAGTTGTTGTGCACAACTCTTATGGATGAGGCAAACTTTAAAGGATTACGGTGTCATTTGTGACAAAGTGCCTCTTTGGTGTGACAATGAAAGTGTCATCAAGATCTCTCTCAACCCGGTGCAACACTTCAAGACGAAGCATATTGAGATCCGGTATCACTTCATCCGGGATCACCTTAGGCGAGGAGAGATCAAGCTCAACTATGTCAACACTCATGATAACCTTGCAGATATTTTCACGAAGCCCTTGGATGAAGCAAGATTTCGCGAGTTAAGGCATGAGCTAAATATCATTGATTCGAGCAATGTTGCTTGAACCCTTGCACACCCCACCATACTCAACTTGTTGTCTTATTTAGATGTAGGCATGGACATAGGGGGAGTGTTGTTCTCTCAATGAACTCTCCTTCCCCCCATTATGCATAAATTGATCAAGTCTTTCACATTAGCCATGTTTGATGGTACTTGTGCTTCAAAGACGAGTTTTGGTCATGGGCCCAAGGACAATTCTTCGCGGTGCCATACCAATTGACTCATACATAGGGGGCTACGGCCTCCGACCCCCTTGTTAGTGATTGTGTCTTGTGTTAGTTTTTCTTGTTCGTGCCTCAGTTTGCTTTCCTAGGCGCTAGGTGTTGGGGTCTCCAAGGGTGTTTCTTTTATTTTCTCTTTTGTTTTTTCTTGGAGACCCACCTTTTTCCCGTGCCTTCTCTATCCCAAGCCTTCCCTTCCTCCAGCCCTCTAGTCTCATTGCACACTCTTGACCTTGGATTTGGTGATGGTGTCCGGGCGGTACAACCGGGGTCACAGGCGGTTCAACCGCTGGTGCTCTCCAGGCGGTCTCCCAGCGGTAGCTGAGCGGTTCCACCGCTCAACCACTAGGGTGCCCGTCTGACCGGTTCTACCGGTTGGTTACGGCGGTACTACCGCTGCCTCTTGGCGACGGAAGTACCGCCCGTAACCACTGGCTCGTACCAGGCAGCGGTACAACCACTCCCTGGAGCGGCACAACCGCCGCGCGGCTTTGGGTCTATATATACCCCTCGGGGCTGGTGGGGATTTCTTTTCTTCCTTCCCCAGCCCTTCCCATCTTGTGCCCTAGCCACCAGCCGCCATTGCCTCTGCCCCGGAGTGCTTCTCGCGCTTTGGATCCGTGGGTCTCCGTGGATCCTCTCCTAGGAGGCCTCCTCCTTCCTGATCTCTTCCCATGGATGCCGGTAATGCCCCTTGTACTTCGTTCTTCGTTCTAGGGTTTGTTCCCTTTGTTCTAGGGCATTACTTGACATTCCGCGTTTATTGATTAAACTATTGGGTGGAAGAGATCATTTTTTGCCTCCTGCTTAGATTGCATGTCTTTGAAAGTAGAATATGGCTAGTATGATTCATATTTCAGAGTTCAATCTAGTCTCTACCCGTAGTACCACTGTCCAGCGGTTCTACCGCCTCTGCGGGCGGTACAACCGCTGGAGCGATACTACCGGTAGGAGAACCGGTTCAACCGGGTTATCTGCACCATGTAGCCCTGTTTCATTTTCTAAAGTTTGTGCAATATACCCTTTCTTCTTTGTGTGTGCAATCCTCTCATCTTTGTTGGGTCTCTTGTGTTCTCCTTGTGCGTGTGTTCAGGTCGCTCTAGTTCTCGCTCTGCTCCTCGCAAGACCAAGAAGAGGGCACGACAGACCTTGCGTCCGGTTGTGTCTGATGACGAAGAAGAGGCTGTGATTCCCACTAAGCCCACTCACCGTGAAAAGTCTGCCGCTGCAAAGCAACGTGTGGTACTGCCGTTGCATCGCTGGAAAGCCAAGGATTGGGAAGCCTACTGCTCGAAGAATCCTTATGAGGTTCCCATTGCTCCTCGTTGGACCACCGTTCAGTTCCGGAATGAGATGCAAGTACGGATTGTACATGAACTCTTTGAGCACAACAAGAACAGGTATGCCAAGCAGTGGACCATCGATCTTGACCATTGGAGGAGCAACTTGGAGTATTTTGGTGAGGCATTGGCTCTCTGCGAGGAATTTGATCTTGTCAAGCTCATGTCAGTCAACTGTGACTTTGATGTTCAACTCGTCCATCGGTTCTATGCCACGGTTCACTTTGGAGAAGATGATGCACGCACTCTTACTTTCATGTGTCGTGATGAGCTCTTTCAAGTTCCCTGGAGGGCTTTCTGCAATGCTATTGGGTATGATGATACCGGTCTGGAAGGAAGGGGTGGCATTCATCCTCATGACCATCCTGAGTCCATGCCTAAGGAGAAGCTTGCCCCTCTATACATTCAGGGCTGTGGGATTATTGGAGAATCCAAGGATTTGGAGAAGGTCTATGACATCATGCACCGAGTGTTCCATAATGTGCTCTTGCCCAAGGTGGGCAACCAAGATGAGATTCATGGCTATCTGGTTGACTTTATGGTTGGTACGAAGACCATGGTGGGGACTGGTGCAATGTTTGATGTGTCAAATTGGCTGTGGCATGAAATGTACAACATGGTCATCTACCGTAAGGTCCCAATCTACGCTCCATTTGTCATGTGCTTTCTGAACTCTGTCTGGGCTGTTCGTCGTCCTGGAGAGCTCCTCACCTCTCCAAACAATCTCACTGTTCATGAGGTCAAGCTTCTTAAGAAGAAGAAGCACGCCGAGCCCCGCTTCCCTGCCAATGCTCCTGAGGATGTCTATGCCACTTCTGATGATGAGGACTTTGAGATGGAGCCAGGGGCCAAGCCCTCTTGGGTGGCCAAGCTCACTGCCAAGGTGAAGAAGACCTTTTGTCTCCAGGCTGACATCCAAAAGAAGATGTATGAGGCACATGTCAATGAGAAGCTTTCACGGCGTCGCCAAATTGCAATGATGAAGCACCTCAATATGCCGGTACAAAGTGGCTCTGAGAAGAGCATCACCCCAGAGGAGCATTGGATTTCAACCCACAACACCTGGTCTAATGATGAGGCTCCTCCCCAACCATCCACCTCTTTTGCTGCTACTAACAATGCCATGGAGGAATCCGATCCCGACGACGATGACGACTCTGCTGATGAGGATCCAGATGCGACCGAGGAGTCAGAGGAGGACTAATGAGCTTTGGGACGCTAGCTTCGCTTTTTTCCTTTTTGATGTCTTGATGCCAAAGGGGGAGAGGGTTCTATAGGTCTCGGGATTTGCATGAGTTGGGTTTATCGTTTCCTCGTGTTTCTCTTTAGTGTTGAACTTTGTTCGTTGTTTCTTGCTGTGTGTGAGACTTTTGCTACTCATTTTATTGCTATTAGTTTGTCGGTTATTACGGTTATTATTATTGTTATAATTGCTATCTATCCGTTATGTTGTCTCTCATATTATATGCTTAGAGTGGTGAGTCTATAAAATCTAGGGGGAGACTAGCCCTGAAAGTGTGCCCATGCTTTCCAACAGCGTGTTCTTTTTGGGGCACACATCTAGGGTGAGTTCTGTCTAGATTTCATAGACTTCTCTCTTGCAAATCATGTTGTTATCATCATCCACCAAAAAGGGAGAGATTGAAAGGGCATTTCCCTACTTTATGTTTTGGATGATGATGACAACCCTTTGTTGGTCTAATCCTGTGCTAAATGTTTCAGGTTCTTGACGCTTAGGCTCACATCGGAAAGCTATTCTCTCTTATAGGAAAAGATCAAAGACGGAGTCCCCTATGCTTTTTATCTCTTTGGTCGTAGGGAACCCGTACTATCAAGAGGGAATCCTCATTAGAAAGAACTGGGGGAATCTTTTCACGTACACCTTCATCACCCCTCCTTTGTCTTCCTCAGGTGAGAGAGAGAGAGAGAGAGTTTTCCTTGTCTCTTCCCCTATCTATTCCTGCTCACTGTTTCTGCCCAGCGGTTTACCGCTCTCTAGAGCAGTTGTACCGCTGGGTCTTGTCGCTCACCAGCTTTGCTCGAGCGGTTGTACTGCTGCCTCCGGGCGGTGGTACCGCCACCATGCTCTGCAAAAGCTAGGGCGGTGGTTCCGTCCATGCACCGCTCAATTACCGCTCGCGCTTCTGTTTTGATGCGGTTCTTGGGCGGTAGTGGCCCGGTTGGTCCGGTCGTTCCTCGATGACCGGTACCACCGGTGGTCCGAGCGGTTCTTCCGCTCAGAACTTAGCCGCCCAAGAGCTCAAGGCCATGCGGTTGTTCCGGCCAGGCACCGCCCAAGTACCGGTCAAGCTCCTGTTTTGATGCGGTGGTTGTGTGGTGGCTAGGCGGTTAGTCTGGTTATTTTTCTTAATCGGTACTACCGCCCGCAGGTCCGATTGTACCGCTTGGTAGGGTTCTGCAGATACACCATGAGTCCCGGTGGTACCGGGACGAGGACCGGTTGTACTGCTGCAGTACAAAAAAAACACAGTAGCGGTTGGAATCTAGGGTTGCTATATAAGGGAGCTTCTCCCACCTACCACTCTCACCTTTTGACCTCTCTCACTCCACCATTTATGCACTTCAAGCTCTCTTGCCCGATCTCTCTCTAGCCACTCAAACTTGTTGATTTGCTAGGGATTGAAGGAGGAGACCTAGATCTACACTTCCACCAAAGGATATTTGCTTCCTCCATACTTTCTTGTGCATATTTTGTTACTCTTGGGTGTTTGAGCACCCTAGATGGCTGAGGTCACCTCGGAGCCACATTCCATTGTGGTGAAGCTTCGTGGTTTCGTTGGGAGCCTCCAATTAAGTTGTGGAGAGAGCCCCAACCTTGTTTGTAAAGGTTCGGTCGCCGCCTTCAAGGGCACCAATAATGAAATCACGGCATCTCGCATTGTGTGAGGGCGTGAGGAGAATACGATGGCTCTAGTGGCTTCTTGGGGAGCATTGTGCCTCCACACCGCTCCAACGGAGACGTACTTCCTTTCAAAGGGAAGGAACTTCGGCAACACATCCTTGTCTCCACTGTCTCCACTCTTGATTATCTCGTGCCTTTACTTGTGCAAGCTTATTTGTATCATATCACTTGCTTGCTTGTGTTCCTATCCTTATTGCATCATATAGGTTGCTCACCTAGTTGCATATCTAGACAACCTACTTTGATGCAAAGTTTAAATTGTTAAAGAAAAGCTAAAAATTGTTAGTTGCCTATTCACCCCCCCCCCCCTCTAGTCAACCATATCGATCCTTTCAATTGTATGGACCAGTTCAGACTATTTTTTTAGAATTTTTCATATTTTTTTTCTTTTTTCATTTCTACATTACATGTTCTTATAATGCTTTTTCATTGGTTTTCTTTGGTTTCCTCTCTAATACATGTCAAAGAATTTAACACTCGTTGTACATCAGAAACGTCTTCTAATACACGTCGAAATATAATGTTGATGCTAAAAAACATATTTTTAAATTGACACACACTTTTTGTGTATAGCATCATTTTAAGTGTCACGAAGTTTTTTTAAACGTGTGAACAGTTTTTAAAATGTAATGCACATTTATTTTAACATTTTTAATAAGAAGAAAACATATAAATATTGTATAAACATTTATTTTGATCGTCACGTAAATTTTCTTGAAATGCCCGAAAGCACTTCAGTTAGTACAAACATCTTTTTTGAATACTATGAACATTTTTTAAAACAACGATGACATATTTTGACACTGCATTACATTTTCTTAAGTTTCTAGCCTTCTAGGTAATTTTAAGTTTTGAGTTGTTTTAGAAACATTTTAAGTTTTGAGATATGTATGTACTTAGATTTTTTTTTCCAAAAATTTGACCAAAATAAACAAAAAAGAACCTGCAGGGAGCTAATTAACCAGCCCAATAGCCCTTGAGGCAAGACCTCCTCCGGGAAGTCCTATAGGACGCTCTTTGCGTCAAGTTGTTGGGGCTTCGCACAGAGCGTCCAGCTGGTGGGCTATATGAGCCGTTTTCCGTTTCGACTATACCGACAGGATTCAGTCGAGTTCTGGCTGCAAGAAAAAGGTGACCTCGAGGAGTATCAAACCGAGGATCTCATCCTGGGAGATAAGACGACACAACCAGCTGAGCCAGCGAGCTTGAATGATTATATGACAACACAAACAATTTAAAACCATACCCCAGCGCAGATTCGTAATTTATTTGAAATTACATTTTTTAAAATTACAAACACATTTTTTTCTAAGGCAGCGTAAATCCTTAAATGCTGAGAAAAATAAGATAATCGTGAACACTTTTCTGAAATAAGAACATATTTTATAATTCCAAAACAAAAACTGGAAAAGCTAACATTTTTTGAGACTCCCAAAAAATGCAAATGTCAATATTTTGTAAAATTGGTAATTTTTTGAAAACGGGAACATGCTTTGAAGTTCTGAATAATTTTTAAATAACATTCTGACCAATTTTTGAAAAACACAAACATAATGTGAAAACACGAACATTTTCTGAAATTTACTAACGAATTGTGAAAATCCTAGAAAAATGGACACATGAACATTTAAAAAAAATGTGAGACTACTTTTGAAAGCAGGAACATTTTTTGAAATTTCGAACAAATTTTGAAACGTGAACATTTTTTGAACTCCTGAAAAAATGGACATTTTGCGAACAGTTGTTGAAACATGAACATTTTTTTTTAAAAAAGAACAGTTGTTTATAATGGGTACATTTTTTAAAACTCAGAACATCTTTTGAAAAGAACAACATTTTCTGCAAATCCTGGACATTTTTCAGATTTATGAACAAAAGATTAAAACACAATGATTTTAAAAAATATAATGAAACATTAAAATGGAAGGAAAGAAATAGAAAAAGGATAGAAAATTAAAAAAGGAAAACGAAAAAAACCGGTTCAGGAATCATCTAGAAGTTTCCCAAAACCAGAAAAAACCAGCTGGGAACCTCTAGAAGGTTCCCAAAACCGGGGACGCTTAAACGGGCCGGCCCAGTCCAACGATCGCTCGATCTGCCCTGCACGAAACCTCTACATCTTAACGCATTGTGCGAACAATAAGACTTTTGACTACGTACAGGTCATGTCCCCCTTAAAATGTACAACATATGTGATTCTTTTTGTTTGTTGTATATCTGTTTTCCTCCCACTTTTTATCTTCCTTTTTTCTATCAAAATATTTTTTTGATAATTTTCTAAAAAAATCATAAATTTAAAAGTGTTTAGGAATACAGTTTTTTTTTGAAAAACTAAGAAATGTTCATAAATTCAAAAAATGTTTGCAAATTTTGAAAAATGTTCAAGGAAAATTGTTCAAAATTTCAAAAAATGTTTAGTAATACAAAACAATTCCAAAATTGGAAATTTTTGATAAATTAAAAAATCACAAATTTAAAATTTGCGAACAATTACCGGGAATCCAGGAAAATTCAAAAGAAAGACAAAAAGAAAACCCACCAAAAACCGGAAGAGTGAGTCTCACAAGGATACACGTTTACTATATCAAGCGACCTACACGTCAAATAGGATTGGCCCAATGCCAAACCACCAATCTCAGGTAAAAGCTCAGTTCGCCATTCACAAATCACCAATTGAAGCTTCTTTGCTTCTTCCTCATCTGCTGCTCAGTGCTAGGTGGCATCAAATGAGGTTGTAACCGTTTAAAAGATCGGTACGCCGTTAATCTATTATGTGTAGAAAGATGCCTAGCATATACTGCCTTCGTGTGCAGCTACGTGAGCATATGCAAAGTTGCATCTCCTGTCCAAACATTGCGATCTGCAACATTGACGAGCCTTCTCATCAAAATAAATAATTAACACCCTACTCGTTCTAAATTTTACAAGTGCAGTAACTTTATAAACTTAAAACAATTATTTAAGAGTGTAAATAAAAATACAAACATGCAAATGTGGATATAATCACTAGGAAGGATGGTGTGTTAATCATATAATCACAGGGAATGCTTCATCCCTTATGGATAAACTTAAATTCTACAATATTCATTAGACATGATGGTATTATGCGAGAACAAATGTTTAGTGTTAATAAACTTATGCACAGTGGCTCCACAGTCCACAAAATGAACCTAAGTAATTCAATGCAGCATGTGAAGACAATAGAAGGTAAAAAGAGGGAACATTAGGTTCAACTTGACTGCAGATATCAAAGGGATAACATCTATTTGCACGTATCCATATGCTATGTAAATTTAGATTTTCTTATTACCTACCTATTTCACAGATATGTGAAGGATGTGCAAACTCGGCAAAATTTCCCAACTGAGACACCTTTACTGCCAACTAGCTTCTTGCAGTTTCTTCTTCATAATCCTAAAACTCCACTGCCCAGTTTCAACCAATTAAATGAAGCACCCATATTCAGCATGTCTAAAAATATAGGTACTTTAGTTGATGCATCCTTCATAGGAACATCATCATAATCTGCATCAGCGGAGAACTTGCGGTCATTACATAACCCAAACCCAAGGGAACTAAAATGATTGTAATTCTTTAGATACGTATAACATTTGAGGTGAAGTCCACATGCTACTTGAAACATGTATCAGTTGTGAGGAGCGATGCTACACTTCCGAATAGGGGACTACGGATTGGTGATTACAGACTGACATGACATCATTTTGTTGGTATCACCAAGCCCCGCGGAGAGAATTCCAGGGGGAGGGGGATTAGTGGGTGTTTAGTGGAGGATTACATTCGCAGGTTTGATCCCGTAAGGTTGTGCTATTTGTGATCTGCGTTGGGATTTCTCTGGAGAGGAGAGGATGATATAGTACTGTAGAGATAAGTATTTCCCTTAGTTAATGATGAGGACATCAATACCATTGTTACACCCACATCCCCTACTGCTACATATACTGGAGCAATTACTAGAGCTCGTGCACGCCAATTAAATTATCAGGTACTTTCGTTTCTTGGTAATGATTCTAATGTTCATGAGAATATGATGCTACCTAAATTGGATATATTTGTTTTGCTTACAAATGAAGGGTCTGACATAGATAAGAGGGATGAACACTGGAGCAAGACCAAGCATGGAGATGATGGCATGCGCAAGGGGAACAAGAATGGAGTTACAAGTGATGATTTTAGGACTTTGAAGCCACCATAAGGAGTGCATGAAGCCTTGGACGAAATATACAAGATGCCACTTCATAAATTTCGTCCAGGGGCTATTCTAGGTCGTGCGTCACCTTATTATTGGGCCAGACTCATGTAATTTCGAAATACTTAAGTATAGGCTGTTTTTAGAGTCTGTATGTGTGGGGAAACAAGAGTTAGGGTCGGTTTCGGACCCCTCCTTCAAGGGCCATGAAATTCCCCCCTCTTCCTCCATATATACAACCCTTAGGGCATCGTCTAGACTTTGGGTTTTGTTTAGATTAAAAGTTCGCCATAGCTGCAACTTCACATACTTCGTTTGTGTTCAATGACCAGACAAAGGCGTCACAGAACCCCACCTTCATTAATAAAGCTTCCTCTTATATTCGCAATATCCATATTGCAATCTCAGTTTCTTGCTTGTTCTTCGTTTGCTCGCAGGAAACAGACCCTCGGGGTCAGGTTGATCGTGCTTCGACGTGGTCAATAACCCCTCGAAAGTTGGTTTAGCGATTGCTAAGGCGCGACGTCTCGCACGTTCGTAGTCGGATCGTCAAGGTCGACTCCCATAGAAAACGATAGCCACCATCTCGTCGAAACATCGGGACATCTTTGCCTCTATCAAGTGGTATCAGATTTTCAAGTTGCTCGATGAGATTTTATAGTTTTTCATAGTTTAGATCGAGCCTGTTCTTCATACCTGCAATCCACGAAAAAGCCAAAAAAAATTAGGGTTAGTTCATCATATCCGAACCAGTTTGAGCCATTGCATAATCTTTTCTGTATTTGCTTTGTTGAATTTGCGGTTGCATCGCCATGTCTAGTTGCTGGTCTTAGCGTCTAGTCTTTTAGAGTTTCGAGTTTTGTTCACGGGTATTCACGCTGCTGCCGCACCATCATCATCCGCTGCCATATACCACCACCACACCAGATTCATCATCCGCTGCCGTATACCACCACCACACCAGATACATCGCTGCCGCCATATACCACCATATATCTGCCACAAATCCGAGTCCATATATACCACACCACCAATCCGAGTCCACATATACATCTGTCTATCCACCACCAATCCGAGTTCTTTTCATATTAGGTTTGTTTTCGAGATCCATCTATTTTCCGTTTCGTGTTTCCTTGCCTGAGTAGGTTTCGGAAAAAAAAGTCTAGAGACCCCCGGGCAGTTTTTAGGCCAAAATTTCGGCGACTGGAAATATTTTTTCCCTATCCTATTTTTAGGCTTTTCTGAGTCTTTTGAGCCACGTGCCATCATAGTGATTTTTTGTCGCAGTTTTTCGTCGTCGCTGCCCTGATTTCCGAAAAAATAGTCAAATTTTTTTCGTGCCCATCCTGTCATTTTGACCTGGGAAGAGTTTTGAGGCACTCGTCATTATAGTGATTTTTCGCAAAAAAAAGAGGAGCACCAAAACAAGAGTGCCAAAAAAACAGAGCGAAAATAATAATTCCAGAGTGTGCTTTCCCTTGTTTACGTGCAGCGCCGTGATTTTGCTAGTGTTCTAGGCCCTCATCTCTAGCACAGTCTAGCCTTGGACCAGCACAGTACCGTCGTTGAGCATTTATTCAACTTTGCATCTCTGAATTGATTATTGCTGATCTTTTTGCTACCATATTATAAGCCATCACAGCTCCACATACATCTACGTCCTGCGTTTGACTCTCCCTGGTAATCGCTCTATCCAAGCTTTGAGAGTCTTGACTAAAACGGCTGCCAATCACCGCCTGCTGCTGGGTAAGAACTGGTAAGAATTTGAGATTTGCTTGACGGATTTGTGACACCCACCACCACCACTTGTTAGTAGCCTGTAGGATCATATTCTTGTGTGTTTCTGTTGCTGCTAACCATGGCAGGATCACAAGCCAGCTAGATTGACTAGGAGAACTTGACGAACAAGGAGCTTCATGATAAGTTTTAGCAAATGTTGAGTGGATAGGTGCAAGATGTGCTAAACAGATTTGAAGAGGCCATGAAGAAGATAGATGGCATGGAGAAGATGTTCGAAACAAAGCTCGATAACAAGTTTAATGAATTGCTCGCGCGTCTTCCGCCACCACCACCGTCTGCACCTATCGCACCTCTACAACAACAACAATGTCGCCTTCCAAATCAAGTGGGACGAGCACTGCGCGTTCCACTTGAGCCTCGTCAAAATTCTGGTGCCGTTGTACCTACTGCTGATGCTTCTGAGCTCCTACTGCTACTGCAGAGGTGGAGGACCATTACGAGGATGAGGTTGATCAAAATCAGAACTACGTGCAACCACCAGCACCACCACCACTAGGTTGTCCTCATGCATATCATCGCAACGGTAGGGCTGCACCACCACCTGAGGTACGAGATCATGACCATCTTCCTAAACTGAAATTGAATATTCCACCATTTGAGGGTAGATATGTTCCTGATATATATCTTACTTGGGAGTTAGAAACTGAACAATGTTTTACATGTTTACAATATCCCGAGGAGAGACATGTTCCTGCTGCTATTTGTGTTTTCACTAGTTTTGCATGTGTTTGGTGGTCTGGACATTGTGGATTATATCCTATTCCAGCTACTTGGGTTGCTTTGAAAAATGCTATGGGTACTCGCTGGGTTCCACCATATTATCAATGTGAATTGCTTCAAAAATTGCGGCGTTTGAGACGAGGAATTTTTTTGTAGAAGAATATTATCAGGAATTACAAACTAGTATGATTAGATGTAGTATTGTTGAGGAGAATGAAGCTATGCTTGCACGTTTTATGGGTGGATTAAATAAAGAGATTCATACCATTCTGGAGTATAAGGAATATAATAATATCACTCGTTTATTCCATCTTGCTTGCAAAGCTGAAAGTGAAGTGTAGGATCAACATGCATTGGTGCGAACTAACTTTTCTGTAGGTCGACCTTCATCATGGACACCGTGTGCATCCTCTACTTCCACACGTTCTGCTGCACCGGCGCCTCCGTCAGCTGCCACCGCCAACCATGATACAAGAAAGCAAGCACAACCACCACTATCTGCCAAGAGCACACCTTCTGGGCTTGCACAGAGCTCTTCTTCATCCATGGCATCAACAGGGCAAACACATGATATTATTTGTCGTCGTTGCAAGGGTGGAGGTCATTATGCGATACAATGCCCATCTAAGTGTGTGATGATTGTTGCTGGGGATGGTGGGTATGAGTCTGCTAGTGACTATGATGAGGAGACTTTGGCTCTTATTATAAGTGAAGAACACGGTGGAGATGATTCTGATCATGAGATGCAATACATGGCTGCTGAAGATGCTGACATGTATGAATGTTTAGTTGCTCAACGTGTTTTGAGTGTGCAGGTTACACAAGCTGAGCAAAATCAGAGGCATAATTTGTTCCATACAAAGGGAGTTGTGAAGGAACGTTCTGTTCGCGTCATCATAGATAGAGGGAGCTGTAACAACTTGGCTAGCATGGAGATGGTGGAGAAGCTATCTCTCACCACAAGACCACATCCACATCCTTAGTACATCCAATGGTTCAACAACAGCGGCAAGGTTAAGGTAACATGTATTGTTCATGTGCATTTTAGTATCTCTATATATGCTGATTATGTTGATTGTGATGTGGTACCCATGCAAGCGTATTCCTTATTACTTGGTAGACCATGGCAACTTGATAAAAATTATGTACACCATGGTAGAAACAATCAATATACTCTTGTTCATAAGAATAAAAATATTACTTTGCTTCCCATGATTCTTGATTCCATTTTGAAAGATGATATTAATAGAGCTAATAAAGCAAAACAGGAGAAAAATAAGAGTGAAAATTAGATTGTGGCAAAAGAATTTGAGCAACAAATGAAACCTAATAATAAACCATCTAGTGTTGCTTCTGAAATTAAATTGAAAAGTGCATGTTTACTTGCCACCAAGTCAGATATTGATGATCTAGATTTCAGCAAATCTATTTGCTATGCTTTTGTGTGCAAAGAAGCATTATTTTCTTTCGAGGATGTGCCTTCCTCTTTGCCTCCTACTGTCACTAACATTTTACAGGAATTCGCTGACGTCTTTCCACAAGACGTGCCACTGGGATTACCACCTATTCAAGGGATTGAGCATCAGATTGACTTAACTCCCGGTGCATCGCTACCCAACCGTGCACCATACCGTACCAATCCAGAGGAGACGAAGGAGATTATGCGTCAAGTCCAGGAGCTGCTCGTCAAGGTGTGACACCCCCGATTCAATCGTACACTAATCATACACGCAAACGTGTATGATCAAGAACAGGGACTCACGGGAAGATATCACAACACAACTCTACCAAATAAAATAAGTCATACAAGCATCATATTACAAGCCAGGGGCCTTGAGGGCTCGAATACAAGAGCTCGATCATAGACGAGTCAGCGGAAGCAACAATATCTGAGTACAAACATAGGTAAACAAGTTTGCCTTAAGAAGGCTAGCACAAACTGGGATACAGATCGAAAGAAGCGCATGCCTCTTGCCTGGGATCCTCCTAAACTACTCTTGGTCGTCGTCAGCGGCCTGCACGTAGTAGTAGGCACCTCCAGTGTAGTAGGAGTCGTCATCGACGGTGGCCTCTGGCTCCTAGACTCCAACGTCTGGTCGCAGCAATCGGGTATAGGAAGGAGGAAAAGGGGGAGCAAAGCAACCGTGAGTACTCATCCAAAGTACTCGCAAGGAAGGAGCTACACTACATATGTATGCATTGGTATCAAATGGAAAAGGGGTAACATATGTGGACTGAACAGCAGAATGCCAGAATAAGAGGGGGATAGCTAGTCCTATCGAAGACTACGCTTCTGGTAACCTCCATCTTGCAGTAGAAGAAGAGAGTAGATGGTAAGTTCACCAAGTAACATCGCATAGCATAATCCTACGCAATGATCCCCCCCCCTCGTCGCCCTATGAGAGAGCGATCACCGGTTGTATCTCGCACTTGGAAGGATGTGTTTTATTAAGTATTCGATTCTAGTTGTCATAAGGTCAAGGTACAACTCCAAGTCATCCTGTTATCAAAGATCACGGCTATTCGAATAGATTAACTTCCCTGCAGGGGTGCACCACATTTCCCAACACGCTCGATCCCCTTTGTTCAGACACACTTGTCTGGGTCATGCCCGGCCTCGGAAGATCAACACGTCGCAACCCTACCTAGGCACAACAGAGAGGTCAGCACGCCGGTCTAAATCCTATGGCGCAGGTGTCTGGGCCCATCGCCATTGCACACCTGCACGTTGCGTACGCGGCCGATGAGCAGAACTAGCCTCCCTTATACAAGAGCAGGAGTTCCAGTCCAACCCGACGCGCGCCGCTCAGTCACTGACGTCATGAAGGCTTCGGCTGATACCACGACGTTGAGTGCCCATAACTGTTCCCGCGTAGTTGGTTAGTGCGTATAGGCTAGTGGCCAGACTCAGATCAAATACCCAGATCTCGTTAAGCGTGTTAATTGAATTACCCACGGACGCCGACCAGGGCCAGACCCACCTCTCTCTTAGGTGGTCTCAACCTGCCCCGTCGCTCCGCCACAAAGTAACAGTCAGGGGCCGTCGGGAACCCTGGACCACCACTACCTGGGTGGAACCACCTACCCCTTCAACCCCCAACATCGGAATCACTTGCGGGTACTCAACGAGCCGACCCGACTTTAGTCACAACATGTAATATGTATAAAGTATATAACATATACCCGTGATCACCTCCCGAGTGATCACGACCCGATAGTATAGCATGGCAGGCAGACAAGAATGTAGGGCCACTGATGATGAACTAGAATCCTATACTAAGAATTTAGGATTGCAGGTAAGGTATCAATAGCTGTAACAACAATGACAGGCTATGCATCAGAATAGGATTAATGGAAAGCAGTAACATGCTACACTACTCTAATGCAAGCAGTAGAGAGAAGAGTAGGCGATATCTGGTGATCAAGGGAGGGGGGGCTTGCCTGGTTGCTCTGGCAAGTAGGGGTCGTCAACAACGTAGTCGGACGGGGCACCAATAGCGGCGTCAGTCTCCTAGTCTATCAGAGAGAAGAGGGGGAAGAAACAATGAATACAATGCAAATAGATGCATAACGATGCATGACATGTCAAGTAGCGGTTCTAGGTGTGCCCTAACGTGGTATGAGGTGATACCGGTGATGGGGGAAACATCCGGGAAAATATCCCCGGTGTTTTGTGTTTCCGGACACATGAACCGGAGGGGAAAGTTGCGTGTTCGCTATGCTAGGGATGTGTGGCGGATGAACGGGCTGCGTATCCGGATTCGTCTCGTCGTTCTGAGCAACTTTCATGTAGAAAACATTTTCATCTGAGCTACGGTTTACTTTATATATGATTTTCTAAAGTTTTAATCATTTTCTGATTTTAATTATTTATTTAAATCCAACATTACCCAGAACAGTGAACGATGACACAAGCATGACATCAGAGTGATGTCAGTAGGTCAACTGGTCGGTTGACCAGTCAAACCGGACAGGTGGGTCCAGTGGGACCCACATGTCATTGCCAAGGTCATTAACATGGGGTTTAGACTAACTAAATGGGTTAATTAGTGGGTGGGGCCCAGTAGTCAGTGAGAGATTAAGGTTTCAATTAACTAATTTAATTAATTAGCAATTTATCTATTTATTTTTATTCATTTATGGCGTGGGGCCCGCATGTCATAGACACATGGGAGCCACGTCAGCGCTGTTGACTTCGGTCAACGTGGCCAGTTGGGGCCCCTAGGCCCACAGGCAGTGACCCAGGGGTGGCCCCAGGTGTGCCAGCTCAGTGGAGCCACCGGAGTAGCTCCGGGGAGCTCGCGCGCAGCTATCGAACGCCGGCGAGCATCGGGATTCACCTACGGGGCCCCAAATCGACCGCCGTCTCTTGCGTTCGAACGAGGAGAGTGCCTCGTGTCTATCTACGGCGTCGGAACATGCAGGGGTCGCCGGAAACAACACCGGTGACGAGCGCGGCGGACGGCCGTTCAGGCGTGGATGGGGATCGCGCTACGGGGCTCCATTCGACGCTTGTTTGGGACCGAATAGACGAGCGCATCGAGGCGCGTCAAACAGTGGAGAGGGCTTGGCCGGAAACAGCCGGAGACAGCGGTGGCTAGCGGCGAAGCGGGAGCCGGAGCTCGGGCGACTTTGATGACAGGGTTGTGGGGCACGGTTCGCTGCGGGGCTAGGTGCGTTCGAACGCACGCGACAGAGCGCGTCGAGTGGCAGTGGTCGCAGGCACGGGGGTGGCCGGGGTTGAGCGGTGCTTCGAGATCCGGCGACATCCGGAATCGGAGCTCGACGGGGACGAAGCCAGGAGCAGCGAGAGGATGCGCTGGTGAGAGCACCGGTGTCACGGCATTGTAGGGAGCACGATTATGCAGTCGGCCGCGAGCCGCGCGTGCGGTGACCGCGACAGTGAGCTCGACGCCGGAGCCGTAGCTTGGCAATGGTGGTGCGTCGGGCACGACTAGCTATGACACGGAAATAGAGCAAGAACGGGGAGCAGAAGGGGGTGGAGCTCACCGAACGGCACACACGGTGGCCCTTGGTGGGTTTAGTAGCAGCAGGGGATGACGAAGATGGCAGCGGTCACCGACGACGAAGAAGACGGAGACGAGCTCGATCCGCGCGATGCCGAGCCCGTCGTCTCCAGTGGCTCGGCTCAGGTGACGCAGCGGAGGGCGGCGAAGCTCCGCGACATCTCGCCGGGGCTCGGTGTTGTCAAAGAGCGCGGGATCGACGGCGGCGAGCGGTGGAGGCTAACCGGCGAGTGGGGGGGAACGAGGGGAGAGGGAGAGGCCGAGAGGGAGCGCGAGGTGGAGTGGGGGAGGAGACCCGAGGAGGCACGGGGTCGGCGAGGTGGTGCGACGGAGACGCGC
>NC_041380.1:353240709-353256685 GCF_002162155.2 Triticum dicoccoides
TTTTCCTTTTCCTTTTTGTTAGTTTTTATTTTCTGTTTTGTATTTTCTTTTCAAAACAAATTAGTTCTGTAAAATATACACTTGCACCTAAATTGGTATTTTAAATTTAGGCCCCTGCCACAAAAAGGTTGGCACTCCAAATATTAGTTTATATTTTTATAACTTTATAAAAGGCATTTGATTAATTGTTTTTGCTGTTGTTTTATTTGTTTTAGGCCAGTTAAGCAGTTTATAAAAAGGTGGTTTCTTCACCATATATAATTATGGTTTATTTGGCAAAACCAGAACATTTTAGTTTTAATGTTTGAAACCTTTTACTGTTTGACTTTATTTTAAATTTGAATTTGAATCGGTTTTGAACTAACCCGATATTAACTACAGTGACAGAGGTGACGTGGCATCATTAACGTGGGATTACTGTAGCATGATTATCCGGGCATTACAAAACTCCTCCACTACAAGAAATCTCGTCCTGAGATTTAGGAGGTAGAAGGAAACAGTGCGGGGTATTCATCACGCAGGCGGTCCTCGCGTTCCCAAGTGGCTTCATCTTCAGAGTGATGCAACCACTTGACTTTGAAGAATTTGATCGCCTTCTGACATGTGCGGCGTTTAGCTTCGTCAAGAATGCGGACCAAATACTCTTTATAGGAGAGGTCCTATTGCAATTCGAGCACTTCATGATCCACTGCTCGGATTGGGTCCTTGAAGCAACGGCGAAGCTGTGACATGTGGGACACATCGTGAACCTAAGAAAGGTTCGGCGGAAGCTCCAATTGATATGCCACTTCTCTACGCCTTTCTAGAATAGTGAAGGGACCGATATAGCAAGGAGCAAGCTTGCCCTTGATCCCGAAGCGGTGAGCACCCTTCATTGGTGTAACTCGAAGATAAGCCTTTTCACCAGGTTGATAGACCATGTCTTTGTGATGACGGTCATACTGACTTTTCTGACGTGACTAAGCAGTCTTGAGATTCTCGTGAATAATACTGACTTGTTCTTCGGCCTGTTGGAAAATATCCGAACCGAAGAGTGGACGTTCCCCAGTTTCTGACCAGTTCAGAGGGGTCCGACACCTTCGTCCATATAACACTTCGAAGGGGGACATCTTCAGACTAGCTTGATAGCTATTATTATAAGAGAACTCGGCATACGGAAGAGATTACTCCCATTTCTTGCCAAAGGAAATTACACAAGCTCGAAGCATGTCCTCGAGAACTTGGTCGACACGTTCAACTTGTCCTTGGGACTGAGGATGAAACGCAATACTGAACGACAGGTGAGTTCCCATAGCTTCTTGGAAACTAGCCCAGAATCTTGAAGTGAACAAGCTACCATGGTCCGAACTAATAACCAGTGGAATACCATGAAGTGAAAGAATTCTGGACATGTAGAGAGTTGCAAGCTGACTAGCAGTGATTGTTTCTTTGACCGCCAGAAAATGTGCAACTTTAGAAAGCCGGTCAATGACGACAAGAATAGCATCATTACCTTTCTGCGATTTGGGAAATCCAGTGACAAAGTCCATTTCAACATGGTCCCATTTCCATTCAGGAGTAGAGATAGGTTGCAGAGTTCCAGCAGGCCTTTGATGTTCTGCTTTGATATGACGGCAAACGTCACACTCAGCAACATAACGAGCAATGCCTTGCTTCATATTAGACCACCAGAATCTCTGACGGATGTCTTGGTACATCTTTGTACTACCAGGATGGATGGACAGAGGCGTATCATGAGCTTCTTTCATAACCTTTTTAGTTTGATCCAGGTTTTTCCTCAAACATGGTACCACTAGGCGGCCTTTGAGGTATAAGGCGCCATCATCGACGATAGTGAAGAATGAGGGCTTCCCTTCTGCGAGATGGCATTTAATCTTCTAGACTTCAGAGTCATAACCTTGAATAGTATTTATACCATCTATGAGATCTGGTACGATAGCTAGGGTATTTAGAGAACCCTTAGTAACAACATGGAGATTCATCTTTTGAAACTCTGGGGGAGGGGGAGCGAGTGCACCAGGGGGAACAATATGAAGGTTCATCTTTCTAAATTCTTCGACAAGCGAGGGTTGAACTTTGTGAACCTGGAGGTGGTTGCAGTAAGACTTGCGGCTCAAGGCATCAGCCATTACATTAGCCTTGCCTGGGGTATAGGATATACCCACGTCGAAGTCTGCAACAGTCTCCATCCATCTCTGCTGATGGAGGTTCAGGTCTGGCTGAGTAAACAGATACTTCAGACTTTGGTGGTCAGTGAAGATCTCGCAACGATTAACGAGAAGGTAATGTCGCCACTGCTTCAGAGCATGAATGACAACAGCAAGCTTGAGGTCATGAGCTGGGTAGTTTTCTTTATTAGGGCGCAGTTGACGAGAGGCATAAGCAATCACTATGCGCTCTTGCATTAGGACACAACCTAATCCTTGATGGGAAGCGTCGTAGTAAATGACGAAGTCCTTCTTAGTATCAGGTGGAGCAAGCACTGGGGCAGAAGTCAACTTGTCTTTGAGTGCCTGGAAACTTTCCTGACATTTGTCTGTCCATTGGAACTTGACGCCCTTATGCAACAGGTTAGTCAGAGGCCTAGCGATCTTGGAGAAGTTCTCGACGAATCGACGGCAATAGCTGGCTAGACCGAGAAAACTTCGGACTTGCTTGACATTCTTTGGAGGAGTCCAATCGAGAATAGCCTAAACTCGTTCAGGGTTGATAGCAATACCATCCTTGGAGATGACATGCCCAAGATAGGTTACTTTGGGGAGCCAGAATTCACACTTGGAATACTTAGCATACAGTTGATGCTCTCGAAGCTTTTCCAACACAAGACATAGATGTTCAGCATGTTCTTCTTTGTTCTTGGAAAATACAAGGATATCATACAGATAAACCACGACAACTTGTCGAGGTAATCCATGAATATGTAGTTCATCAAACGAGAGAAGGTGGCTGGAGCATTCGTTAAGCCGAATGACATGACGGTGTACTCGTATGATCCATACCGAGTCACGAAGGCGGTCTTTGGGATATCCTCTTCACGAACACGGATCTGGTGGTAACCCAACCTCAAGTCGAGTTTGGAGAACACTGATGAACTAGCCAGTTGATCATAAAGATCATTAATCCAAGGGAGGGGATATTTGTTTTGAATAGTGGCTTGGTTAATAGGACGATAGTTTTGGACTAATCGGTTCGTCCCATCCTTCTTCTTAACAAAGAGAGAAGGTGCTCCCCAAGGAGAGCAACTAGGGCAAATGAAACCTTTGCTAAGAGATTTGTTGATTTCCTCCTTAAGCTCAATGACTTCATGCGGCGGCATCTTGTAGGGTCGTTTGGCTATAGGGGTGGTGCCTGGTTCCAAGTCGATGATGAATTTGACAGCTCTAAAGGGGGAATCCCCGGAAGTTCTTCCGGAAAGACATCTTGGAATTCACGAATTACGGGAATGTTTTCAATGCCCTCGAGTGGTGCAACATTCAATGCATTCAAGGCATAAAGTCTGCCTCGGCATTCTGAACCAGATGAGCCTGGTAAGTAACTATTTCATCGGAAGGGTGTAGCAGATGGACGGTCTTAGTGGCGCAAACTATAGAAGCAGTATGCGCTTTCAACCAATCCATCCCCAGAATGAGGTCGATGTTAGACGACTTTAGGATAATGGGAGAGGCATAGAATTCCAGCCCTTCGATTTCCACGGGGACGTCGATGCCAACCATGGAGGTTTGACATTGTCCCACGGTGTTTTTTACCACTACCGAAGTGTTCATCTCCTCACATTTAACGTCGTGCTTGTATGCAAAATCTTCTGACATGAATGAATCCGATGCTCCTGAATCGAATAAAACAGATGCAGGTATTGAATTACGAGGAGTGTACTCATCATCGTAGCAGGCTGGTCTTGAGCTTCATTAAGATCAACATGGTTGGGATGAACATGACCATAAGACCTGACATTGGTGTTGTGGGGATGGTTGCTTCCACGGTCAACTGCAGGAAGGGCCAGTTGATTCTGGTTCTGGTTGCATTCCCTAACACGGTGTCCTGGTTGACCACACCTGAAGCAGAGACCATTATTGGGAGTGGGAACATGAGCTCGGGGTGGTGGAGCTGGAAGTCTTGGCTGCCTAGTTGGTGGGGAGGCAGACGCGGTGCAGCATAGGACTGCCTTGGAGCAGGTGCAGTTGGCTGGTACATGCTGTTGGGAATCCATATTCTACGCTTCTGCGAGGACGGGCCCGAAGATGAGCCCGTGTCACGGTTGTGCCTGTGAGAGCTCTGGAGTTCCTGCAGACTAGTTGTCACATCCCTAGTTCTGGTATGCTCTGAGCTAGCTAGTCATGTGTTACATCATGTTTAAATTCTTTTGAATTTGAATTGGGGATTGTTAAACCCTAGTACCAAATGAAATGCAACTAGGATAAAAATAAAAATATTTTCAAAGACCCCAAAATGCCCTCTGAAAATGTTCATGATTTATGATAAAGGTGAAAACCTCTACCAAAAATGATGAGCATATTTCTTGGCCATTTATGGATTTTTGAATTAATTCATATTGTATTTGAGTTGGAGCAAATAAAATCTATAACTAATTTTATAGCTCCAAATATTTTGAAAGTAATTGTGGATCGCTGGTATATTGCAGAGAGCTCCCACAAATAATCTCAGAATTTATATAAATGGTTAATTTTCAAACTAAATCAAAATACAGAAAAATAAATAGAAAAACAGAAATAAAGGAGAGAGAGAAAGTACCTGGTCTCACCTGTGCAGTCCACTACTGTGCGGCCCACTGGCGCAGCGCCAGTCGTCGTCCTCCCGGTGCTAGTGGACAGGGCGCGTGCCCGAGACGCGCTTGCTCCCCGCGCGCCACACCACCTACCTGCCTGGCCGCCCGAGGCCAGCACGACGCCGCGAAGCACCTCGCCGCTGTCGTCCGGATCGCGCCGACCCGCTTGTCTCTTTCCCCTTGCCCCTCCCTCGCCGTTCCCCACCTCACCGAACGCGCCCGCTGCCGCCGACTAGCACCACCACGGCCATCGCCTCTCCATCGTCCCCTTGAGCAGTACAGAAGACCCGCCTCGTCGCCCTAGTCCTCTCCACCGAGCCACGCGGCGCCGAACGCCTCGAAGCACCGTCCCCGACCCCTTCATCCTCCTCGGGTCACCGGAGATCCGCCTTGCTGCCCCGCCGTGTCTGGCCTCGCCGACGTCGAGTCGCCGGCGGGTTTAACTCGTTTGACCGGGGTTTGACCACTGGTTTGACCTCCCCTGACATGTGCTCCCAAGCCCCTGATTAGTTAACTCTAGACTAATTAGGTCTAACTAATTTAGTTAACTAAACAAGTCATTGACATGTGGGCCCCGCCCTGCTAACAACCTGGTTAGGGTTAGTTTAGCACTAACTAACTCAGTTAGTGGACTGAGTCACTGACCAGTGGGTCCCACTGGTCAGGTTTGACCTGGTCGACGCCTTTGACCGGCTGACATCACCCCGTCGTCATGCTGACGCAATAACTCTTTTTCTGGATTTATTCTTACATAGGAAATTCCAGAAAATATTTTAAACTTCTAAAAATCATATAAAATCAATCGTAGCTCAGAATGAAATAAATTATATATGAAAAATGATCAGAAAAATCAAATCTATCCATCTGTACCATTTTCATGCATGTTAGAACAACTTATGTCTGCTTTTTAGGCCAAATCACATAAATGGCATTTAAACCCTCACATATGGAGTTTGAATTTGAACCTAGGGTTCAAACCAACTCCATTTAACATGTTGCTAGTTGCATTAGCTCAAAACACAGCATATTGACATGTCATGATCATGCATCATATTGTGCATTGCATTGATTGTGATCTCCTTCTCTGTTGTCGGTAATTGTCCCCTCTCGATAGACGTGCTTCCGACGATGAGTTCGATGACACCGATGAAGAGCTATACTATCTTCAGAAGTGCCAGTCAAGCAAAAACCCCTTGTTCGTTCCGATACCATCCCACTCTCTCGCTACTGCTCTCTTTTACTGCATTAGGACAAAAATGATTCAACTGTTATATGCTGCGGTAGCTGAACCCCTTTTCCTCTGCATGACCTGTCATTGCCACAGTAAATAGATGAAACCCACTAGCATGAGTAGGAGTTGTTTGAGCCCTAATGTGCCTACTCATTCATGCTTTTTTGTCATGCCTGCTACTGCTTAGAGTTGAGTCAGGTCTGATTCATCGGGGATGAATTGGAATAGTGATGAACATGTCCTACTGTGTGTGAGCTAAGTGTGTGAACACAATTTGGTAAAGGTAGCGGCGAGAGGCCATGTAGGAGTACATGGTGGGTTGTCTCATTGAAACCGTTCTCAGGAACTAAGTTCTGTGTTTATGATCCATGAACAACTACTACCACACATTGGGCCCGAAACCAATGGACCCTCTCGACTTATTAACTGCCCTTGCCCTCTGTCCAGGAGTTGCAACTAGTTTCTGGTGTTTGTAGGATATGTGTTGGCGGCCGTGCGTAGCGCTGACCCTAGGGGTGGGCTATGATGCGGTAGATACACCGTGGCATGGTGTACCAGGCGCCCGTTTGGTGTCTCAGGAACACTGCACACATTGTTTGGGGCTATAAGCGAAACTCCGGCCGGATCTCCTCACGGATGGAACCCGAATAGGCGATAAACCTAGACTAGAGACTTGTGTGGTTAGTCAAGTCGTGGCCGACTCCCTTGCCAGGCTTCTGCTTGAAGGTTGCCGAGATACACGACGTGTACATGGTGGTAAGTGGCGAGAGCATGTGTGAAGGAGTACACCCCTGCAGGGTTATAAATGATCTATTCGAATAGCCGTGTCCGCCGTAAAGGACTTCTGGGTTGCCTGTACAGTTCATAGATAACTTGAAGTGGATACTCTAAAACTCGCAAGATAAGTGTGAGTGCTATGGATGGCCTTCTCGTAGGGAGACGGGAGCGGATCCATAGTGGTGTATTGAATGGTGAATATGTGGACTCGTGTGCGCCACCTCAAAAGAGTTGCTTGCAGTCGTAGTTCAGGTAGCCACTGAGTCAAAGCTGGCTTGCTGCAATTAAACTTCACTACCCCTTTGTTGATACCGATGCATATGTAGTTAGTTCTGATGTAAGTCTTGCTAGGTACATTTGTACTCACGTTTGCCTATTTTATGTTTTTGCAGAGAGACTATAGTCTCGCTAGTAGTTCCGTGTGGACTTCGACGTTCAGCTCGTTACCTAGCTACGATCTTGTGCCCTCGGCAGGATCTGGTAGATAGTCAGGCTTCTCAGCCTTTTTCATTTGTAGATGTCTGTACTCAGACATGTTAAGCTTCCGCATGTGCTTGGACTTGTATGCTTTGAATGTTGGGTCATGAGACCCATGTTTGTAATATCTGACTCTTCGGAGCCTAGTGAATAAATACTTTGAGTCGTAGAGTTTTGTTGTGATGCCATGTTGTATTTGCACATACCAATTATATTGTGTGTATGTTATTGAAATGCTTGGTATGTGTTGGATCCAACAATCTAGTTGTTTATCCTTGGTAGCCTCTCTTATGGGGAAATGTAGTCTAATGTTTTCACTCAGCCTTGGTAGTCTGCTACAACCTGGTTCACCGGAGTCCTGCTAGCCCAGTACTACTACTCCGGAACACTTAGACTGGCCGGCATGTGATTCACTTCGTTCCTGTGTCTGTCCCTTCGGGGAAATGTCACACGGTGACTTCCGGAGTCCTGCTAGCCTGCTACAGCCCGGGTTCTCGGAGTCCTGTTAGCCCAGTTGCTACAGCCCAGATTCACACGCTGATGACCGACATGTTCGATGTTGTTTCATGTATGCCTGTCCCTGTAAGTTAGTGACACTTTGGGTTCATGACTAGTCATGTCGGCCCAGTTCTCTGTCATATGGATGCTAGCGACACTATCATATACGTGAGCCAAAAGGCGCAAACGGTCCCGGGCCAGGTAAGGTGGCACCCGTGGGAATACCGTGCGTGAGGCCGCAAAGTGATATAAAGTGTTACATGCTAGATCGGTGTGACTTAGGATTGGGGTCCTGACAGCTTTGGTATCAGAGCCTAACTGCCTGTAGGATTACCAAGCCAAACTGGTCGAAGTTGAGTCTAGAAATGCTTTAGTTATATAAGGGAATTGATTGTGGAAGGGAACGTAAGGCTCTTTTTCTCCTTTATCTTATGCCCTTCTGATCCGAGTCATCCTCTTCCTTTCTACGGGTTTAAGAACTAGGCCTTCTCATCTATCTATCAGGATGATGAGTTACTATGATAGAGACTTATAGGATTGATGGATTTAACCCCCAGTTCAGTTTCTACTACTTCCGTGTGTTCATAGTTGGTCTCGGAACCTTGTTATTGTGCATCTGAGTGGTCATGCCACTATTTTGGAGGATGTCTCAAATCTTTTTGAGCATTTACAGCCGTTATGTTGTCCGAGTCATCCTACGTTACTAAATAGTCTGATGCATTTGCAAATCCTTTCCATGTTCCTGATGTCCATTTGGGCCAGATTAATCGCAATAATCGGTGAGTTGAGGTACTCTGTTGCCTCGACATATATGTTGGAGCTACTATTATGATCCTAGGTGTTTTAGGGAGCCACCTAGCAATCTAGCCATGTTTTGTGTTCCGGTGTGATGATTCTGGCCACCATTCTCGAAAGCATCCCGTGATGCCATTTAGTACTAGGTATTCTATTCCTGGGTTCTTGAACCCAAGATTCACCCTACCTACCTCCTGCTGATAGTGTTTGCTTGTTCCTTTAGGATATTAGTAACCTTGCGACAGTCCTCGAGGTCCGTGGTATTTCTTTCTTCCAAATACCATGAACCATTAAGGCAGAAGTTCTTTGAACCAAAATATCACAATCAGAGTACTCTTGAGGAGTTCTCCATTCATAATTGTGATTCTGCCAGCTCTACCTTTCTACATGGGTTATCTGGAAGAAACCTGTTGAACTTGGTTCGACATATTAATCTATGCATCCACAACTCAGAAAGATATATGTTCCTTGAGTTGTTCTCTTTAGTTGTATTCTGACCCCCGTCTATCATTTGATATGCAAGAGTATGCGTGCATTCGCTGTCGATGCCTATTATTCTTGTGGTCTATCAAGCCATTCTATTCCGGAATGGCTAGGAGAAACAAACTCCCGTACCTCATCCATATCTAGGAGTGGGTCAAAGCAGTTGTATTCCGCATATCAAAATGCCAATCCAGCTTTTGTTCTGTTCTACCTTGGAGTGTTGCCTCCTTATGTCAGGATTGTCATGAGAATTGCACCACCTCTTACGAAATCTTGACACAGTGATACTTCTCACCATCATCATTCGCTCCTTGGTTCTGTGTTATTGCAACCGAAATACCAACAAGTGAACCGTGATGTGTGAAATCGATACTCCTAGCAACTAGTTGCTTGGTAGTAAATGGACAATATTCTCATTCTTAGCGTGTTGGTTATTGAATCATCATTCTAAGATAGATTGTGCTACCTAGTCCATATTCCTGGCGCACTCCTCGATCAATGAGTTAGGATTATGTCAATCCCTCACTCTTTTGATCATATCATCTTGCCCTGAAAAGCAAGGTTGTTCTCGAGCTTAGTAACATATCGGTGGTTCGTGATTTTCCGAAGATCTTCTTGGAAGTATTACCTGGCTGTCACCTGACCGCTATGTTGAGTTCGTGATCAAGTTGGTTTTCTTATAAATCACCCCTTCCCCAAGAATCCGTGTTGGATATCCCTGAGCTAGTTGGTTGAGCTAGACAACAACTTGGAGAATTGGAAGGTAGAAGCTTTGCTTAACTTAGTTCATCTCTAAGGGATATCTTCTGTGTGTGTGTGTGTGTTGAAGAAAGATGATATCTCCATTGATTGGTCCTCATGATTAGTTGTTGGATCTATTGCCTTGTGAAAACTTTGACTTGAGTATGGGCTATCGTCAAGTCAAATCAGAACCAATGATGTTCGTAATGTTGTCTTACTCGTGGTTGATCCCTCGAGCATACACCATTACATCTTTTGGTCCGACCAATGCTATCACCGTGTTCACATGATGGTGGAAGTCCAGTGATATGGAAATTCCAACGAGTCGCTGTTGAGCCCATCAACATCATTTTGTCTCCCCCATGATTCATGTTGAACATTATACTAGTGCTGGAAACTTTTATAAGCATTATCTTCATGTCCCGTTCATGAAGCATATGTTCGGATGAAAGAAGTGACTTCCTCTAATTCATGTGTATTTGATGCAAGTTGCCACCGTGGATTCGAGAAATATTGTTTTTGTTTCCTCTGGAATCTTCCCAAGTTAATCCCGCATATGTGCGAAGTACTCTATGGTTTGATAGGTTGGCCGCCTCCATTCTATATGTGTTTCCTAGCACACCAATCCACTGATTGATTTGTTCAAGGAGAAGAAGTTCCTTCTTAAGAATCATGACTTATGTTAGGACTTCGTTATCCTCGATGACGGTTCCCCAACCTGAACTTGGTAGTATTTTATTATAAGACTACCACATGGTCATGCTTGTCTCGGACAACGTATTCACCTGTTTGTAGCAAAACCAACTCATATTTTGGAGCTTACTACCATAGTCCATTTCCCGAGAATCTCGCAACGTCGTTTCGTCGATTTGTGTCGCAAACTATCATTTTTCTTTCTAGACTCGATGAGTCTGGAATATCCTGACACCAACCAGATCTGAATCTTAGGCAGATATGATGGTTGGAACGTTTTCCCAAGAACTATAATATTGGTCTCTGTGTAACCCGGTAAAGTGGATGTCGTGGAAGACACACCCAGTCGGAAGACCTAATATTGTAGTATCTTGATTGAAGAAGTTGGCCACCCCCATAAGGATTTCGTAGGATTTACTCCAGAAGTTGTTCCTTATGGATTCTTTGTATTTCGAAGTCCGACCACTACTTGATGGCTATGTTGATGCTTTAAATCATGACCATGGTAACCAGTACATCAAGGAGAACATTAGAAGTGGAGTGCTAAATGTCTCTCGGTCGATCATCCAGATTTCGTTCCCTTGGCCTCGCTAAGGTGAAATCCGAGAAAGGGTTGTCTTTCTATGCATCTGCATTGTCCATCACTATTCGTCAAGGTAGTAAGATGTGTTGCCAGGATCCTCGACTCAGATGTTGGTAGAACCTTGATGAATATGGAAATGCTCAAGTTCTTGAGAGCACGTGCAAGCAAAATCATCCCTTGCGTTGTCTTCAACAAGGTAGTTCACATCATCCATTCTAGCCCGAGTATGTCATTCTTTCGAACTCCTTTAAACGATCCTTTATGAATTGCCTCAGGATGGTATGGAGAGTTTCAATGATCTATGGATCAAAAGTAATTCTTTTTGCCACTTAAGGGAATAATTCTACGAGTCACCTTCCCTAAGGTGTCCCATTATGGAATCATGGTGATTATTTCATCGCTATCTTGAGATCTTGCCCCACCCTCTTCAGCGTGGGATTTTTGCCTACCAGTAGAACCTTGTCATCTACCTCTTTCCATCACTCCTGATGTGTGCTTCACATCTCAGCTTGTAAGATGTATCTATGTCTCATTCCGTGAGTTAATCCTGAGTTGTTCGATCTTTGATAAGATCGATCCTTCTAGAGTTTTCTCTTTCCTCTCATTGTCATGTTAGTTGGAGTTCTCGGGGCAAGACATCGAGACAATGATGGTGATCGAATCAACGGTACTATGAAGTGCCACCTGGATCATGAAGATTGTGTTAGTTTGCGTTTCCCTTCCATCTTACCCTACGCTTGAATCTCGAGACGAGATTCTTGCTTAGTGGGGGTGAGTTGTCAGATCCCTAGTTCTGGTATGCTCTGAGCTAGCTAGTCATGTGTTACATCATGTTTAAATTCTTTTGAATTTGAATTGGGGATTGTTAAACCCTAGCACCAAATGAAATGCAACTAGGATAAAAATAAAAATATTTTCAAAGACCCCAAAATTCCCTCTGAAAATGTTCATGATTTATGATAAAGGTGAAAACCTCTGCCAAAAATGATGAGCATATTTCTTGGCCATTTATGGATTTTTGAATTAATTCATATTGTATTTGAGTTGGAGCAAATAAAATCTATAACTAATTTTATAGCTCCAAATATTTTGGAGGTAATTGTGGATCGCTGGTATATTGCAGAGAGCTCCCACAAATAATCTCAGAATTTATATAAGTGGTTTAGTTTTCAAACTAAATCAAAACAGAGAAAAATAAATAGAAAAAAAGAAATAAAAGAGAGAGAGAAAGTACCTGGTCTCACCTGTGCAGTCCACTACTGTGCGGCCCACTGGCCCAGCGCCAGTCGTGGTCCTCCTGGCGCTAGTGGATAGGGCGCGTGCCCGAGACGCGCTCGCTCCCCACGCGCCACGCCACCTACCTGCCTGGCCGCCCGAGGCCAGCACGACGCCGCGAAACACCTCGCCGCTGTCGTCCGGATCGCGTCGACCCGCTCGTCTCTTTCCCCCTGCCCCTCCCTCGTCGTTCCCCACCTCACCGAACGCGCCCGCCGCCACCGACTAGCACCACCGCGGCCATCGCCTCTCCCTCGTCCCCTTAAGCAGTCCAGAAGATCCGCCTCGTCGCCCTAGTCCTCTCCGCCTAGCCACGCGGCGCCGGACGCCTCGAAGCATCGTCCCCGACCCCTTCATCCTCCTCGGGTCGCCGGAGATCCGCCTCGCTGCCCCGCCGCTTCTGGCCTCGCCGGCGTCGAGTCGCCGGCGGGTTTGACTCGTTTGACCGGGGTTTGACCACTGGTTTGACCTCCCCTGACATGTGGACCCAAGCCCTTGATTAGTTAACTCTAGATTAATTAGAGCTAACTAATTTAGTTAACTCTAGATTAATTAGAGCTAACTAATTTAGTTAACTAAACAAGTCAGTGACATGTGGGCCCCGCCCTGCTAACAGCCTGGTTAGGGTTAGTTTAGCACTAACTAACTCAGTTAGTGGACCGAGTCACTGACCAGTGGGTCCCACTGGTCAGGTATGACCTGGTCAACACCTTTGACCGGCTGACATCACCCCGACGTCATGCTGACGCAATACCTCTTTTTCTGGATTTATTCTTTCACATGAAGTTCCAGAAAATGTTTTAAACTTCTAAAAATCATATAAAATCAACCGTAGCTCAGAATGAAATAAATTATATATGAAAAATGATCAGAAAAATTCAATCTATCCATCTGTACATTTTCATGCATGTTAGACCAACTTATGGCTGCTGTTTAGGCCAAATCATATAAATGGCATTTAAACCCTCACATATGGAGTTTGAATTTGAACCTAGGGTTCAAACCAACCCCATTTAACATGTTGCATTGGCTCAAAACACAGCATATTGAAATGTCATGATCATGCATCATATTGTGCATTGCATTGATTGTGCTCTCCTTCTCTGTTGCCGGTAATTGTCCCCTCTCGATAGACGTGGTTCCGATGATGAGTTCGATGACAGCGATGAAGAGCTATACTATCTTCAGAAGTGCCAGGCAAGCAAAAACCCCTTGTTCGTTTCGATACCATCCCACTCTCTCGCTACTGCTCTCTTTTATTGCATTAGGACAACAACGATTCAACTGTTATATGCTGCGGTAGCTGAACCCCTTTTCCTCTGCATGACCTGTCATTGCCACAGTAAATAGATGAAACCCACTAGCATGAGTAGGAGTTGTTTGATCCCTGATGTGCCTACTCATTCATGCTTGTTTTTCATGCCTGCTACTGCTTAGAGTTGAGTCAGGTCTGATTCATCGGGGATGAATTGGAATAGTGATGAACATGTCCTACTGTGTGTGAGCTAAGTGTGTGAACACAATTTGGTAAAGGTAGCGGTGAGAGGCCATGTAGTAGTACATGGTGGGTTGTCTCATTGAAACCATTCTCAGGAACTGAGTTCTGTGTTTGTGATCCATGAACAGCTACTACCACGCATTAGGCCCGAAACCAATGGACCCTCTCGACTTATTAACTGCCCTTGCCCTCTGTCCAGGAGTTGCAACTAGTTTCTGGTGTTTGTAAGATATGTGTTGGCGGCCGTGCGTAGCGCTGACCCTAGGGGTGGGCTATGATGCGGTAGATACACCATGGCACGGTGTATCGGACGCCCGTTTCGTGTCTCGGGAACCCTGCACACATCGTTTGGGGCTGTGAGCGAAACTCCGGCCGGATCTCCTCGCGGATGGAACCCGAATAGGCGACAAACCTGGACTAGATACTTGTGTGGTTAGTCAGGTCGTGGCCGACTCCCTCGCCAGGCTTCCGCTTGAAGGTTGCTGAGATACACAACGTGTACATGGTGGTAAGTGGCGAGAGCGTGTGTTAAGGAGTACACCCCTGCAGGGTTATAAATGATCTATTCGAATAACCGTGTCTGCAGTAAAGGACTTCTGGGTTGCCCGTACAGTTCATAGATAACTTGAAGTGGATACTCTAAAACTCGCAAGATAAGTGTGAGTGCTATGGATGGCCTTCTCGTAGGGAGACATGAGCGGATCCATAGTGGTGTATTGAATGGTGAAGATGTGGACTCATGTGCGCCACCTCAAAAGAGTTGCTTGTAGTCGTAGTTCAGGTTAGCCACTGAGTCAAAGCTGGCTTGCTGCAATTAAACTTCACTACCCCTTTGTTGATACCGATGCATATGTAGTTAGTTCTGATGTAAGTCTTGTTGGGTACATTTGTACTCATGTTTGCCTATTTTATGTTTTTGCAGAGAGACTACAGTCTCGCTAGTAGTTCCGTGTGTACTTCGACGTTTAGCTCGTTACCTCAGCTACGATCTTGTGCCCTCGGCAGGATCTGGTAGATAGTCAGGCTTCTCAACCTTTTTCATTTGTAGATGTCTATACTCAGACATGTTAAGCTTCCGCATGTGCTTTGACTTGTATGCTTTGAATGTTGGGTCTTGAGACCCATGTTTGTAATATCTGGCTCTTCGGAGCCTAGTGAATAAATACTTCGAGTCGTAGAGTTTTGTTGTGATGCCATGTTGTATTTGCACATACCGAGCATATTGTGTGTATGTTATTGCAATGCTTGGTATGTGTGGGATCCGACAATCTAGTTGTTTATCCTTGGTAGCCTCTCTTATGGGGAAATGTAGTCTGGTGTTTCCACTGAGCCTTGGTAGTCTACTACAGCCCGGTTTACCGGAGTCCTGCTAGCCTAGTACTATTGCTCCGGAACACTTAGACTGGCCGGCATGTGATTCACTTTGTTCCTATGTCTGTCCCTTCGGGGAAATGTCACGCGGTGACTTCTGGAGTCCTGCTAGCCTGCTACAGCCCGGGTTCCCGGAGTCCTGTTAGCCCAGTTGCTATAGCTCGGATTCACACGTTGATGACCGACAAGTTCGATGTTGTTTCATGTATGCCTGTCCCGGTAAGTTAGTGCCACTTTGGGTTCACGACTAGTCATGTCGGCCCGGGTTCTCTGTCATATGGATGCTAGCGACACTATCATATACGTGAGCCAAAAGGCGCAAACGGTCCCGGGCCAGGTAAGGTGGCACCCGTGGGAATACCATGCGTGAGCCCGCAAAGTGATATGAAGTGTTACATGCTAGATCAGTGTGACTTAGGATCAGGGTCCTGACACCAGTTTCGACATTGATGGCCTTGTTCACCAAGGTGGCGAAATCAGCAAAGTCATGCACTAGAAGTGCGAGCTTGATGTCAGCTTAAAGGCCATCATGGAACTTCTCCTATCTGCATGCATCAGTTGCAATGTCTTCTTCAGCATAGTGGGACAAGTCCAGAAACTCCCGCTGATAAGCTTCCATGGTTTTGTTGCCTTGGGTGAGGTTGCGGAACTCACGCTTCTTCCGGTCCATGACTCCCAGAGGAATGAAGTGGGCACGGAAAGCAGCTTGGAAGTCTGACCAGGTGATGATTGTTCCAACCGACAGAGTACGCCTATGGCTGTCCCACCATT
>NC_041380.1:353257127-353279846 GCF_002162155.2 Triticum dicoccoides
AGGTGATTTTTATGAAAGTCTTCAAAACATGGAAGTTTTGAAGACAAACGATCGAAATAAACCTATTACCTTGCAGTGGAAGGTAGACTACACTAAACAAGCCATAGTCAAGTATTCAATGAAGTGAAAGCACAATGACTAATAACAGCTATGCAATATAGATCAGGTAGGAAGATAGTGTGAAGCCAATCAGAACAAGCAGTCACTCAGTGAAGACAAAAGATAATGCGATCATACAATGACTTCACCAGGGCCAACAGTAAGTAAAGGAAAGGGGAGGATGAAACCAGTGACTCGTTGAAGACAATGATTTGTTGGACCAGTTCCAGTTGCTGTGACAACTGTACGTCTGGTTAGGGAGGCTGAGATTCAACTCAGAAGACTGTGTCTTCACCTTATTCCCCTTGAGTTAAGGACACCTAGTCCTCGCCCAATCACTCTGGTAAGTCTTCAAGGTAGACTTCCGAACCTTCACAGACTTCGTTCACCGGCGATCCACAATGACTCTTGGATGCTCAGAATGCGACGCCTAACCGGCTAGAGGATTCACAGTCCTCAAGTGTAATAATTCTTCAGATCACACAGACAGGAAGACTCAAGTGATGCCTAACACTCTTTGGCTCTGGGTGTTTAGGGCTTTTTCCTTGCAAGGAATTCTTTCTCAAAGGCTTTGAGGTGGGTTGCTCTCAAACGACAAAAGCCGTACACTAACTCTGAGCAGCCAACCGTTTATGGTTGTAGGGGGTGGGCTATTTATAGCCAGTAGGCAACCCGACCTAATTTGTCATAAATGACCCTGGGTCACTAAGGAACTGACACGTGTTCCAATGATCAGATTTCAAACACACACGGCAACTTTACTTGGGCTACAAGCAAAGCTGACTCACCCAGCTCTGGATATGTTTTGCTCTCATTGTCTTCGCTCGAAGACATAGGATTTTGGTTAAGCATCACTTTAGTCATTCTGACTGGTTCACTTGGACCCCACTTAACAGTACGGTGGTTCCTATGACTCAACAAAGAAGAAAAAGAACGATGAAACAACTAAGTCTTCGCGCTCCATAGTCTTCACACGTTGTCTTCTCTTGTCATAGACTTCAATGTGAATGTCTTCACATCCCACCTTTGACTTCAATGTCTTTATACATTTTTAGGGGTCATCTCTGGTAGGAAAACCGAATCAATGAGGGACTTCTACTTGTGTTATCCTGCAATTCTCACAAACACATTAGTCCCTCAACCAGGTTTGTCGTCAATACTCCAAAACCAACTAGGGGTGGCACTAGATGCACTTACAATCTCCCCCTTTTTGGTGATTGATGACAAACTGGTTGAAGTTTTCAACGGGGAATAAAATATGTGAAATTGTAAAGGATAGGGTATTGCCTTCATAAGTCGCAAGGGCTCCCCCTGAAGATGTGCATATAAGTAATTTGCTTTTGGAATGCAAATGCACATGGAAGGTTGTACTTGTGGAGATCCTCTTCAACCTATGATGACAATTCATCATGCATGATATGATGTAATGAAGATAATGACATGCATAATGGAAAATGGACATCTGCAAAATGATCTAAGTGCGGAATTTATCGTCGCACATGCGGAATTTGTCATCGCATCACAGAATAGCAAATAAGTAGCAGACGACCATCGAGTTTAAGTGTTACAACTCAAAGAACCAAATGTATCAAAAACAAGAGTTGTAAGCACTTGGCAAAAGTAGCAAAAAGTAAAGCATCCACCCATATTGACCCGCTTGAAGAATATCAACTCAAATGCTTCTCCCCCTTTTGTTAGTGAGGACCAAAAAGGTTTGAAGACATAGAGCGCCTACTTGTTCCCATGAGGTGTAGGTGAGGAAGCAGGGTCGTCGTTGAGATCCAGTGGTGCAGAAGAACTTGGTGCAGTGTTGACACGCGCTGAAGTTGGAGGAGGTGAAGTTGCATCATCTTGGTCATCGATGACTCTGGCATTGACGGTCGCAACTGAGGACGAGTAGCCAGAGTCTTCAAGTGAGGGAGTCTGACGCAAGTGAGCATTTCTGGGAGGAGTTGAGTCAAACTTGAACCGTTCGGTGAAGCCATCGTCTTGCAGATCGGCTTCAGCAGTAAGTAGGGTCAAACTCTTCCACGACCTCCGACATGTTTCATGAGTGACAAAGGCATTCTTGGTGGCAAGATTGCGAATGCGGTTGACATCCACCAAGAGGCTTTGCATCTGACGCTTAAGCCAGTCGTGATGTTTGTCCTGTTTCTGATGCAGCGCGACGAGAAGCTCTCGGTCATTTAGGACACGAGACCGTCTTCGAGGCCTTTGCACAATGGTGCTACCAGTGGCGTCAGTCTGAGTGCGAGGGGCACGTGTGTTACCAGCAAGAGGATAAACACGAGAAACTGCTAGAACTCCTTCAATAGGCTGGGTGAAGCTTTGGTGATCAGCATTGTGAAGATAAAGGGGATCCTTAGCCGGCTCTGGGTAAATAGCTTCAACTGACAGATCAACCTCTAGCAAGAATATGAGATGATTGCGCGTAGACGGCTGATAGTTGAAGGCGGAGTTACGCTTGATAAGACGCATGACCCATGGAGCATAGAATTTCAACCCAAAGATGTCGGAGCCAGATGCAGCCAACTGCCTGATGAAGAAGTCTTGAGCATTGAAGCTGATGCCATTGAAGATATAGAAAACCAAAGTCTTCATTGCTCCTTCAAGCTTCGCTGCAGATGAATGTCCTTTGACAGGCCATAGAGTCTTCCTGATGATATGGTAAATGGTGTGAGGCAAGTACTCTAGGTCTTCAACAAAGAACTCAGATGGGTATTCAGCGTCGTGAGGCACAGGCTTCATCATGCTCAGCATTTGACTCATGTTGGGTTCGGGCTTCTGAAAGATGCTTTCCAAGGCATTTTGGTGTTGTTGACAACCTGGTTCATAGTATTCACCAGGAGTGGGCAGGCCTTTGAGCTCAATGATATGAAGAGCTTTAGCTTCATGATGGACATTGTCTGTCATCCACTCAAGGACCCAAGTCTTTGGATCCCTGTTGCAGCCTCGAATGTGGAGAGTTGCATAGAACTATAGCAGAAGCTCTTCATTCTAGTGCTCCTTATTTGTGGCGAACTGCAACAGTCCAGCATATCTGAAGCAATCCAATGCTTCTTCAAGGCAGAGCATGCCAGCTATAGCTTCAGAGTCAAGGCGCATATGTGGAAATATGTGCTCTTGATTGTATAGGACGCAGGAATAGTAGTCGCGCTGCTGATAGCTCCAGAACCGATCTGATGAAATGCGAGGTCTGGTATAAGGGTTCTTGGAGCTGTTGAAGAAGGTGTTATGTGCCACGAAGCCATTCACATTGAAGACCCCAGGAGAAGTGGCAGTGCCTGGGAATCATGGAAATCTTGGCTTGGGCTTTTGGACTTGAGGTCTGTGCTCGACATGGTACTCAAATTGTGGACCCGCAGCAGGTGGAGGAACCAGAACGGGCCAGCGGACCATAACTGGCTGACGACGATCAAATACCAGCTCAATTGTATGAGGTCTTGGAGGGGGAACAGGAGCATTGGCATTGTCTTCATGGGCTTCAGGGGCCACATTGGGTTCAGGTGCTTGTACCTCAGGTGCTTCAGCATTGACTTCGGGTGCAGTAGTGGCTTCAGATGCTTGGACTTCTAGCACCGTATTAGCTTCAGCCATGACAACGTCATTGGCTTCAATGGTGATGTTGGTGGTCGCCTCAGGGCTGTTAACCTCCACTTCAGGAGCTGGAGGGTCGGACACGTTCTCCTTGAGAACAACATCTTGGTGGGACGGGGGTGTAGCGAATCTTTCAACTCTTGGTGCTTCTTGTTCATCGGTTGATGCAGCTGGAATATCTTCAGCCATTTTGGTTTCGGACTCAGACACGTGCATAGTGGGAGTGACTTGGGGCTTTGGTCCTTTGCGAAGCCTGCATAATGCTAGCGACGCTTGTGGAGATGGAGTGTGCTGGGCCTCAAAGTCATCGTCTTCTTGCGCTGGTGGGGTAGCTTGTGGTTGGGGAGAGCTTGGAGTGTCTTGTCGTTGTGGGTGATCAGCCCATGATGCATCCTGAGCAGTTGGCGTTAGAGGACGACCAATGCTGATGAGTTTGCTGTGCGTGAGCACAGGCGATGATACCAATTGGTGCTCGATCTGAGGAAGGACTTCATCATCTTCAACATTGTCGTGAGGACCAATGTCTCCAGCTGCGGTGGGGTCAACAACTGGATTGTCTTCAGCTTCAGGAGCCTTTGCAGAAGCAGGCTCATGAATTACCACTTGGTGTTCTTGATTTTCAGACGCAGGACGAGCCACTGAGATTGGCTCGACATTAAGGGGCTCTGTGGGAGCAGCCCGATCTCTCTTCTTGGTTTTGCGTTTCTTGGTTGGAGGAGCATCATCAGTAGTTCCCTTGGTTTTGCGCTTTCTGGCTTCAGCTTCAGCAGCCCTTGTTTTCTTCAGTTCAGAAGCCACTGTGGGGACCTTAGGCTTCGAGCCTGTCATACTAGCTGGGAAGACAAGTGGATGTACTTCCTGCCTTGGTGCTTCGGGTTCAGCCACTGCTGGCTTCTTCTTCTTCTTCTTGGCTGCCATTCTGGGGTCGATTCCTGGTCGCCCCAAGGCCTTGCACTTTTCAACCTCATTGTATCCTTGGACATATTTAGCGGCAAGATCCTTCATGCGCTCACGAGAACCTTTGGCTTCTTCTCGTTTGGTTCAGAATGCTTCCTTAAGCTCATGCATCATGGTCTGGAAGTTTTGAATGTCTTCAACATTGAGCTTGGCCATGTGCTTCTTGAACTGAGCCTTTTCATAATCTATCTTATGCTTCAGTTCAACAATCCTCTGAGCTAGAGCCAGCTCAGCAGCAATGGCTTCGTGGAAGGCGATGCTTAGGCCAATCGGAAGCTGAAGATCATCAAAGCTAACATTTGGGCTGTCAAACCACTCATCAATGAACGTGTTGATGATTTCAACATCAAAGAGAGGAAGGTCATTGAAGATTTCTGCCTCTTGCTTGCTCTTGATCAACTGCTCAAGAGCATCATCGCCAAGATCGTCGTCGCTGGACAGATCAATGGCGTCATTGCGCAGAATAGCAGCAGCAGTCAGTGCTTGGCTAGTGGGTTGCAAGGGCATCTTCACTTTGGAGGGCTTGGAGATGCATGACAAATCTTCAGACTGCACATTGTGTTCAGGAGGTGCAGTGGCCAGAGGCTTCGCCCGTGAGACCTTTGGTGCTAGGGCAGGCTTTGAAGCTTTAGGCTTCTTCAGCTTCTTTGGCTTCGGTGGTGCAGGTGCTTCGTCAGATTCAGCATTATCTGTAGGTTGATCCACGACTACCCCTTGAACCATAATATGAGTGATGAGACCTTCTAGGTTGTAGAAGGGCCCAACCAAATTGGGTTCAGCTTCTCGTGTGCCGTCAGCACGTGGCACAGAGGGGCGTGGGTTGAAGTCTAATCCCAATGACTTCTTGTTTTCCTTGGCAGAGTTCTGTGCAAACTGATAGTTGCGCTTGAAGAGATTGTCTTCGCGACACCATAACAGAGAGGATGGGTCGGCATTAGCAGGCTGAGGTCCACGAAGCATGCAGCTGTAAAGGCCTTGAGCAATAGCTTCAGATTGTGATTTGGGCTGAAGACCTTTGTATATGATATCTCCCCAGCGGCCCTTGATGGCACTCTTCTCAGCATATTCGTCGGTCATGAATCTGTACTTGAACCATTCCTCTGCCCAATGTCTTCGAATCCATTGGATTCGGTTCTTGCGTTCTCCATAGGTCTCTTCTGGATCTGACTTGTATAGCTCATAGAGATCTGGTGGCAGGTCCTTGGCAGTGTTTCCACGGCGCTGTCTGCCTCCCTTCCTTGCAGACTTTTCTGATGCCATGAAGTTTAAACTGAAAGGCTTCAAAACTGTCAAAGTCTTCCGTCTACTGGTCAGACAAGAACTGGCTTCAGGAGAATTTATATGATGCTGTAAGAATTCGTATAGGAAATATTAGACCCAGACACGGTGCACACTTATCGTGGCGCTCCGAAGTCAAATTCCACGTTAATATATTCACACTCAGAATGTAAGTCTTCATTGTTTGAAGATATACTTTACTTCGTGTGTTGCACATCTAAGTCGTCAACATGCTTAAGTGTTAGGATGTGTGCCTGATCACAGGACATTTGAGGATTCCAAGATATTTAGCTCACACCGTAACTTGCAAAACCTCTTCTCATCCAAGGGCTTGGTGAAGATATCTGCCAATTGCTATTCAGTGTTGACGTGAATGATATCAATATCTTCCTTCATAACATGATCTCTGAGAAAGTGATGACGAATTTCAATGTGCTTTGTCTTCGAGTGCTGAACTGGGTTGTTGGCAATCTTGATGGCGCTTTCATTGTCGCAGTAGAGTGGCACTTACTTCAGATGAATGCCATAGTCTTTGAGTGTTTGCTTCATCCATAGAAGCTGACCGCAGCAATATCTAGCAGCAATGTATTCAGATTCAGCAGTGGAGAGAGATACACGGTTCTGCTTCTTTGAAGACCAACATACAAGTGATCGTCCCAGAAAATGACACGTGCCTGATGTAGACTTGCGATTCACCTTGTCACCAGCATAATCAGCATCCGAAAATCCAACGAGATCAAACTCTGAGCCCTTTGGATACCATAATCCTAATGTTGGGGTATGAGCCAAATATCTGAGAATTCGCTTCACGGCTAAGTGATGCGATTCCTTTGGTGCCGCTTGGAACTGGGCACACATGCAAACACTAAGCATGATATCTGGCCTAGATGCACATAAATAAAGCAAGGAACCAATCATGGAGCGGTATACCTTTTGATCAAACTCTTTACCATTGTCGTCGGGACCCAGATGGTGTTTGGCTGGCATTGGCGTCATGTAGCCTTTGCAGTCTTGCATTCCAAATTTCTTCAGGCAATCTTTGAGGTATTTCTCTTGAGATATGAAGATGCCGTTGCGTTGCTGACGTATTTGAAGACCAAGGAAGAACTTCAACTCACCCATCATGGACATCTGATATTGCTCTTGCATCATATATCCAAACTCATCACTGTATTTCTGATTAGTGGAGTCGAAAATAATGTCATCCACATATATTTGGCACACAAACAGTTCACCATCATATGTCTTCGTGAAGAGAGTGGGATCGAGAGAACCAGGTTTGAAGCCTTTGCTCTTCAGGAAGTCTTTGAGTGTGTCATACCAAGCCCGAGGGGCTTGTTTGAGGCCATACAGTGCCTTGTTGAGCTTGTACACCATGTCAGGATGTTTTGGATCTTCAAAGCCAGGCGGTTATGCAACATACACTTCTTCTTCAATCTTGCCATTGAGAAAAGCGCTCTTCACATCCATTTGATACAGAAGAATGTTATGATGATTTGCATAGGCCAACAGTATGGGTATAGCTTCAAGCCTAGCCACAGGAGAAAATGTTTCATCAAAGTCAATCCCTTCAACTTGAGTATATCCTTGAGCAACGAGACGAGCTCTGTTTCTGACAACTTGACCATGCTCGTCTTTCTTGTTGCAATATATCCATTTAGTGCCTATTATATTGTGCTTGCGAGGATCAGGACGCTTAACCAGTTCCCATACATTATTCAGCTCAAACTGTTGAAGCTCTTCTTGCATAGCTTGAATCCATTCAGGTTCCATGAAGGCTTCATCAACTTTCTTGGGTTCAGATATTGAGACGAATGTGAAGTGCCCACATAAGTTTGCTAGCTGTGTTGCCCTTGAACGAGTGAGTGGACCTGGTGCATTGATGCTATCAATTATCCTCTCAATCTGTACTTCATTTGCAACACGAGGATGAACACGACGAAGATTTTGCTCTTGCTGATCATTGTCATCGTTAGAAGGATTGTCTTCAGGCTCAGCATTGTCTTCATGTTGATCAGGTGCAGAGATGATAAGTTCCTCTTCAGGCTGAGCTTCAGATGGTATGATTTCTCCAGTTCCCATAAGTTTGATTGATTCACTGGATGGAACTTCATCTAGCACATTTGGCAGGTGCTCTCTTTGTGATCCGTTAGTCTCATCGAACCTCACATCCACAGTTTCAACCACTTTATAGTGAAGGAGGTTGAAGACTCTGTAGGAGTGCAAATCCTTTCCATATCCAAGCATAAAACCTTCATGTGTTTCGGTGCAAATTTTGAAGTGTGATGTGGATCCTTGATCCAGCACCTGGCGCCAAATACTCTGAAGTAACTGACATTTGGCTTCTTGCCAGTAAGGAGCTCATAGGATGTCTTGTTCAGAAGCTTGTGAAGATAAACACGGTTGATGATATGGCATGCAGTATCAATGGCTTCAGGCCAGAACTTTCTTGGAGTCTTGTATTCATCAAGCATCGTCCGGGCCATCTCAATAAGTGTTCTGTTCTTGCGTTCCATGACGCCATTCTACTGCGGCGTGTGCGGAGCTGAGAATTCATGTGTGATGCCCAAAGTATCAAGATAAGTATCTAGGACAGTGTTCTTGAATTCAGTGCCATTGTCACTTCTGATGTGCTTGATCTTGACGCCATAGTTGTTCATGGCTCGATTGGCGAAGCGTCTGAAGACATCCCGCACTTCAGTCTTGTAGAGGATTATATGCACCCAAGTGTATCTTGAATAATCATCAATAATGACAAAACCATACAGACAAGCAGTACTAGTAAGAGTTGAGTAATGAGTGGGACCGAAAAGGTCCATGTGGAGCAGTTCGAAGGGTTGAGTCGTTGTCATGATTGTCTTCAAGGGATGCTTGGCCCTCGTCATCTTTCCTGCTTCACAGGCACCGCATAAGTGAACCTTCTTGAACTTGACACCCTCGATGCCTATGACATGCTTCTTCCTTGCAAGAGTGTGCAAGTTCCTCATGCCAGCATGCCCTAGCCTCTGATGCCAGAGCCAGCATTCAGAAGCTTTTGCTAGAAGACATACGGCAAGTGGTCCTGCCGAGAAATCTACCACGTACAAATCATCTTTCCGATACCCTTAAAAGACTAGAGACTTGTTAGATTCCATTAGAACAAGGCAACGATATTTTCCAAACATCACAATCATGTTCAAATCGCAAAGCATTGAGACAGACATTAAGTTGAAACCAAGGGATTCAACAAGCATGACTTTATCCATGTGTTGATCCCTTGAGATTGCAACTCTACCTAGAACCAGTACCTTGCTTTTACCAGTGTCAGCAAATGTGATGTGACTTTTGTTAGATGGACGTAAGGTTGAGTCCATGAGAAGACTTCGCTTGCCAGTCATGTGATTAGTACACCCACTATCAATAATCCATTCTGAAGCAGCTGGTGTCGTACCCTACAGTGCAGTTAGGGGGATAGGCTTCACGAAGAGAATTTTGAAGCATAAACATTTGATGAGCAAGTGGATTATGAAAGCTTAGATCGAGGTTAGGACTGATAGGGCAAGTAGCAAGCGACTCAGGAACAAAATACATAATAAGACCATTTGGGCATTTGATCTTGCGCCCTACAAGAAGTTTAAGGTCCCCAGCAATAGCTTCAGAAGAATCTGGTTTTCGGCTGGAGACCTTTCCCTGCAAAAGAGAGTTAAGCTTTCTTAGCCACCCACATCTTCAAGGGTGGCTTCGAAGCAATGAGTCTAAGTGCAGCATCTGAGAATTTTGGCTTTGGAGCCCTAGCAAAAAGTCTTGCAGGTGGACAATAGTACTCATAAGAATAAGTAGAGTAGTTCTTGGTCTTATGAACATGGCAGTTTGATGAAACGCGCTCATATTCACAGGCCTAAGTATGGCTTCCCTGCAAAACATTTGCTTTAGTGCGACTCAGGTGGGTCCTTTGTCTGTATGAAGCCTTTGGACCATATGAAGCCTGTGGTCTGGGGTTTGTCTTCTTCACTTGTGGTGTCATGACGACATTCACACAAAGATTCTCCAACACCCTTTTCGGCACCTAGACTTTCTTCATAGGTGGCCCATTCCTGCAGTTAGTACCAATATACCTGGCAAACACTTCACCATTCTGATTCTTAAACGGTTTATAGTTTGCATCAAAGGATTCATCAATAACAATGGGATTAGCACAATTGAAGCCTGACAGAGTGGATGGATCCACTGAGGGTTCCTTTGCAGCAACCCATGTGGTTTTGGGGTACTGCTTAGGTTTCCAGTAAGAGCCATCAGCATTCATTTTCCTTTCGAACCCAAGACCCTCCTTTCTAGGGTTTCGGTTCAGGATCTGCCTTTTGAGGACATCACATAGTGTCTGATGCCCTTTGAGATTTTTGTACATCCCTGTTTCAAGCAATGTCTTCAATCTAGCATTTTCATCAGCAATTGCAGTGGTATCCTCAGCAGTGGGGTTAGTTACCACATCAACAGTTGAAGATATTACAATAGTAGCAGCAGTAGAACATCCAGGAACAGAAGTAGTGTTGTCACACTCAATGCATTTAAGACATGGTGGTTCAAATCCTTCCTGAGCGAGACTGATCTGTTTGGCGTGAAGTGACTCGTTTTCCTTTTGAAGATCTTCATGAGCTGCTCTCAATTTCTCAAGATCTTGCTTCCTTTGAAGATAATCATAGGAAAGCTTTTCATGAGTTGTTGAGAGCGATTCATGACGACTTTCAAGTTCCTCATACTTAACATGAAGATTTTTTATGTCTTCAATTAAGGACTGAGATCAAGTCATTTCAGCGTCTAACAGGTCATCGCTTTTGTCTAATAGTTTTTGAATATGTTCCATAGCTTTCTGTTGTTCATTTGCAATTTTAGCAAGTGTTTTGTAGTTGGGTTTGGAACCACAATCAGAGTCATCTTCACTGGATGTTTGATAGTGAGTAGTGCGTGTGTTTACCTTGGCACCGCGTGCCATGAAGCAGTAGGTGGGAGCGGAGTAGTCTTTGTCATTTGCATCGGTGTCGGTGATGAAGTCATTGTCTTCAGTGTTGAAGATGGACTTGGCAACGTATGCTGTAGCCAAACTCGCAACGCCAGAATCGGACTCCTCCTCAGACTCCACCTCCGCCTCCTCAGAAGAGGACTCCTCCTCTAAATCCATTTCCTTGCCAACAAACGCACGAGCCTTGCCAGATGAGCTCTTCTTGTGTGATGAAGACTTTGAGGAAGACTTGGAAGAAGACTTTGAGTATTTCTTCTTCTTCTTCTTGTCGTCAGAATCATACTCCTTGCTCTTCTTTTTCTTCTTGTTCTCATTGTCCCACTACGGACACTCAGAGATGTAGTGGCCAGGTTTCTTGCACTTGTGGCATGTTCTCTTCTTGTAGTCATGAGCAGAAGCTTCATCATTCCTTGAGCTTGATCGTGAAGACTTTCTGAAGCCTTTCTTCTTGGTGAATTTTTGGAACTTCTTCACAAGCATAGCAAGCTCCTTTCCAATGTCTTCAGGATCATCAGAACTGCTGTCAGATTCTTCTTCAGATGAGGAGACAACTTTTGCCTTCAAGGCACGAGTTTGCCCATAGTTGGGACCGTAGATGTCTCTTTTCTCAAAAAGCTAAAACTCATGTGTGTTGAGCCTCTCAAGTATGTCAGACGGATCGAGTGTCTTGAAGTCAGGACATTCTTGAACCATCGGAGCTAGGTTGTCAAATGAGTTGTCAAGTGATCTCAGGAGTGTCTTGACGACTTCATGCTTGGTGATCTCAGTAGCGCTGAGGGCTTGAAGCTCATTTGTGATGTCAGTGAGTCGATCAAACGTGAGCTGGACATTCTCATTGTCATTTCTCTTGAAGCGGTTGAACAGGTTGCGAAGGACACTGATTCTCTGATCTCTCTGGGTTGAGACGCCTTCGTTGACCTTGGAGAGCCAGTCCCAGACTAGCTTAGATGTTTCCAAAGCACTCACACGGCCATACTGTCCTTTGGTCAGATGACCACAGATGATGTTCTTCGCAGTGGAGTCCAGTTGAACGAACTTCTTGACACCAGCAGCGGTGACACCTTCACCAGCCTTGGGAACGCCATTCTTGATGACATACCATAGGTCGACATCAATGGCTTCAAGATGCATGCGCATCTTATTCTTCCAGTAGGGATATTCAGTTCCATCGAAGACTGGGCACGCAGCGGAGACTTTGATTATCCCTGCAGTCGACATAGCTAAAACTCCAGGTGGTTAAACCGAATCACACAGAACAAGGGAGTACCTTGCTCTGATACCAATTGAAAGTGCTAGTGATCGACTAGAGGGGGGTGAATAGGCGATTTTTATGGAAGTCTTCAAAACATGGAAGTTTTGAAGACAAACGATCGAAATAAACCTATTACCTTGCAGCAGAAGGTAGACTACACTAAGCAAGCCATAGGCAAGTATTCAATGAAGTGAAAGCACAATGACTAATAGCAGCTAGGCAGTATAGATCAGGTAGGAAGATAGTGTGAAGCCAATCAGAACAAGAAGTCACTCAGTGAAGACAAAAGATAATGCAATCATACAATGACTTCACCAGGGACAACAGTAAGTAAAGGAAAGGGAAGGATGAAACCAGTGACTCGTTGAAGACAATGATTTGTTGGACCAGTTCCAGTTGCTGTGACAACTGTACGTCTGGTTAGAGAGGCTGAGATTCAACTCAGAAGACCGCGTCTTCACCTTATTCCCCTTGAGCTAAGGACACCCAGTCCTCGCCCAATCACTCTGGTAAGTCTTCAAGGTAGACTTCTGAACCTCCACAGACTTCGTTCACCGGCGATCCACAATGACTCTTGGATGCTCAGAACGCGACGCCTAACCGGCTGGAGGATTGATAGTCCTCAAGTGTAATAAGTCTTCAGATCACACAGACAGGAGACTCAAGTGATGCCTAACACTCTTTGGCTCTGGGTGTTTAGGGCTTTTTCCTCGCAAGGAATTCTCTCTCAAAGGCTTCGAGGTGGGTTGCTCTCAAATGACAAAAGCCGTACACTAACTCTGAGCAGCCAATCGTTTATGGTTGTAGGGGGTGGGCTATTTATAGCCACTAGGCAACCCGACCTGATTTGTCCGAAATGACCCTGGGTCACTAAGGAACTGACACGTGTTCCAGCGGTCAGATTTCAAACACACACATCAACTTTACTTGGGCTACAAGCAAAGCTGACTCACCCAGCTCTGGATAAGTTTTGCTCTCATTGTCTTTGCTCGAAGACATAGGATTTTGGTTAAGCATCACTTCAGTCATTCCGACTGGTTCACTTGGACCCCACTTAACAGTACGGTGGTTCCTATGACTCAACAAAGAAGAAAAAGAATGACGAAACAACTAAGTCTTCGCGCTCCATAGTCTTCACACGTTGTCTTCTCTTGTCATAGACTTCAATGTGAATGTCTTCACATCCCACCTTTGACTTCAATGTCTTCATACATTTTTAGGGTCATCTTTGGTAGGAAAACCGAATCAATGAGGGACTTCTACCTGTTTTATCCTGCAATTCTCACAAACACATTAGTCCCTCAACCAGGTTTGTCATCAATACTCCAAAACTAACTAGGGGTGGCACTAGATGCACTTACAAGCGGGTCCTTTCAGGAAGAAGGAAGCAAAGGTGACATAGTTGGCAGGGGCTACATCAGCAGACTCCATCTCATAGGTGATGTCACGGAGCCAGTCATCAGCATCCAGGGGCTGAGTTGAGCTGCGGTACACAGTTGGGTTGAGGCGCATGAAATCCTGCAGAGTCACTGGGGCTAGCTGCTAGTTCATATTGGGGCAAGGAAACTGAGCCATAATACTCTCCATGAACTGGCGATTCAACTCAAACTGTTGCATCATCCCAGCAATGTACTCAGGCGGTGGTGGGGGATGGCCACCATGATCACGACCACCTGGTCTAACCATCCTACTAATTTATAACATGGGTAGTTCAGCATTGAGAAATTGCAAGGACAAGAATCATTCATGATGAAACATGCATAATGAAAGGAACACGATAGATACTACATACTAGTTGGCATATCTTACAAAAGAGATCATGCATAGAGTTCGATACACAGAGTTCAGTACATAGCCTAAGAACATCATAGGCGGCACGCAGGCTCGCGGTGAATGCATCTAACAATAACAAGCAAGCCCACATCAGTCCCAGGAGGAACTGTGGAGGTAGGTGTAGCCTGACAGCTGGTAGCCTGGGGTCCGCGGATGCTCTGGCACGGAACTCGATGCGCAGGTGGCAGAAGAGGACCAAGTGCGGGAGAGTAGCCTCCCACATCTGGCCAGCCGACGCCCTGGGGCATCACGATCCTGGAAGGGTAGATCACAGAACGCGACAGATCACCAGATCGGACAAAGGGTTGCAACAGTGTCAGAGCATGGTACAGGTGCTGACGGGTGGTGTACAACTCGTGGCGAAGAGCTCGGTTAGCTATATCCAGCCCATCAGCATGTAGAACCAGGTTCTGATGGTAGAAGGGCTCTCGGGTGACAGTGGAGTAGGCAGCAACGTAGTATCCCTCCGCACCAACATCGGATGCGATAGCAATGTGCCTGAAAGGGGAGGTATCCAACTCCTGATACTCCCCACGAAGACGTGTCAGAGAAGCATAAGCAACATCGTGGACCGCCATGTCGATAGTCACTCCAACACCATGTGCCGTGTGCAGCACGGTAGTGGAGTCATACTCCCAACAGTAGAGGTGGACGATGGCACGGTACTGCTCCTGGTTAAACTCCTGGTACTCCTCGTAGACGGTGTACTTAGGGTGCCAGCGATAACCCAGATAGGTCATCATCTCAACCAACACAACAGGTGATCCTGAGGCACCAATGGCCGTCGTGTGGCACACGACCTGTCTCGTGGGTTCCATCTGAAAACAAAGATGTTTTAAAGGAGTCAAATGACAGTGTGGATAATGTCCAAAATACTACTCTAAAGAATAACTAGGGCTTATCCAACTTTGGTGTGACCGTGGTCATGGGATCCTAATGTTAGAGTTAGTAAATTCGTTTAACCCAAGTAGAAGAGAGTTCAGAGTCCCAGAGCAAGGATCGAGGAGTAAAAGATCCTAATACCACCCAAATGGCGACGTGGGCCCGTAAGACACACAACCATGTTAGTAAAAGTTTTGTAATGTCTAGACTCAACTTAGGCCAAGGAGTGTGGAAGAGGGATTCCTACAGGCAGTCGGCTCTGATACCAACTTGTGACGCCCCCGATTCAATCATACACGCAAACGTGTACGATCAAGATCAGGGACTCACGGGAAGATATCACAACACAACTCTACCAAATAAAATAAGTCATACAAGCATCATATTACAAGCCAGGGGCCTCGAGGGCTTGAATACAAGAGCTCGATCATAGATGAGTCAGTGGAAGCAACAATATCTGAGTACAGACATAAGTAAACAAGTTTGCCTAAAGAAGGCTAGAACAAACTGGGATACAGATCGAAAGAGGCGCGGGCCTCCTGCCTGGGATCCTCCTAAACTACTCCTGGTCGTCGTCAGTGGCCTGCACGTAGTAGTAGGCACCTCCAGTGTAGTAGGAGTCATCGTTGACGGTGGCGTCTGGCTCCTGGACTCCAACGTCTGGTCGCAGAAATCGGGTATAGGAAGGGGAAAAGGGGGAGCAAAGCAACCATGAGTACTCATCCAAAGTACTCGCAAGCAAGGAGCTACACTACATATGTATGCATTGGTATCAAATGGAAAAGGGGTAACATATGTGGACTGAACTGCAGAATGCCAGAATAAGAGGGGGATAGCTAGTCCTATCGAAGACTATGCTTCTGGTAACCTCCATCTTGCAGCAGAAGAAGAGAGTAGATGGTAAGTTCACCAAGTAACATCGCATAGCATAATCCTACCCAATGATCCTCCCCTCGTCGCCCTATGAGAGAGCAATCACCGGTTGTATCTCGCACTTGGAAGGATGTGTTTTATTAAGTATTCGGTTCTAGTTGTCATAAGGTCAAGGTACAACTCCAAGTCATCCTGTTATCGAAGATCATGGCTATTCGAATAGTTTAACTTCCCTGCAGGGGTGCACCACATTTCCCAACACGCTCGATCCCCTTTGTCCGGACACACTTGTCTGGGTCATGCCCGGCCTCGGAAGATCAACACGTCGCAGCCCTACCTAGGCACAACAGAGAGTCAGCATGCCGGTCTAAATCCTATGGCGCAGGGGTCTGGGCCCATCGCCCATTGCACACCTGCACGTTGCGTACACGGCCGACGAGCAGACCTAGCCTCCCTTATACAAGAGCAGCCGTTCCAGTCCAACCCGACGTGCGCCGCTCAGTCGCTGACGTCATGAAGGCTTTGGCTGATACCATGACGTCAAGTGCCCATAACTGTTCCCGCGTAGTTGGTTAGTGCATATAGGCTAGTGGCCAGACTCGGATCAAATACCCAGATCTCGTTAAGTGTGTTAATTACCCACGGACGCCGACCAGGGCCAGGCCCACCTGTCTCTTAGGTGGTCTCAACCTGCCCTGTCGCTCCACCTCAAAGTAACAGTCGGGGGTCATCGGGAACCCAGGCCCACCATTACCTGGGTGGAACCACCTGCTCCTTCAACCCCCAACATCGGAATCACTTGTGGGTACTCAACGAGCCGACCCGACTTTAGTCACAACATGTAATATGTATAAATTATATAATATATACCTGTGATCACCTCCCGAGTGATCACGGCCCGATAGTATAGCATGGCAGACAGACAAGAATGTGGGGCCACTGATGATGAACTAGCATCCTATACTAAGCATTTAGGATTGCAGGTAAGGTATCAACAGCTGTAACAACAATGACAGGCTATGCATCAGAATAAGATTAACAGAAAGCAGTAACATGCTACACTACTCTAATGCAAGCAGTAGAGAGAAGAGTAGGTGATATCTGGTGATCAAGGGGGGGCTTGTCTGGTTGCTCTAGCAAGTAGGGGTCGTCAACAACGTAGTCGGACGGGGCACCAACAGCGGCGCCAGTCTCATAGTCTATCGGAGAGAACAGGGGGAAGAAACAATGAATACAATGCAAACAGATGCATAACGATGCATGACATGTCAAGTAGCGGTGCTAGGTGTGCCCTAACGCGGTATAAGGTGATACCGGTGAAGGGGGGAAACATCCAGGAAAATATCCCCGGTGTTTTGCGTTTCCGGACAGATGAACCGGAGGGGGAAAGTTGTGTGTTCTCTATGCTAGGGATGTGTGGCGGACGAACAGGCTGCGTATCCGGATTTGTCTCGTCGTTCTGAGCAACTTTCATGTAGAAAACATTTTAATCTGAGCTACGGTTTATTTTATATGATTTTCTAAAGTTTTAATCATTTTCTAATTTTAATTATTTATTTAAATCCAACATTATCCAGAATAGTGAACAATGACGCACACATGACATCAGAGTGATGTCAGTGGGTCAACTGGTCGGTTGACCAGTCAAACCGGACAGATGGGTCCAGTGGGACCCACATGTCATTGTCAGGGTCATTAACAGGGGGTTTAGACTAACTAAATGGGTTAATTAGCGGGTGGGGCCCAGCAATCAGTGAGAGATTAAGGTTTTAATTAACTAATTTAATTAATTAGCAATTTATCTATTTATTTTTATTCGTTTATGGTGTGGGGCCCGCATGTCATAGACACAGGGGAGCCACGTCGGCGCTATTGACTTCGGTCAACGTGGCCAGTTGGGGCCCCTAGGCCCACTGGCAGTGGCCCAGGGGTGGCCCCAGGTGTGCCAGCTCAGCGGAGCCGCTAGAGTAGCTCCGGCGAGCTCGCCGCAGCGGCCAAACGCCGGCGAGCGTCGGGATTCGCCTATGGGACACCAAATCGAGCGCCGTCTCTTGTGTTCGAACGAGGAGAGTGACCCACATCTATCTATGGTGTCAGAACATGCAGGGGTGGCCGGAAACAACGCCGATGACGAGCGCGGCGGACAGCCACTCGGGCGCGCACGGGGATCGTGCTACGGGGCTCCGTTTGATGCGTGTTTGGGACCGAAAAGACGAGCGCGTCGAGGGACGTCAAACGGTGGAGAGGGCTTGGCCGGAAATGGCTGGAGACAGCGGTGGCGAGCGACGGAGTGGACACCGGAGCTCGGGCGAGTTTGATGACAGGGTTGTGGGGCACGGTTCGCTGCGGGGCTAGGTGCGTTCGAACGCACGCGACAGAGCGCGTCGAGTGGCAGTGGTCACAGGCACGGAGGTGGCCGGGGTTGAGCGGTGCTTCGAGACCCAGCGACAGCCGGAATCGGAGCTCGACGGGGACGGAGCCAGGAGCAGCGAGAGGATGCGCTAGAGAGAGCACCGATGTCGCGGTGTTGTAGGGAGCACGATTATGCAGTCGGACGCGAGCCGCGCATGCGGTGACCGCGACAGCAAGCTCGACGCCGGAGCCGTAGCTTGGCAATGGTGGTGCGTCGCGCACGACTAGCTACGGCATGGAAACGGAGCAAGAACGGGGAGCAGAAGGGGGTGGAGCTCACCGAGCGGCACACATGGTGGCCCTTGGTTGGTTTAGTAGCAACAGGGGATGACGAAGATGGCGGTGGTCACCGACGACGAAGAATACAGAGACGAGCTCGATCCGCGTGATGCCGAGCCCGTCGTCTCAAGTGGCTCGGCTCAGGCGACACAGTGGAGGGCGGCGAAGCTCCGCGACATCTCGCCGGGGCTCGGTGTCGTCGGAGAGCGCGGGATCGACGGCGGCGAGCGGCGGAGGCTAACGGGCGAGTGGGGGGAATGAGGGGAGAGGGAGAGGCCAAGAGGGAGCGCGAGGTGGAGTGGGGGAGGAGACCCGAGGAGGCGCGACGCTGGCGATCTTTTCATCTCGACAGGATCGGCGAGGTGGTGCCACGAAGACGCGCCCCTGTTCCTCCTGCTCATGGCGCGGTCGGGGGAACAGGGCGCGGGGAAGGAGGCGGCCAGGGGAACGGGGGGAGTGGGCCGATCCGGCTGGGCCAGTTTGGCTGTTGGCTAGCTGGGCCAGTTGGCCCAGGGGGGTTTGGGGCGGGGTTTCTTTTTTCTTTTTCTTTTTTTTCTGTTTTGTATTTTCTTTTCAAAACAAATTAGTTTTGTAAAATATACAACTTGCACCTAAATTGGTATTTTAAATTTAGGCCACTGCCACAAAAAGGTTGGCACTCCAAATATTAGTTTATATTTTTATAACTTTATAAAAGGCATTTGATTAATTGTTTTTGCTATTGTTTTATTTGTTTTAGGGCAGTTAAGCATTTTATAAAAAGGTGGTTTCTTCACCATGTATAATTATAGTTTATTTGGCAAACCAGAACATTTTGGTTTTAATGTTTGAAAACTTTTACTGTTTGACTTTATTTTAAATTTGAATTTGAATCGGTTTTGAACTAACCCAAGATTAACTACAGTGACAGAGGTGACGTGGCATCGTTAACGTGGGATTACTGTAGCATGATTATCCGGGCGTTGCACAAGGTTATATATGTGAATCCCTTAGTCCTTGTGCTGTTCTTATTATTCTAGTGCCGAAAAAGGATGGTACATCGCGTATGTGTGTTGATTGTAGAGGCATTAATAATGTTACTATTTGTTATCGTCATCTTATTCCTAGGCTAGATGATATGCTTGATGAATTGAGTGGCTCTACAATATTCTCCAAAGTTGATTTGCGTAGTGGATACCATCAAATTCATATGAAATTGGGAGATGAATGGAAAACAACATTTAAAACTAAGTTTGGATTGTATGAGTGGTTAGTCATGCCTTTTGGGTTAACTAATGCACCTAGTACTTTCATGAGATTAATGAACGAAGTTTTACATGCTTTCATTGGACGATTTGTGGTAGTCTATTTTGACGATATATTAATTTATAGCAGATCTTTGGAGGAACATTTGGAACATTTACTTGTTATTTTTATTGCTCTACGTGATGCACATTTGTTTGGGAACCTGGAAGTGCACTTTTTGCACCGACCGAGTATCTTTTCTTGGCTGTGTTGTTACTCCACAGGGAATTGAAGTTAATAAAGCCAAGATTGAAGCTATTAAGAGTTGGCCGCAGCCCAAAACGGTCACACAAGTGAGGAGTTTTCTTGGCCTCGTTGGATTCTATATGCGTTTTGTGAGAGATTTCAGCACCATTGCTGCACCTCTCAATGAGCTTACAAAGAAGGATGTGCCTTTTGTTTGGGGTACCGCACAGGAAGAAGCCTTCACGGTATTGAAAGATAAGTTGACACATGCTCCTTTACTCCAACTTCCTGATTTTAATAAGACTTTTGAGCTTGAATGTGATGTTAGTGGAATTGTATTAGGGGGTGTGTTATTACAAGATGGCAAGCCTGTTGCATACTTTTCTGAAAAATTGAGTGGGCCTAGTCTGAATTATTCTACTTATGATAAAGAATTATATGCTCTTGTTCGGACTTTAGAAACATGGCAACATTATTTATGGCCCAAAGAATTTGTTATACGTTCTGATCATGAATCTTTGAAACATATTAAAAGTCAAGGTAAACTGAATCATAGACATGCTGAATGGGTTGAATTCATTGACACTTTCCCTTATGTCATTAAACACAAGAAGGGTAAAGAAAATAATATTGCTGATGCATTGTCTCATCGCTATACTATGCTTTCACAACTTGACTTCAAAATATTTGGTTTGGAGACCATCAAAGATCAATATGTCACTACCGCAGGATGCTGCTAATGCGACACTATAATCAGAGACCCTTCGAGAAACTGTGTGCGATGCCATAATCGCAAACGGTGCTGTATGAAAACCGTCAGAAATGTGTAAAACATTTGCGCTGGAGGACGCATCAAACACAGTTCAGATTTTAGTTGCGTGTGCGATGAAGGGCATACGGTTTAGTTCAATTAACTGTTTACGGTGAGGAGGAACAAAAGAAATAGGCAATACACATCATATGGTTCACTAGGATGAACTGTTTGTGATTAGCCAACACAAAAAACGGGCGGCCAGATGAAGGTGTGTGCGATATATAACATACGGTTCACTCGGATGAACTGTTTGTGATTAGGCAAGAGAACAGAAACGGTTCAATATAACAAGATGTGCGTGATACACGGCAAACAGGTCTGTAATCAGAAATGTGTGCGAAGACCGATAATAACACAGACGATTGCTTCTAATAAGACGTATGTGATATGATCTGTCTACACAACATCTACTGGCCATTGTGGGACGGGCGGCCATTCGGATACACCATAAGGATGTGAAGAGGCATTCCTATCAGCAAGGACTAGTTGTTCCACCAGTAGCTCATGTAAAAAAACTATCAAGTTAAGTGTGCTCAGGCTGGAGGTCCTTATTTTTTATTTTTTTAACACATGTTAATTAAAGATGGTTTAGCGCATTACTTTTTGACAATGTGCGATACGTGGCATACAGTTCATCCATCCGACCTATTTGTGATGGAATAGGCCGTGTGTGTTGTGGGCAAACGCTTGCTAGTATTCAACCATTTGGGATTGATGAATTCATCACTGACGGGTTCCCTAGTGTGGTCCATGTTCATCTGATCATCATCTACGACTTGTGCTAGCTCGATGCTAAGTTTCCATTAATTGATGATGTTTTATGAACATGCCACCGTTTCCCGCCATTTCCTCACCTGTTTCCCGCCACCCTGCTATATTGCGCATAGGGGGCGCGCGATGCACGGAGGCGACAAGCGCAGCCTGTAGCACATCCACCTTTTCCAAGCATGCCAACCCACAAAGCATCGCCTCTGCCATCAACCTCGTCGACAAGGAAAACGAGCGGGTGCCATGGCCCGTCGAGGCCGAGGCGCTCCCTGGCAACGGGATGGACGACGCTGTGATGCGCGTCATCACCAGGGTTGAGCAGACCTTTGGCGCATGGCGCTTGAGCGTCGCGTATCAAGATAGGCATGTCAGTGCCAACAGGCTGCAGCTCACCGCACAACATGATCGATGGCGCGCCGTAGAGCAAGCTAGGCACGTCCGTGCCGATAGGCTGTGGCTCGCCGCACGGCGAGCCCGTTGGAGCTTTGTAGAGCGAGAGGCATGGCGCGCCACACAGCAAGAGCAGATCCATTGGCGCTTGCCTGCCGTCGACGCGGCATCGCAGCTGGGTACACGTCCCGTCAGTACCCCCATTCCTTGCAAGGAGTGGGCAGAGGCCCTCAGAGCCGTACTTGCACTAGAGGCCGGCCGCACCATACTTGCACCGGACGCCCACCGCGTCGTTCGCGTGGGTGCTGCCATTCACCTTTTCCGCGGCCCGCTGGATGCCAATGCGATGGTCCGTAGGCTCGACCGCCTCCTTGGCCCAGGTGTCCACCTGGGCGCAGTAGAGGAACATGGCCGTCGCATCCTCGAGCTGGTGATCTCCGATGAAATAGCTAACTTGGAGCTCGAGATCGCGCTCCAGATGTACCGCGAGCATGTCGACTGCTTGGACGAACACCTGCACGAGTTCAGGCAGAGCCAAGAGCTACCCTAGGCAAGGGCTGCTGGTCATGGTCTCATGGACGCGTTTTATTTTGGAAAGTCGTTTCGACGTGGATAGCTATGTACTCACAACAATCATAGTATTGCTCTGTTTCAATGTGCGTACTCTATTTTCCATTCTTATATATTCTGTTTCAATGTGTGTATATACGCTTTCCATTCTGTATATGTGGATGATAACAACTAGATTCAAATTAGTATACAAAAATAGATAGAAAATGGAATTCATAATATATATATATTAATTGTTCATTAGATCAT
>NC_041380.1:353280287-353308996 GCF_002162155.2 Triticum dicoccoides
GCCGCCTCCCTTCCTTCCCCAGCTCCTAGCCGGCCGGATCCGCCGCCTCCCCTCCGTCTCCAGCTCCTGGCCGACCACCGGCGCGGGCGAGTGAGCGACGGCGGACACCGGCGCGAGGGAGCCCGCGTCGCTTGGACGCGGCGAAGCCGCCATGGACTTCAGGAAGCCGCATCCTCGTCCCATCGTCACCACCCGAAGCCTTGGCAGACCAGATGACGGCCCCGATGCAAGCTACGGCGAGCGGCGCGAACAACGGAGCAACTCCTCCGCGGAGGCGGCATCGGCTGCACCCTCAAATTCAGCGACAAAAGTACATGAACTTCCTCCCAATTTTTCCTTTTTCTTCAATCTTGTCTTCTCTGACCTTCTTGCTTTGTGCAGATGAACTTCGCGCCCCCTGCAAGATATGGATTGCCATGGAATTCCTCTCCTACCTCCACGACGAATTGTTCTCAAGGTGGCCTATCAGCTGCTAGAAAAAGGTTGGCCAAACTTCTAGCCAGGGTATGGTTGAACTTCTTACTTCCTTTGGTTTTTTATTTGCTTACAACCATGTGAAGTTCAGGTGGTGTGTGAGCATTAGTCCAGACTACAAACACTATAAAATCTGCCTGCATTCACATTCACATGTGGAAAAGCCATGTGAAGTTCAACTAGTAAGTGTGCTAGAGTTCAGGTTGGTATGTATCTGGTTCTGTGCAAAAAAAAATAAAAGGAAAATAGAACATGCATGTGATATCACATGAAGGTCAGGTTGGTATGCACTAGCAGTCCAACCATTCAAACTCATGAAGGTTCAGGTTTTTTAACCGTCGACATTATTTCCCCTTTGCAAAACAAGAAGTCCAAGTTGTGTGCAGTGCTCAGTTCAGGTACATATAAGTAATCAAATATTGTAGAATTAAACAGGATGTGACGTTCATTCTGTGAAGGGTGCTCAGTTCAGGTACAAAAGTATTGGCAGATGCTCAGCTCAGTGCATAGTGTGATGGCTATCACCACTTTTATATGAGAAGTTCAGGCTGTGAATAATGCTAAGTTCAGTTACAAAGGTATAGGCAGATATAACTTGTGTGCTAATAGACATTTTATTCTTTTATGTCAGCAAGACAAGAGACGCATGAAGAAGCTTAGAAGTTCCCAGCAGCAAGTACACAATCCAAAGCCTATACGCGTTGCACCACCCCCTCAATGGGTCACACCTCAAATGCACCAACAACATTACCAACCTGCTCCAGACCAAAAATGGATGACACCCGAAACACACGAGACTTCCAAGATGCTGGGTCACAGCCCTATCCGCACAACTTTGCGCCTCCACCTAATTGGGTGATGCCGGAAATCCCTCGCGGATTCTTTGTATCCACTAGCAGACTCCCAAGCACGCCGATGGAGGAGGGGGTTAGCTCAAGTCCTGCGTGTAACTCTGGAGGTTATCCTGGTGTGCCTCATCAATGCCAAAGCGAAGCAACTAAACCGGACCCTAGGACAAATCCAACAGGAACACACACATGGAGGAGAGTGCTCTGCACACTACCACCGTTGGATCCTGCTGCTGCTGCTACAGGTCAGAATGGTATGGGGCATAAGGTAGATGGACTGCTTCACAAAACAAAAGAGCAAACCAAGACCAGGATCGCAATACCTCCACAACCACCTCAAGCAAAAAGGACACAAACAAGAGAGAGGCCATCTTCAGCCCTCCTTCCTCCTCGTGATCCACTCCTGCATCCTGCTATGATTCCTCCACCTTGCCCCATCCCAGAGGGACACCAGCAGACTCCGGCAGAGTTGCAATCATACACGCACGTAAGTGAAACAAAAAATATTTATATACGCATCTTGTATTATGTGCAAATTTTCTGCTCCCTCTAGGATAACAAGTTCATAAAACTGCATTTTAACGTGCTGTTTGGATTATTTTTTTCTTTTTCTGCATACGCCGGATCTACCGGATTATCTAATACCAAGACTAAAGATGCGATTCAAAGATGTAGAGAAAGCATGGGAATTTTATAACAGATACGCCAGACATGCTAGTTTTGGAATCAGGAAGATTGGGGGAAATGACAACCACAAGTATTTTGTTTGCTCCTTCCAAGGGATACACACATCTTCTGTTTTAGAGGCCAACAGGAAGCGAAACAAAACATCGCAGAGGACAAGCTGCAATGCAAGAATGAAAGTGAAGGTGCAGGAGGATAAAACATGCGTGGTAGTGGACATTGAGTACAATCATAATCATGAACTCATGCAAACTGATGACATGCTCGTATTCTTGCACTCACACAAGAATTATGACCCCACTATTTTGGAGTATGTAAAGCTCCTGCAGTACCATGATGTCAAGCACACAACAATCATGTCCATCCTATCTGAAAATGAAGATGGAAGCTACTTCCTAAGCATGACCGGACGAGACCTACTAAACCAGTAAGTATTCAAACATCCACATACTACAAAATGTAAATAGCATCCTAGGTCACAACCCTTTGAAAGAAAAAATAACAAATGCATGTTTGCATGTGATTTGCAGGAAAGCCATGAATGCAAGGAAATATGATTTGGATGATGTATTGAAACTTGTTTCATTCTTCAAGGACATGAAGGCAATCAATGATGAGTTTTTCTATGACATACAAGTGGACAAGGACAAGTCAATTAAAAACATTTTCTGGTCCAATGCAAGCTGCCGAGGAGCCTATCAAGACTTTTGCGATTGTGTAACATTTGACACAACATACAAGACCAACAGATTTCATATGCCTCTGGGAGTGTTTGTTGGAACAAACCATCACTTGCAGTCAACGATATTTGCTGTTGCCCTTATCAGAGACGAAGATGCAAACTCATTCAAGTGGTTGTTCGATACATTTGTATGGTGCATGAACAACAAGCACCCAACTTGCATTCTAACAGGTGAGTTCAAAAAAAAACTCTACAAGTTTCATCATCTTTTCAGTCCATGGCTCTGTATTGGGTACATTAGTTTTCTCTAAAAAATAATGTAAAGCAAGCAGTTCAACCATTGTTAGCACAGAAGTCCAGCTAAACAATACAAGCAAGCAAAAATATCTGTCACATATTTAGAAAAAAATTAGTTATGGATGTGAAGTTCAAATACAGGAATCATAAAAGTTCAAGGACAAAAGCTGTAAGAAAAATATATGTAACATGTTCAGAAAAATATAGTTATTTATGTGAAGTTCAAGCACTGGTACCACAGAAGTTCAACAACACTCCTATAAGAAAAAATTTGAGTGTGACACTAATAGTCCTACTACTACCTGTGAAGTTCAAGCACTGGTACCACAGAAGTTCAGCAACACTCCTGTAAGAAAAAAATACATGTGACATTCTTAGATAGCCATACTGCTAGATGTGAAGTTCAAGTACTTGTACAACATAAGTTCACCGTCAGTGCAAAAAAGAAGCAAGTTTCATTTTTTTTAATTCATGCAGACCAGTGCCCATCGATGGCGAAAGCTATACCACAATCATTTCCAAACACCGTCCACAAGCTATGCCATTGGCACATCATGAAGAAGTACAGGGAATACCCCGCGTTGCTGTACAAAAAGTATAAAAGATCAAAGAGGAGTTCACATCTATATTAAACTGGCCGCTGATGCCAACAGAGTTTGAAGATGCCTGGGCTGAACTCGTGCACAAGTACAACCTGGAGAACGACCAGATGATGATGCAGCTCTGGAGTGATAGGAAGATGTGGATTTCAGCATATTACAAGAACATTTTATGTGCTAGAATGACTTCCACACAACGAAGCAAGAGCATGAACCACGTCCTCAAGAAAGGGTTTGTCAAGGGGACCCAGAACCTACACAAGTTTGCTAGGCGGGTCAATGCTTGCATACAAACTCAGATGCAGAAGGAGAACGAGCAAACAATGACCAGCATGGTACGATGACAAAAAAACACCCCAATCATGTTCTGTTTACCTTCAACATGTGCACTTTGAATTTTAAAAAAATGAAACCCATGACTCTGCTACGACTAATATCTTACTTTTTGACATGTGCAGACCAATCCTGTGATAAAAATAACTTACGGCTACGAGGAAGACATGTCTATCAAGTACACGAGAGCCGTGTACACCGAGATGAGGAATAGGATGAGAAAAGCCACGCTATTTCACGCAAAGCATACAACAGAGCCCACTAAGTACCTTGTGTACTACCACAACAAGTCTGGCCATGATGATGAAGAAAGATTTTCTTGGTCAAAGCATGAATTCCAGGTTGTAGCTGACCCAGAGAATGAAATATACGAGTGTGAATGCAAGCTCTGGACACACACAGGTGAGCAAAAAAACAAACTCATTAAATAGCTAGACTAGTAGTATCATATCAAAATTTATGAAACTCATTGCTGGCTCACAAACTATGTATTCTGCATTCATCACAAAGATGCAGGCCTGTTCTGCCTTCACATCATGAACATACTGGACTACCTCAAGCCTGACAAATTTCCAAACAAGTATATCCTCAAACGGTACACAAAGACTGCAACATCACAACCAACCTTTGATACAAGGGACTACAACACAACCGCATCGGATGGCAGCTCAAGGCTATCGAAGCAAGACATCTTGCTGCAGCTGAATTTGATGGTTAACAAGAAAGCGATGAGATGTGACCAGCAATATGACAGAGCCTACTATGTTCTCAAGAGGCTCGCGGAAGAGCTTGATGCAATACATTCAGTAAATCAAGTAGATGCTGATGAAAGGATGGCTGAAGAGGACACTGAAATTGAAGATGACCTTCATTATTATGTAGCTGAAATGCTCAACGCCGCCGCTGAAGCCAACCAATGCAAGTAGGGTGATGGCTAATCAATGGATCAGCGACAGCAAGAGACGATGAAACTGCTGCTGTATTTTGAAACAAAGGGTAGGAAGAAAATTACTGCAGCAAAGAGAAGTGACAAGAGAGCTCAAATAAAGGCACCACCAGCAGGAAGAGTCGTCGTGCTCGATGAGAATGGAGTGCCACTTGGACACATGAAATGTAGTGTGTGCAACCAGGTTGCGGGACACAACAAGCTGACCTGTCCAACACTCTTGGAAAGAAACAATGATGAGGAGGTCAAGCAACCCAAATCTCAAAAATAGCAGCCCAAAGTTATGGAACAAAAGAATGGACCACACCCAAAGAAAGCAAGTAGCAGACTTTGTAGCATATGCAAGGAGTATGAACCACATAATGCAAGAACATGCCCGAAGCGCGCAGATGCTGAAAAGACAAGCAAAAAGACAGAGAAGAAACATAAAGCAAAACCTAGAGCCATCAAAAATAAAGTGGTGGAAGATGAAGAGGAAGACGAATATGAAGACACCATTGAAGAAGAGGAAGACGAAGAGGAAGATGAAGAGGAAGAGGAAGAGGACGATGAATAGGAAGAGGTACATGTCAAGTAAAAACCTCTACCACCAAAGCCTAGGAGGAGCGCAAGGCTGATGAACAGTTAGAATATGTCAATTAACACAATGCAAACTTATGTCATGTCAATGTGCAGAAAAATATTATGTCATGCCTTTTTTGTTGAACTTTCAAAGAAATTATACACTAGAAGTCCTGGTAAATATACACTGTGAAGTTCAAGTAAGATTACAGTGGAGGTTCTGGTATATTATGAGAGGAAGTGTTGTGCTGGTCATGTATTGCATGAAAGTGCAAGCAAGAACAAAAATGAAAAAAATACACTGTGAAGTTCAAGTAAGATTACAGTGGAAGTTCTGGTATGTTATGAGAGGAAGTGTTGTGCTGGTGCTGCTTGCATGAAAGTGCAAGCAAGAACAAAAATGAAAAACATACACTGTGAAGTTCAAGAAGATTACTGCAGAAGTCCTGGTATATTATGGCAGGAGGTGCTGGTGTTGTATTCCATAAAAGAGCAACCAACAAATAATCATACATTTTTGAAGTTCAGGTCAGCTTACAGAAGAAGTTCTGGTATATAAAATCGATGTAGGAAAAAATATACTTAAAAAATAAAGTTTCGCCGCATAAACTTATGTTAGAAAAGCCTAAGACAACACGTTCAAATGTGAAGTTCTGCTTGGATACGTGCATAAGTTCATGTACAATGCCGACAAAAGATAAAAGAAACGTCAAGAATATTTTTGCGCAAAGTTACAGCTGAAATACATTCGCACTTGAAAAAACACAAATAAACAAATATAGATTCAATGCAAAAGCATACATATTGGTTGGGTTGAAAATTACCAATACATTACACAACAGAGAATATCCTATCCATCTGAAACCAACAGCCCAGCCACATCTCAAAAGCAGAAGTTCAAGTCAACGATCATATGTTGGGGACCAAAAATTAAACAACACAAAAAAAATCAAGCAGTTCAGCCATAACCAAGGGAGAAGTTCAGGTACATCTGTTGGGGCAAAAACATGCAACACACGGATACTGAAAACGATGCAGTCCACTGAAATTCACAAAGCCAAATCATTGTTCACACGAAATACATTTTGTCGACAATATCATAAGTAAATAGTGCTGCACCTATAGATACACAAATCACTAAAACATTCTTACAAACCAAATCTTTACGGGATTGTTCCAATCATTATCAAACCTAAAAATCTGCATGAAATCAAATCTACAATGAAACTAATGCTTCGAATTCACGGGCCAAAGGACTGGATATCTTTAGGGAGCTCTGAACGAATGACTTCATTCTTCTCGCTAAACATCAGAGTGTGCATGAACTCAGCCTTCCAGTCATCTGCAGCAGCCTGCAAACAAAGAAAATGAAATGATGGTTTAGTAACGGATAACTAAAACAAAAAGCAGGAGCGTCTCCGCAAAAACACACAAGAAAAATGAGAAGGATGATCAAACAAGAACAAGGACGGAACATACTTCCACATCACCAAAATCTTCAACAATATCATTGCCATCATATGAATAGCAGAACTTCATGGCAAAGAAACGACAATCATTATTCTTCTGCTTCGAAACATCGATAAAAGTCGGCCTCTTTGCAATAGTCACCCAGTTAGGCTGCTTGCTCGCTTTGTAGGCAGCCTTGCCGTACACCTCCTCGAGCAACCCAACAAATCTCTTGATCTGCCAAAAATAACAAAATAAGATGAAGTCAAAAACATGTTAACCAAAATAGTTAAGTTCAGGTACATAAAAAGCAACACTTGCATAAGATCCAGCTAAACAAAATGGCAGAAGTTCAACTTCCAAATCATAGTCAGTTCAAGCAGTATTACCAAAAAACAGAGATAACAACATATTTTGTCAACACAAGGGATAATAAACTTCGTGTCAAACAAGAGAATGTGAAAGGAGGTTCAGGCTAAGAAACACTCACGATATTTTGGCAGTCCCCGTGGAAACTCGTTCGCGACGTTTCCATATTAGCATAATAAAGTGAATCAAGGATGTCAATGCTCCCATGATATCTATTCACCACATACACACTGTAGTGCGCCATTGTGCCAATTGGCTTGAATAGTATCAAGAAAACCTGCCAAGAATGAAAGGACCGGTGAACACAAACTATAAAAGCATATGTACTAAAGAACCGGTATGAACAAAAACTTCTTGACAAACTCAGCAAAAGGATGCACATGAAATTAAAAAAAAAGCAAGAGTTATGAAAACCTAACCAGCTTTGCGTTAAGAAGGTCTTCTTCCTTGCGAACAAACATTGGGAGGAGACCAGCAGATTTTTTTGCATCAAACTTTGGAACTGTTGCAGTGTAGAAATCATACTCCAGGCAGTACTGTGCATTCACAAAAACACAATTAAAAACACCTCCCAAATGCCACTACAACAAAACGAATGCAAAAAAGAGAGATAGGGGTGCAAAGAACTAAAACCTGTATGAAGTAGGGACTAAGAACAACCCTGTCAGTGTTGGGGAACGTAGTAATTTCAAAAAATTTCCTACGCACACGCAAGATCATGGTGATGCATAGCAACGAGAGGGGAGAGTGTAATCTATGTACCCTCGTAGACCGACAGCGGAAGCGTTAGCATAACGCGGTTGATGTAGTCGTACGTCTTCACGGCCCGACCGATCAAGCACCGAAACTACGGCACCTCCAAGTTTTAGCACACGTTCAGCTCGATGACGATCCCCGGACTCCGATCCAGCAAAGTGTCGGGGAAGAGTTCCGTCAGCACGATGGAGTGGTGACGATCTTGATGTTCTACCGTCGCAGGGCTTCGCCTAAGCACCGCTACAATATTATCGAGGATTATGGTGGAAGGGGGCACCGCACACGGCTAAGAAAACGATCACGTGGATCAACTTGTGTGTCTATGGGGTGCCCCCTGCCCCCGTATATAAAGGAGTGGAGGAGGGGAGGGCCGACCCTCTCTATGGCGCGCCCTAGGGGAGTCCTACTCCCACCGGGAGTAGGATTCCCCCTTTCCTAGTCCAACTAGGAGTCTTTCCAAGTAGTAGGAGTAGGAGAAAAGGAAGGGGAAGGGAGAAGGGAAGGAAGGAGGGGGCGCAGCCCCTCCCCCTAGTCCAATTCGGACTAGGCCTTGGGGGGGCGCGCAGCCTGCCCTAGGCAGCCCCTCTCTCTTTCCCGTATGGCCCAATAAGGCCCAATACTTCTCCCAGCGAATTCCCGTAAATCTCCGGCACTCTGAAAAATACCCGAATCACTCGGAACCTTTCCGAAGTCCAAATATAGTCGTCCAATATATCGAACTTTACGTCTCAACCATTTCGAGGCTCCTCATCATGTCCCCGATCTCATCCGGGACTCCGAACTCATTCGGTACATCAAAACTCATAAACTCATAATATAACTGTCATCAAAACCTTAAGCGTGCGGACCCTACGGGTTCGAGAACAATGTAGACATGACCGAGACACGTCTCCGGTCAATAACCAATAGCGGAACCTGGATGCTCATATTGGCTCCCACATATTCTACGAAGATCTTTATCGGTCAGACCGCATAACAACATACGTTGTTCCCTTTGTCATCGGTATGTTACTTGCCCGAGATTCGATCGTCGGTATCTCAATACCTAGTTCAATCTCGTTACCGGCAAGTCTCTTTACTCGTTCTGTAATACATCATCTCGCAACTATCTCATTAGTTGCATTGCTTGCAAGGCTTAAGTGATGTGCATTACTGAGAGGGCCCAGAGATACCTCTCCGATAATCGGAGTGACAAATCCTAATCTTGAAATATGCCAACCCAACATGTACCTTTGGAGACACCTGTAGAGCTCCTTTATAATCACCCAGTTACGTTGTGACGTTTGGTAGCACACAAAGTGTTCCTCCGGTAAACGGGAGTTGCATAATCTCATAGTCATAGGAACATGTATAAGTCATGAAGAAAGCAATAGCAACATACTAAACGATCGAGTGCTAAGCTAATGGAATGGGTCATGTCAATCACATCATTCTTCTAATGATGTGATCCCGTTAATAAAATAACAACTCTTTTGTTCATGGTTAGGAAACATAACCATCTTCGATTAACGAGCTAGTCAAGTAGAGGCATACTAGTGACACTCTGTTTGTCTATGTATTCACACATGTATCATGTTTCCGGTTAATACAATTCTAGCATGAATAATAAACATTTATCATGATATAAGGAAATAAATAATAACTTTATTATTGCCTCTAGGGCATATTTCCTCCAGTCTCCCACTTGCACTAGAGTCAATAATCTAGTTCACATCGCTATGTGATTCAACACTAATAGTTCACATCACCACGTGATTAACACCCATAGTTCACATCGTCATGTGACCTATACCCAAAGGGTTTACTAGAGTCAGTAATCTAGTTCACATCGTTTATGTGATTAACACCCAAAGAGTACTAAGATGTGATCATGTTTTGCTTGTGAGATTATTTTAGTCAATGGGTCTGTCACATACAGATCCGTAAGTATTTTGCGAATTCTATGTCTACAATGCTCTGCACGGAGCTACTCTAGCTAATTGCTCCCACTTTCAATATGTATCTAGATCGAGACTTAGAGTCATCCAGATCTGTGTCAAAACTTGCATCGACGTAACTTTTTACGACGAACCTTTTTTCACCTTCATAATTGAGAAATATTTCCTTATTCCACTAAGGATAATTTTGACCGTTGTCCAGTGATCTACTCTTAGATCACTATTGTACTCCCTTTCTTAACACAGTGTAGGGTATACAATAGATCTGGTACACAGCATGACATACTTTATAGAACCTATGGCTGAGGCATAGGGAATGACTTTCATTCTCTTTCTATCTTCTGCCGTGGTCGGGCTTTGAGTCTTACTCAATTTCACACCTTGTAACACATCCAAGAACTCTTTCTTTGACTGTTCCATTTTTGAAGTACTTCAAAATATTGTCAAGGTATGTACTCATTGAAAAAGAACTTATCAAGTGTCTTAATCTATCTCTATAGATCTTGATGCTTAATATGTAAGCAGCTTCATCGAGGTCTTTCTTTGAAAAACTTCTTTCAAAACACTCCTTTATGCTTTGCAGAATAATTCTACATTATTTCCGATCAACAATCTGTCATTCACATATACTTATCAGAAATGTTGTAGTGCTCCCACTCACTTTCTTGTAAATACAGCCTTTACCGCAAGTCTGTATAAAACTATATGCTTTGATCATCTCATCAAAGCGCATATTCCAACTCCGAGATGCTTGCACCAGTCCATAGATGGATCGCTGGAGCTTGCACATTTTGTTAGCACCTTTAGGATTGACAAAACCTTCTGGTTGCATCATATACAACTCTTCTTCCAGAAATCCATTCAGGAATGTAGTTTTGACATCCATTTGCCAGATTTCATAAAATGCGGCAATTGCTAACATGATTCAGACAGACTTAAGCATAGATACGAGTGAGAAACTCTCATCGTAGTCAACACCTTGAACTTGTTGAAAACCTTTTTGCGACAATTCTAGCTTTATAGATAGTAACACTACTATTAGCGTCCGTCTTCCTCTTGAAGACCCATTTAATCTCAATGGCTCGCCGATCATTGGCCAAGTCAATCAAAGTCCATACTTTGTTTTCATACATGGATCTCATCTCAGATTTCATGGCCTCAAGCCATTTTGCGGAATCTGGGCTCATCATCGCTTCCTCATAGTTCGTAGGCTCGTCATGGTCAAGTAACATGACCTCCAGAACTGGATTACCGTACCACTCTGGTGCGGATCTCACTCTGGTTTACCTACGAGGTTCGGTAGCAACTTGATCTGAAGTTACATGATCATCATCATTAGCTTCCTCATTAATTGGTGTAGTAGTCACGGGAACATATTTTTGTGATGAACTACTTTCCAATAAGGGAGAAGGTACAGTTACCTCATCAAGTTCTACTTTCCTCCCACTCACTTCTTTCGAGAGAAACTCCTTCTATAGAAAGGATCCATTCTCAGCAATGAATAACTTGCCTTCAGATCTGTGATAGAAGGTGTACCCAATAGTCTCCTTTGGGTATCCTATGAAGACATATTTCTCCGATTTGGGTTTGAGCTTATCAGGATGAAACTTTTTCATATAAGCATCGCAACCTCAAACTTTAAGAAAGGACAACTTTGGTTTCTTGCCAAACCACAGTTCATACGGTGCCGTCTCAACGGATTTAGATGGTGTCCTTTTTAACGTGAATGTAGCTGTCTCTAATGCATAACCCCAAAACGATAGCGGTAAATCTGTAAGAGACATCATAGATCGCACCATATCTAATAAAGTACGGTTATGACGTTCGGACACACCATTACATTGTGGTGTTCCAGGTGGCGTGAGTAGTGAAACTATTTCACATTGTTTTAACTAAAGGCCAAACTCGTAACTCAAATATTTTACTTCTGCGATCATATCGTAGAAACTTTATTTTCTTGTCACGATGATTTTCCACTTCACTCTGAAATACTTTGAACTTTTCAGACTTATGTTTCATCAAGTAGATATACTCATATCTGCTTAAATCATCCGTGAAGGTCAGAAAATAATGATACTTGTCACGAGCTTTAATATTCATCGGACCACATACATCAGCATGTATGATTTCCAACAAATCTGTTGCTCGCTCTATTGTTCCAGAGAACGGCGTTTTAGTCATCTTGACCATGAGGCATGGTTCGCAAGCATCAAGTGATTCATAATCAAGTGATTCCAAAAACCCATCAGCATGGAGTTTCTTCATGCGCTTTACACCAATATGACCTAAACGGCAGTGCCACAAATAAGTTGCACTATCATTATTAACTTTGCATCTTTTGGTTTCAATATTATGAATATGTGTATCACTATGATCGAGATCCAACGAACCATTTTCATTGGGTGTGTAACCATATAAGGTTTTATTCATGTAAACAGAACAACAATTTATTCTCTTACTTAAATGAATAACCGTATTGCAATAAACATGATCAAATCATATTTATGCTCAACGCAAACACCAAATAACACTTATTTAGGTTCAACACTAATCCCGAAAGTATAGGGAGTGTGCGATGATGATCATATCAACCTTGGAACTACTTCAAACACACATCATCACTTCACCCATAACTAGTCTCTGTTTATTCTGCAACTCCCGTTTCGAGTTACTAATCTTAGAAACTGAACTAGTATCTAATACTGAGGGGTTGCTATAAACACTAGTAAAGTACACATCAATAACATGTATATCAAATATACTTATGTTCACTTTGCCATCCTTCTTATCCGCCAATCACTTGGGGTAGTTCCGCTTCCAGTGACCAGTCCCTTTGCAGTAGAAGCACTTAGTCTTAGGCTTAGGACCAGACTTGGGCTTCTTCACTTGAGCAGCAACTTGCTTGTTGTTTTTCTTGAAGTTCCCCTTTTTCCCTTTGCCCTTTTTTGAAACTAGTGATCTTGTCAACCATCAACACTTGATGCTCTTTCTTTATTTCTACCTTCATCAATTTCATCATCATGAAAAGCTCGGGAGTCGTTTTCGTCATCCCTTGCATACTATAGTTCATCACGAAGTTCTACTAACTTGGTGATGGTGACTAGAGAATTCTGTCAATCACTATCTTATCTGGAAGATTAACTACCACTTGATTCAAGCGATTGTAGTACCCAGACAATCTGAGCACATGCTCACTAGTTGAGCGATTCTCCTCCATCTTTTAGCTACAGAACTTGTTGGAGACTTCATATTTCTCAACTCGGGTATTTGCTTGAAATATTAACTTCAACTCCTGGAACATCTCATATGGTCCATGACGTTCAAAACGTCTTTGAAGTCCCGATTCTAAGCCGTTAAGCATGGTGCACTAAACTATCAAGTAGTCATCATATTGAGCTAGCCAAACGTTCATAACGTCTACATCTGCTCCTGCAATAGGTCTGTCACCTAGCGGTGCATCAAGGACATAATTCTTGTGTGCAGCAATGAGGATAAACCTTAGATCACGGATCCAATCTGCATCATTGCTACTAACATCTTTCAACACAATTTTCTCTAGGAACATATCAAAATAAACACAGGGAAGCAACAACGCGAGCTATTTATCTACAACATGATTTGCAAAATACTACTAGGACTAAGTTCATGATAAATTTAAGTTCAATTAATCATACTACTTAAGAACTCCCACTTAGATAGACATCCCTCTAATCCTCTAAGTGATCACGTGATCCAAATCAACTAAACCATGTCCGATCATCACGTGAGATGGAGTAGTTTCATTGGTGAACATCACTATGTTGATCATATCTACTATATGATTCACGCTCGACCTTTCGGTCTCGTGTTCCGAGGCCATATCTGTATATGTTTGGCTCGTCAAGTATAACCAGAGTATTCCGCGTGTGCAACTGTTTTGCACCCATTGTATTTGAACGTAGAGCCTATCACACCCGATCATCATGTGGTGTCTCAGCACGAAGAACTTTCGCAACGGTGCATACTCAGGGAGAACACTTCTTGATAATTAGTGAGAGATCATCTTAAAATGCTACCGTCAATCAAAGCAAGATAAGATGTATAAAAGATAAACATCACATGCAATCAAAATATGTGACATGATATGGCCATCATCATCTTGTGCCTTTGATCTCTATCTCCAAAGTATCGTCATGATTTCCATCGTCACTGGCATGACACCATGATCTCCATCATCTTGATCTATATCAATGTGTCGTTACATGCTCGTCTCGCCAACAATTGCTCTTGCAACTATTGTTATCGCATAGCGATAAAGGAAAGCAATTATTTGGCGCTTGCATCTTATGCAATAGAGAGACAACCATAAGGATTTTGCCAGTTGCCGATAACTTCAACAAAACATGATCATCTTATACAGCAACTTATATCTCATCACATCTTGACCATATCACATCACAACATGCCCTGCAAAAACAAGTTAGACGTCCTCTACTTTGTTGTTGCAAGTTTTACGTGGCTGCTACGGGCTTAGCAAGAACCAATCTTACCTACGCATCAAAACCACAATGATAGTTTGTCAAGTTGGTGCTGTTTTAACCTTCGCAAGGACCGGGCGTAGCCACACTCGGTTCAACTAAAGTTGGAGAAACTGACACCCGCCAGCCACCTGTGTGCAAAGCACGTCGGTAGAACTAGTCTCGCGTAAGCGTACGTGTAATGTCGGTCCGGGCCGCTTCATCCAACAATACCGCCGAACCAAAGTATGACATGCTGGTAAGCAGTATGACTTATATCGCCCACAACTCACTTGTGTTCTACTCGTGCACAACATCAATGCATAAAACCTAGGCTCTGATACCACTGTTGGAAAACGTAGTAATTTCAAAAAAATTCCTACGCACACGCAAGATCATGGTGATGCATAGCAACGAGAGGGGAGAGTGTAATCTACGTACCCTCGTAGATCGACAGCGGAAGCGTTAGCACAACGCGGTTGATGTAGTCGTACGTCTTCACGGCCCGACCGATCAAGCACCGAAACTACGGCACCTCCAAGTTTTAGCACACGTTCAGCTCGATGACGATCCCCGGACTCCGATCCAGCAAAGTGTCGGGGAAGAGTTCCGTCAGCATGATGGCGTGGTGACGATCTTGATGTTCTACCGTCGCAGGGCTTCGCCTAAGCACCGCTACAATATTATCGAGGATTATGGTGGAAGGGGGCACCGCACACGGCTAAGAAAACGATCACGTGGATCAACTTGTGTGTCTATGGGGTGCCCCCTGCCCCCGTATATAAAGGAGTGGAGGAGGGGAGGGCCGGCCCTCTCTATGGCGCGCCCTAGGGGAGTCCTACTCCCACCGGGAGTAGGATTCCCCCTTTCCTAGTCCAACTACGAGTCCTTCCAAGTAGTAGGAGTAGGAGACAAGGAAGGGGAAGGGAGAAGGAAAGGAAGGAGGGGGCGCAGCCCCTCCACCTAGTCCAATTCGGACTAGGCCTTGGGGGGCGCGCGGCCTGCCCTAGGCAGCCCCTCTCTCTTTCCCGTATGGCCCAATAAGGCCCAATACTTCTCCCAGCGAATTCCCGTAACTCTCCGGCACTCCGAAAAATACCCGAATCACTCGGAACCTTTCCGAAGTCCGAATATAGTCGTCCAATATATCGATCTTTACGTCTCGACCATTTCGAGACTCCTCGTCATGTCCCCGATCTCATCCGGGACTCCGAACTCCTTTGGTACATCAAAACTCATAAACTCATAATATAACTGTCATCGAAACCTTATGCGTGCGGACCCTACGGGTTTGAGAACAATGTAGACATGACCGAGACACGTCTCCGGTCAATAACCAATAGCGGAACCTGGATGCTCATATTGGCTCCCACATATTCTACGAAGATCTTTATCGGTCAGACCACATAACAACATACGTTGTTCCCTTTGTCATCGGTATGTTACTTGCCCGAGATTCAATCGTCGGTATCTCAATACCTAGTTCAATCTCGTTACCAGCAAGTCTCTTTACTTGTTCCATAATACATCATCTCGCAACTAACTCATTAGTTGCATTGCTTGCAAGGCTTAAGTGATGTGCATTACCGAGAGGGCCCAGAGATACCTCTCCGACAATCGGAGTGACAAATCCTAATCTTGAAATACGCCAACCCAACATGTACCTTTGGAGACACCTGTAGAGCTCCTTTATAATCACCCAGTTACGTTGTGACGTTTGGTAGCACACAAAGTGTTTCTCCGGTAAACGGGAGTTGCATAATCTCATAGTCATAGGAACATGCATAAGTCATGAAGAAAGCAATAGCAACATACTAAACGATTGAGTGCTAAGCTAATGGAATGGGTCAGGTCAATCACATCATTCTTCTAATGATGTGATCCCATTAATCAAATAACAACTCTTTTGTTCATGGTTAGGAAACATAACCATCTTCGATTAACGAGCTAGTCAAGTAGAGGCATACTAGTGACACTCTGTTTGTCTATGTATTCACACATGTATCATGTTTCCGGTTAATACAATTCTAGCATAAATAATAAACATTTATCATGATATAAGGAAATAATAATAACTTTATTATTGTCTCTAGGGCATATTTCCTTCAGTCAGCACTAGTGTATATCTCAGAGGTCTCCGGATTATCCTTCCACAAATTTATGAGATAATCCATTATGTCTCCTTCCATCTGCTTCCCTTCACCAAAAAGAGTATAAAGGACACGTCCTGTGAGGTCAATCACATTCGCAGGGATGGTAAACATGCAGTAGCTTGTCCTGCAGAATACAAAAGGTTGGTAAAATATATATTAGAAGTTCAGATACAACTACAAAGAGAAGTTCTGATACTATAACTCAAAAAGAAAGAGGAGACATAAAACAGAAGTTCAGATACTTCAACAACGACAGTTCAGACAATATAACAACAAAAGTTCAGACACTATAACTCCAAGGCAAGGGAGAAAATGAATAGAAGTCCACATACTACAACAACAAAAGTTTAGACATAGAGTAGCATCTCTAGCAGCAACAAAGTTAAGAAGAAGAAAACTCACTCAGAATACTTCTCCAGACCCTCTTCACTAAGCACATATTGTTTCAACTTCCAGGCCTCGGATAGATGAGGGTAACTATATTTTTCTAGGGGAGCGACAGGAGAACGCCACTTCAAAGGCAATCTTGATGCTCTCTTGGAGGAAGTAATGTTGCTAGACTCAACTGTGGTTTCCTCCTGGTGATGACAACATTCTTCCCACCTTTACTAGCAACAGTACCAGCGGCACATTTAACATTCTTCGGGTAAGCAATCTTCTCAAAATCATCATCAGACGAAATAAGTTCTGCTTCGGCTGCTTCGACTGCACCAACCTTCCTGGAGCAAGGGATTTTTGGAGTACCACGAATACCACCATCCTGCTTCCCCAACTTGGAAGGAATAAGGTTTCGAGGTCTATCATCTTCTATCGGAGCTGTACTCATCGATTCCTCCCTAGGCTGGTATTCCTGTGACCCGAGGAATGAGTAGTGGTAATCACTCAAGTCCAACGGATCCACTGTCAAAGAAAAAGGAAGAGAAAACATCACCATTAAAATACAAACTGAAGTTTAGGAACAACACAATGTGCAGTCCAACTAATAAAGATGACATGGTTACTACTCAAGCTGACCTAAAAAAAATTAGTTGCAGTAAAAAACTAAATGAAGTTCAGGCACAACCAAAGGCACGGTTCAACATAAACCGATGAACTAGAAATCATTCAACTACAACTAACAAAACCATAGAAAGGCATCATCTCTGAAGTTCAATTAGAAAAGAAAATGCTCATGTCCAAGTAAGCAATGGAAGGAAAGAAATTACTGAAACAAAACACACAAGCAAAAATAAAAAAGATAGAAATGAAGTTCATGTACAAAGAAAATGCTCCTCTCCTTCTGAAACCATCTGCCCAGCCAGATCTCAAGCAGAAGTCCAAGTTCAGAGAAAAATATGAAGTTTAGGTAGAATAAGAGATGCAGTGCAGGTAAGTAGTCCAAGTTCCAAATACTTACATGTGTAGTAGCCAAACAGAGCTTGGAAGTTTGTCTCAAACAGGTTAGAAGAAGCGATTGAGTACAACCACGTCTTCCTGATATCCACAATATTCTCATGGGAATAATTTGCAAGAACCCCGTCATGATATGAATTAACATTCGTAAGCATGAAGAATCCGCAGTCGATACTGACATCAAACGCAGTAAAAGAATAGTGTTAGAACAGAAAAAGAAAGCCAACGAATAAAACACGTCGCAACTTAAGTACAACTACAGTTAAACAAATGTGATAAAGAGAAAAAGTGGAACTCATACTTGTTTTGCTGCTGGGGCACATCAATCCAATCCAGAGGGAAATGGCCGATGGTAAGAGGACTGAAGGGTGTCTCCCTGTCGTTGCTGGCATCCTTCCAAAGCCTCTTGATGTTGTCGGTCATCCGCCGAAACAGGCGTACCGCACATTCATCGTCTGGTCCATAATAGGAGTCGAGAAGCTGGAATCTTGAATTCTTCAGGTCAAGAAATATCGAAACCCAATGACCAACACCACCCATGGAAGCAGGAATCTCAGGCGGGTCAAAAGTGGGGAAAACAACCTGAAGCATCATAAACAGACGAATCATTAAAAACTGAGAATTAATATCAAATGGTACAAAGAAAAAATAAAACAAATATTAACACAGTGGACCGCACTGCAAAACTAATACAGAGGCAAAGAACATACCGAATCATGTGCATCCATGCTATCTGGACCACTCGCCATGAAGTACTTCCTCACACGGGAATCAAATTGACCTCTGAAAATCTTGTCCTAAAATAATGCAGACAACACAAACATATGAAAAAATTACAAAAATGAGACAAACAAGTTTTAACTAAAATGGTAAGGAACAAAACAAAAAAGAAATCACTATATGGTTGACTTACACAAACCCAATACGGCAGGGTGAGTTTATCCGATCCCTGGTACTTCACACGTAGACAGTAGAGTGCACACTCAGCCACATTAGATCGAAGCATTCCACGAGGACCAAAAGATATTGCAACATCTTCAACAGAAGCTTCACGCTCCTTGTTTTGGAACATAATCGTTGATCTACAACAAGCAAATAGAAAGTAAAACAAGCTCACCAGCAGGAACTCACGAAGTTCATAACACATGTTAGCACAAAAGTTCAGCTATATCACAACAGGCAGTACAGTACAAAAGGAGGCCATAAGTTCAGCACCATAGAAGTAAAAATAAGAAGTTCAGGTACATATAGTGGAGAAGTTCAGGTATGAAACCACATGCAATTCACAGGGGGTTCATGAATGATGTAAAATATTGACCAGCTGCACTCACCTCTTGGAACGATTATGCTTAAGCCTAGTTACACTGTAATAAAAGTCATCAATCTTCTTTCGGACGACAGCAAGGTCGCTATCTGCTCACCAAAAAGAAAATAGCAATTAAGAGCAACACTCAAGCACATAGATTCATGACTGTTTCAATTAAGACCAACATTTAAGCACAAACATTCAAAACATAAGCACATCTCAGCTGCTACATCAGAAAAGATAAAACCACAACATCATACACATCACAACCCATGAATTACAAAACCTTCACCCACATAGAAAACAGGTTCACTTAACATTCTTTACAACCCACACGACAAACAACAAAGCCTGAAGTTCAACTTAGACCACACAGGCAGTTCACAGGGGATATCATGGACTAAACCAAACAACAAAAGTGAAGGGGATGGGGAAAGAAGAGAGAAACATGCTCCTCTCTTCATGGATCCTTGCCTAGACCAGTGACAACACTGGAATGATCAACCTCCTCTCCATAGCTATCGCTTTCGGTATCTTCATCGTCGTCTCCAATAGACATTGCAGCATCGTCGGGAAGGACACCAGCAGCAGCTGGAGCATCTGGAGAATCTGAATCAAGAAAAAATTTTGGTTGTGCCTGTACAACATCAACATCAACTGATGGCTCTGCTGCAGGAGACTTCTCTGGGCTTGCAGCAACACTACCACCAGTTTCAACAGCAGACTCAACAGGATCTTTCTCCAAAATGATGTCTCCGGTTGTCTTGCCCCGCTCAGCATCAGAAACCTCAGCGCCAATGGACGACTGAGGTTCAGTCAGGACCACCCCGTTGGAGCAGCCGGTGCCTGAGACGGACTTGTCTGCAACCTTCTCTGGAGGAACACTAACATCATCATTCTGCTGCTGCAAAAAGAAACAGAAAGTCATTAGAAAGGGCTGACTGAACCTCATGCACAGGGCCAGCAAGTCCGTCTCAGGGGCAACAAGACAAATGGACAAGAAAAATGGTACCTTATTTTCACTGCCATGAACCTCATCAACTATTATGCCACTAGCGGGAGTAGGTTCATGCACAGGGGCAGCCTCATGCACAGGAGCATCTTCATGCACATGTAAAACATCCTCCTCAACCCTAGCATCATCATCAACAGCCTACAAAAAAATCATGTAGAAAACAAATACCTAATCAGCAGAAGTTCAGATTGCATAATCAGAGAAGGTCAGCTATCACAACTGACACATAATGTAAGTCCAAATACAGTAAACATAGCAGGTCAGATATCAAACTACTCTAAGATACAAAAAGGGAACAAAAAAGGGCCAGTCATGGAAGTTCAGGTGCTGTAGCAGTTGAAGTTCAGGTTCTATAAACAGAGAAGGTTACCTAGGAACACTAGTGCTAAAAAGAAACAGTTTACGACACATGAAATCAATAACGGTCGTCTATGACTACAAACAGTAATAACTGAAAGCTAACACTGAACATTAGTGCAAAGAAATATCAAAATCCAACATAAACAAACCTCTTTGGTATGCTCCACGTGGCCTCCTTCACGACCCAAACGAACAGAATCTTGCCTCTGAATCTGTCTCACAACAACACTTGCCTCATCTTCAAAAGGCTTGCAACGAGCATCCTGCATTTCCTTGAACAACACAATGCTAGTCCGGAGGTGGGAAGTGCTCTGAAAAAGCTCTTCAAGAAATCTAGCTTCAATAGATAAGGCCTCCTTCGAAGACTCAGCATCAAAACCGTGTCCGGGAGGAAGAATCCCATCAACGCGACTAAGACGCTCAACAGTTGAAGGAACACGAGCCAACTCCCCAAAAACAGTTTCAAGAAGACTATCAATCCTAGCCAGAGAAACATTGTCGACTTCAAACAAATTCTCGGAAGAAACGCCACCTGCAGCACTCACACGGGCAGAAGAACCTCCTGGATCTACAGGGGGGCACCGGTATTAACATCCCAGGAGAATTCAAATCTTGGGGAAGTTCCACTCCCTAGGCCGGCAGAACGAGGCATAGTTAGAACATGACGTTCAATAACCCTAAAGAACACAACCTCAGCCTGTGTCTTCCACTGCATACAACAACAAAAGTCAATGCGTCAAAAAACAAATGAAGGAACATGGGAACAAAAAAATATACAAGACAATACCAGAAGTTCAAGTTAAACTACACAGGAAAGAATAATGCATAGAAACACTCACAGGCAGTCTCCCAAACACTTAGTTGGCTGGGTCATCATCACCCTTCGTGACCAAGTCAGCCATAACAAGCTCAAGAAGCTTGGCCTGATCCATGAAATTGATGCGAGGGGTCCTCAAGTCAATATTAGGCGTCTTGCCAATGATAAGGCAGTCCAGATACATAAGAAGCGGCGCAATGGCACAGCCTGTGACAACTTTTCCTCTACTAGTACCTTGCTGATACCTAACAACATCACTCCGAATATCGTCAACAACCAACTGGCAGTAGTCCATGTCTGCCATATCCTCAAACACAAGGTTCTCGGCCATTGCTGCCTCCCTGGACACTCGTGTAGACGTTTCGGGGATAACCACCTTCATGAAAACAATAAGGTAAAACACCTGCAGAGCAAGATCATCCTTCGTCTCATCCTTCACAAGTTCAACAAGGATATTCCGCAAATCCTTTGTCTTTATGTCGTCACTCCTAGCATACCCAAGCTTGCCCTTCAACCTCATAGCAGCATCATCGAAACCATCATTCGAGGGCCTAGGGGGGTACGGTTACCTTGAGGGAACCCAAAGAGATGGTGAATAGAATCACTTGTAATACGTATAACCTTGTTCGCCTCACCCATGTCCAAAATCATGGTTGAAGGGTCAATCCTCGTGTAGATGTTGCCCATTAAAGGACAAGAAATGTTGGAATCAACCTTCAAGTCAAACACACAACCAAAACCAGCCTTGATAACCCTCGTCTTGTGCCTAGCTTGTAGCATTTTCGCACACGTCTTGACCTCTTCTAGTGAGCAGCGAACCATCTTGTTAAAACATTTCGCCTCACCTCCTCCTTGGCCACCTTCTTCAGGCGCTTTTCCTCCTCTCAGGCCGCTCCATAAGCTGATACTGAAAAAATACATTGACAAGGCAAAAGGCAGAACAATGAGACACACAAGCTTCACCAAAATTCCGCTAATGCCTACATACGCACTACATCTGAGAAGTCCAACTATGTTTACATAGGCAGTACAACCATGTATGACTAGAAGTAAAAGATGCTTTTCAAATTGTTGCAAATTTACAAAGCAAAAGTTCAACCATGTATACCAAGGCAGTAATCAAACATGTATCTCAGAAGTCCAACTATGTGTACATAGGCAGTAGAACCATGTATGACCACAAGTTAACATGCTTTCAAAAATGTTGGAAATTTAAAAAGCAGAAGTTCAACCATGTACACTAAGGCAGTAATCAAACATGTATACCAATAAGTTAAGCTAATTTCTCCATGTATATACCCAGAAGTCCAACTATGTACACAAAGGCAGTAATACCATAAAAGCAAAGCACATCAGCTAATTTATTTGTCTATATGGAGCAGAATGTCAGCTATGTACGCCAAGGCAGTGCTAAAAACAAATAAAACTACAGCAATAGCGACAAATGCTCTAAAAACAGTAAACATGAGACATTCATACCTGATTAGCGGCATCATCATCATCGTCGTCGTCCTCATCATCATCATTGAAATCAGCATCATCCTTGTCCTCTGGATTAACACGAGAACGCTTCTTCACACCCTTGTTGACCTTTGCAGGTGGAACCTTGCGCTTCACGCCGCATTTCTTCCCCTTACCAGATGCACCAGCACCAAGCGAAGAAGGTGTAGGCGCGGCAGTGGCAAGCACACGAGGACTACGGCGTGGCATACCACCAAGGCCTAGCCCTTCATCTTCAACAACTTCTGCAGGCCTTGAAACACGTGGGATCCTCCGAGGAGTAACTTCACCAACTACTAACTTCCTCGCAGCGGTCTTCTTGATTTTCTTCTTAACAGGGACAACCGTGCCACACGGCACGTCTTTCTCAATAGTGAGCTCAGCCGCATGAACAGATCCAGGAACATCCGAACCTTTCTCAAGGCGGGCCACCCTCTTCTTGTCAAAATCTTCTTGCTTCTTCCTCTTACGTTGGTCCTCTAGGAGAAGCTGAAGAAGCATATCCTCGGGTTGCGTCACAGGTTCAGTGCCATCAATAGACTGCGACTGCATATCTGACATCTGAAGAGAGCACAAAGGATCCGGAACAGAATCAAAACCTTTAACTGACGGAGCCCCCTCCTCAGCAGCAACAGGGGTTTCTGATAAACCCAACTCAGATAAAACTTGATGGTGTTCACAGCTTCCTCCTCTGTGGACACATCTGCAAAGAACACAAAAAATCGAAGCAAAAAATAAAAAAAGTCAGGAACAAAAACAAAAACAACCGACATGAACAAGCTAAAAAAACATGGTTCAAAACTTTAAAATGAAAAGAAAAGAGGTTTCACATACTAGGTGAAGCAAGAGCTGCAGAAGCAAGATCCTCAAGGCTTGAAAAATTCTCAAGGCTCGAAGCAACCTCGGTAATCACAGTCAAAGGGATCATGGGTGATTTAACCGCATCAGATATTGGAGCATCAGTATTAACCCCTGAAGCTCCATCTTGATCGCAGGCATTTTTTCAGAACTATTCAACTCATCACCAACTACAAAAAATGCAAGTAAAAAAGGCAGCTGAGTTCTAATGCACAATCCTACACCAAAGGGACTTCTACTTTGACAACAATGTCCAATACCCAGAAGTTCAACAATACCTAACAAAGTAGTAAACACAACAAACAAACTAAAAATCTACAAACTAAAAATAAAAACAATCTACACCACAGGGGCTACTACATGTAACATGAATGTCCAGAAGTTCAACGAGATATAACAAAGCAGTAAAACAAAATGTGCATAACAGAAGTTCAACCAAATTTCATTATAAACAAACAATAATTAAAACCAGAAGTTCAACTATGTGACCCAAGCAAGTAGCACATAAAAAATGTAGCATGACCACAAATAGTATTTCACAGGCAAACTAAATATCAATACAATCAACATGATAACAAAAAAAACAAAGATATACACTACAAAAATGAAACATCTGGGAAGTCCAACAACACTTGGTGACATAGTTTCACCTGCAAAATCATCAACTACAAAGTAAAGCAAACACTATTCTAACTCAAACTAATGGTAAAAAAGCATACACATGACCTTTCCTACATGTTCACACTATTAAGAATGGCAGTCCAACATGAATACTAAGGAAGATATGGGCAGACATATATAAGAATAATGTTATTTAAAATACAAGATACAACTACATTAAGATACCTGGAGAAGGTTTTGAAGCCATGACAACACAACCGGCTTGATGAATGCAACTCCAAACACTAGAACAACCTGCTAAAAACAGGGGATTGATTGCATATAGTTAGCAAGTACAGAATCATACAACAAAATACAAAAAGAAACTGAATCAAACCCTAGAATGAAACAACCAGAACATACCAACAAGTATAAAAAGATGAACAGTAGCACATCTAGGCAAGCACAAACAAAAAGAATCCATAAACTATCTAGCATGTGAGAGACACAATATAGACTTTGAAATCAAAAACAGTAAAACAAATTAGATACATCAGATCCAGCATCACACCACACCCCCTCTTACATGCATCTGAATGCTAAAATCAAGATAGGGGAAATGAAATCCACACAAGCCTGAAGGGACAAATAGCACACACAAGCATCACATAGACAAATCTGACCACGGGAGAATGCAATCCACTACCACACGCACAAGAACCCTACCTAATCTACCACCAAACCATCAGAAGAAGGGGGTAGAGCGGCAGACGTGAGAGCACACAAGAGGCGGACTCGACAGATCTGGCGAAACTAGAAGCGAGCATTAGGGCGGGGCAGCACTTGTACCTGTCCAGACGACCCTGGCACGCACGAATCTGCGGCGGTTCTTCAACTCCCCACGACGCCACGCGCACCTTGCAACCGCGCAGGCAGTTGCCGCCCTTGCTTCGAAGCAGGAGAGAGCGTCTGGGCGAGGGAGATCGGGGCGTGGGGGAGAAATAGGAGCTGGGGCGTGCGCCGGTTACTCCACTCACAAGGGCAGGGGACAGGGGCGGAGAAATCGGGAGGAGTTGCAGGCGACGTAGGCAACGGAGCGACGGATAAGGGGGATAGAGCGAGCGACAGGGGAAGAGGGGTTTTCTAACAGGAGGTGGCGAGGGAGATGGTCAATTAATTACTCTCTGTCGTGGGACTTGCAACGCAGGAGAAATTACAGTTTTACCCCCCAACAGCTAAAAAAGTAAATACATCTATAGATAAAATGAATGCACCATTTGAATGCATCTACTATAATGAGATAAGATCACACAACAGCACTGTTGATATCCTTAAAACCAAAAATAGATGGAAAATACACTACCAAAGGAAGAAAAATACATACATAAATATGCACCTAAAAAAACAAGAGAAAGAAGTTCAAAAAAATAAAGAACAGAAGTTCAAGTACTCTAATAAAAGAAGTAAAGAAATAAGAATAAATAAACCCAAATAAACAAAAAGAAGTTCAAGTACAAAAATAGATGAAGTTCATATCTAACTAAAACACGCACCCTAAACCCTAAAAACCCTAAGATAGATAGTGGGGTCACGGATGTGACGGACTCGCCTCCGCAAGCAACGATGCGGCACACTGCGTCGTCGCCTGCTCCGGCTCGTTCCTGTCTCAGCCTCGCAGGGGGAGGGGAGGGGGGGTCCTGACCCCCCTCCCCCCTACTCGGCCTCGCGCTACCGCATTGCTGCGCGCTAGGATTTGACAGGACGCAATGCGGTTATTATGTTTCCACCCCCACCGCACGCACCCTAAAGCCTAAAAACCCTAAGATAGATAGTGGGGTCACGGATGTGACAGACTCGCCTCCGCATGCGACGACGCGGCATGCCGCATCGTTGCCTTCTCCGGCTCGTTCCTGTCTCGGCCTCACAGGGGGAGGGGAGGGGGGGTCCCGACCCCCTCCCCCTCCCTGCTCGGCCTCACGCTACCGCATTGTTGCGCGCTAGGATTTGACAGGACGCAATGCGGTTATTCTGTTTCCACCCCCACCGCATGCACCCTAAACTCTAAAAACCCTAAGATAGATAGTGGGGTCGCGGATGTGACGGACTCGACTCCGCATGTGACGACACGGCATGCCACGTCATCGCCTGCTCCGGCTCGTTCCTGTCTCGGCCTCGCCGGGGGAGGGGACATACTAGAAAAAATAAAAAAATACGCATATCCATCGCCCAATTACATGGCTGTTCATGGGACTAAGTCAAAAAAATCCAAACCAATGCAAAGAATGAAAAGTAACATAAAAAAGAAGGAAATACAGAGAACTTGCTTTATTACTTTGCAAAATAGGGAAAAGCAGAAGTTCACGTATAAACAGCATAGAAGTCCAGCTTCTACAACGACCCTTACATGATCTGGAATAAGTGCATGCATACTTGGGCAAAGATCTTGTAAGTTTCACGTTAAACACATACTGAAGTTCTACCACTGTTCGAAGTATGCAATCATGTTACAAAAAAAATAAGTAAGATATGCATTTATATTTGGGAATAATCCCATAGTTGCCCACGGAACAAACTCAAACCCAAGTTAGAAATTTGAAAATTACAAAAAAAGAAAAAGAAAAAAGAAAAAATAGAGCGTGATGCTGCACCGCCTAGCAATATGGAAACCAGGAAGTTCAATCACTCGTACCATAGAAGTCCAACTAAAACCACAGAATGTGGATGATCCAAAAAAACGAATCCCAAAGATAGAATAAATATAAAAAAGATGATTTGTGTGTCTATGGACCAGCTCCACATTTACGTATTATGAGTACTTTGAAAAACAAAAACGACGGAAGTAAAAACATGCATAAAAACGACGGAAGTTCTAGCACAAAAGGTGCAGAAGTCCAATTCGTAAGACAGACAGTAGAATCATTGGAAAAAAACACGCTAACGAATTTGTTTTTTAGATTTAATCACTTGGGTGACTACACCTTCTCAGTCCGCGACCTCGAACAATATCCTACTACGCCCAAACATCAAAACGACAAAAGCCACCAAGCTGTCTCATCGAAGAACATGAACCAAGACGGGCGGACACAAGATCCAATCGTCTGATTTTAGGGGTGTATTCGCCTGCCCGATCAAATTAACAACGCATGAACGGTCCAATCTCACTACTGCAATCAAATCCGCCCTCTATATTCAAATAAAAACAACAAAATCCATAGAAGCCGCGGAACCACTCCCACGGACGAAGAACACAGAACCCGGAATCAAATCCGTTGAAATTAACCACAAATTGTCCATGAAACTCGTAACTACACCAAATTCCCATCATGTTAGAGGTTCTAGAACATCCAATGAAGGCATTAAACTTGTAAACAAACACAGGTTCATCCGCCCCGAGAGTGAATCCGCCAAAATGCAAAACTATGAATAAAAACGAGCATTTAGATGCAGGTATGGGTATCTAGATTACAGTCACATCCCAGACAACACAATCAGACGGAATAATTCGTGAGGGAAGCCACGGTTGCGAAGATAGCCCGAAGTTCGGGTTCATACACTGGGAAGTTCAAGCGCGTTACTCGGGAAGTTCAGGTTGTGATCAGAATATTATTCTGACCCCATGATCAGAATAGAGTTTATGTATATATATATATAATATCATCACATATACGTGATGATACTTAACTACTAGGTACAATGCATAAAACTGAAAATGATCAATACTAAAACTAATAATCTCTCCTGGGGCCAGTATTCCGGCAGCCCCTCGCTAGCAGCTCCCTGGTGCGCGGCGTCTTCCCATTGCGGAGGCAGTACTCCGACTCCTCCGCCTCGCAGCGCTTGACATACCGATCTGCCTCTTGCTGGCGGACGCGCGTGGCCGATCTTGCCATTTCATTGGGAGCCCACCGGAGCTCCTCGTCGGTGGCATGCTGGAGCTTATCGACCCACCTCCACACAACGACGAGGCACCCAACGCCTTTGACCTTCCTCGCGAAGTACCCGTCTTCGTACACCTCCTCGGCACGACGACGCGCCTGCCCCCAAAGCTCCGTCGCCTCCTTTTTCCAGGCGGCATCATGGGCTTCATAGGCCGCCTGGTACCTGGCTTCCTCCTCCGCCATCTCCTTCTTGAACACCACTTGCCTGGCTTTCTCAGCCGGTGGCAGTGACTTCCACAGACAAAGATTGTACTGGCCCCAAAACCAATCCAAAGTTGGGGGGTCCGGCGTAACCTCGTCAGGCGGTGCGTAGGGGTCCTCATCTCTGCTAATCAAGTG